>NC_080850.1:46595903-46899444 GCF_030435755.1 Ochotona princeps
AGCAGTCGAGGACGGCCCAAAGCCTTGGGACCCCGCACCCACGTGGGAGACCTGGAGGAAGTTCCTGCCTTCTGGCTTCGGATTGGCTCTGCTCCAGCCATCGTGGCTGCTCATCAGATAGAAGATCTTCTTCCTCTCCGTCTCTCCTTCTCTCTGTACATCTGCCTTTCCAATAAAATGAATCTTAAAAAAGAAAAAGCAGCAGCAGCGGCCCATCTAAGGTGCAGGTTTCCTCAGGTTTAAGAACTGCAGTTTTACCTCACCAGACAAGTTACTGTTCCAGGAAGCAGGAGGGAAGTGCTGATGGTCTTGCCTATAACGTTTTTACATAATTTGTCTCTCTTTGTAAGAGAGTTTTATAACTGCTGACTGTCCAATAAGCTTAACAATGGCAGCCCCCTGGAGAGAAGGAAGAAGGGATGTACTCCTCCTCCCGCAGGGTAATCTCCACCCAAGGTCTGGGGTCTTGGTGGGAGCACTGAGACCAATACTGCGCCTCCACCAGCAGGCTTTGTTTGCGTCTCAGCTGACAGCAGGTGTGTAGGTCTGATAATCTTATTCAATCGCCTTTTAATTTCCATCGGCAATACACAATTCCCCAGACTCCACTTCCCTCCAGAAAAAAATAAATTGCCTGGTGAGAGATGATCTTTCGTTCCTAACCATTAATTTTTTTTGGGGGGTGGGGGCTTTGGTTTACCACAAAGGTATATACTATGAAGAATTCTTATCACTTTTAAGGAGTGCTTTGAATGAGATCTAATATGACATTCTAGTCAGACTGACCTGTTTTTAAAAAACAATAACAAACTAACTATGGAAATGATGTGTTTCAGAAAATTTGAACAAATGTCATTTTTGTATTTTTAGCTGGGAATCCACTTGGACACCAGGGACCCAGCCATGAGACCAGCTCTGCTACCTTTTGGGGTCCGCAGCAGCAGGAAACTGCAGTCACGAGCCAGGACAGCCATTGAACCCAGGTTTTCTGTATGGGGTGCCAGCGTCTCAGCCAGTATCTCTGCTACCCATGTGGGTCCTCATTTTTCAAACCATAAGGTAGGTCTAATGAGCTTCACTTGCCTCTGTAGCCTGTGACATTCATCCTTTATTATCTCACTTTGAAGCTACAACGTGCCATAAAAACGCTAAATATTACTAGGAAATGCTCAGAGTAAGTTTGTGAAAGTGTCTTCCTGTCCCTTGATTGAATGCTAATGATAGGAACTCTGTGGGACATAATTTCAATTATTCATGGGAGCAGTGTCTGCATCACACTCCTGGTGAAGACACTGGGCTTCATGTTCTCACGTGCCAGTGTGATGCTTCCTGACAAAAACTCCCTCGCCAGGTACCGCGCAACGAGATGCTGCAGGCCGCTGTTCCTTCTTGCAACTCTCCACCTGATACACAACTTTATACAAAAGTTTCTGCAATCTGTGTCAAACTCCTTGTCTTCAGGGAGGCCAACTCGACTGCATGAAGCCTTCGCATCCTCAAACAAATGGGAAAGGCTGGAAGGCAAGACGGCTTTGCAGGGAGGAAAAAAGAAAGTGACATAAATCAAGAGGCATGAGTCAAACATATTCTAACATCGCTGAACACAGCAACTCATGCCAAGGAAGTGCAATATGCACTAAATGGGCAATTTATTTTTTAGGAAAGAATTCTATATTCTGAATGAATCAAAATTCTGAACAAAAATAACCAACCTTGGGAACAGGGTCTGCTCTTTAGACAAAAGGTAAAGTGTAAGCAGTCATTACAATGGAGCTTCAAAGTAGATATAAGGAAAACAAATGAATTTGCATAATAGGACATTTCTACATCAGAAGTGTTATCATGTGAGAAAGTCTTCAAAATGATCTAGTGTTTTCTAGGTAACCGCAGTTGGTCATGTGCATAAAGAACTTGAAGTATAAACATAACTGTGGCAAATATTTTGCATTGAGAACGGAGTCCTTATTCGTGGAATGATCCCAAGCTTACATTGCTATCTGCTTGGATGAAAAAGAGGAAGAACCAGCTCTCTGCTTAGGAGAGGGGTTCTTGCCTGTCTGAAGTCTGGAGCAAGGCCAGCTGGCCAGCCAGCCCTTTTTGGTTGGACACCCACAGGAATGCCACACCTCTGAGGAAATGTAGGTGGCTCCTCAAGAATCTACTGTCACTTCACACTTTGCTCTTAAGAGCCACTTCACCTGCAGCAATCACCGTGACTACCCGGGCCATCTCCCTTCCTGTAATGACATTTATGAAAGTGCCATTTGCATAGTATATTCCTGACATTCTTTAATTTCTCAACAGCCATAGAGGAGACTTTAGGCAGCTATCAATACAAAAATGACACCATGAAGAGATAAAAAATACTAACACGAAAATTTGAAAACAATATACACATATGCACGTGATTTGGATCTGTAATTATTTCCATTCAAATACTACACAAATAATGGAAAAGTAAAACTGCCCTTTTGTTTATAAATATGCAAAGGTAAGCATAAACTTTAACTTCTATGATGTTTGAATTCTCGTGTTTCAGCGAAATAAACTCAAGGCATTAAAGACCACTCAACACAGTAGTCAGTATAATGCACATGAGTACACTTCTAGGGTCCAGCATTCGGGCACAATGGGTTAAGCTTCTGCCAGCTGTGACATCAATATCCCATGTGAGTGCTGGTCTGGGTTCCCTCTGTGCCACCTTGATTCAGCTCTCTGCTCGCGTATCTGGGAAAGCAGTCAAAACGGCCCAAATGCCTGGACTTGTACCATGTGGGAGAGTCACATGGAGCCCGAAGCTCCTGTCTTCAGCCTGCCTTTCAAAAAAACATACATCTTTTTAAAAAGAATGTTAAAAACACATTTATTATTCAAGATATATGGGTTTAAGGAGCGCAAAGTGTAGGAAAGTTAATTATGGATTGATATTTATATGTGACAGATACAAAATTGATTTTGGTAGGAAATTAAAATGTAAGTTTATTTTGGTACCAAATGCGTTGATATTCATTTGTACATTTACTTCTTTTCATAAAATTGATGTAAAGGTTTGTCTCATTCAGGTTTTCAAACAACCTTAAAAGAGAATTTGCCAATATTGTGTTTCTTGCCTTATTTTCCATATATTTGAGAAACAGACTATAACAGCTGGAGTGCCCCTCTGCTGGTCTACTCTGCAAAGACGGGGATGGCCCATGAGGACAGCGAAGAGCTGGGAACACAACTGAGACCTCCATTGGAGTGTCAGTGGTCCAGGGCCCTGACCCATCACAACTGGCTCTTGGAGTCTGTTTTAGCAGGAAGTTGGGATCAGGGTTCAAAACCACACCTTCCTGTGGGTGAAGTCCAGCCATGCAAGCCATTCTTACCTGTGATCAATCATACAATGGAACCTTGGATGCAGAAGCACTAAAAAAAAAAGGAATGATGTTACAGGTAACATTTTACTAAGTTGAAATCATATTATCATGATTTACAAGATGAGACAAAATACTCCACATCATATAGTCAAGTGTCTTGATTCAGCTGGGATTTCAGAAGCATCACTGACACGGCCCTCCTGGGGAGACAGGTGCAAGCAGCTCAGATTAATGATGCTAGCTGCTTCCTCCAGGGAACATCCTTGCTCTAAGACCTGGAAGCATTATGATTTCTAGCATGGATTACTTGGCAATAAAATCTAGAAAGTGACAACCAGAAAATGCGTAAAGCCTTGAAAATCTGCATTTGGACAAATTTTTGGATTCTGTGATGTGAAAGTATTTTCCAAAATGTTAGAAGAAGTCAATTAAAGATTTTTCTGCTCAACAACTAGTGCAGGTGGACTGTGTGTTCATGTGTAAAAGCCTGCGACTAGATGCTCGTCTCACCATGTCAAAAAAAAAAAAAAAAAAAAACCCTCACAAAACACTAAAGGCTGCAGTGCAAGACCAGAAACTAGGAAAGCATCAGAAGAAAATATGGTAAGGATGCTTCAGGACATGGGAATGGGCAAGAGTTGTTTGTTTGTTTGTTTGTTTGTTTCAGTCAAACTGCAAAGCCACAACAAACAATAGCAGAAGTAGAAAGATGGCAGTTGGTCAATTTAAAAAAAAGTTTCTGCACAGAAAATGGGAAAGTCAACAGAGTAAGAAGACACCCTACAGAAGAGGAAAAGATGTTGGTGAGTTTTGCATCAGACAAGAGGTTAATAACCAGAGAAATTATAAGGAACTCAGATAACTCAGATGCAATAATGACAATCCATTTCTCAATGTAGGGTATACCAACAGCCAACAGGTACATGAGAACATACCGAACCCACTGAAAATCAGCAAATGTAAATTAAAACCACACTGGGGTATTGTTTTTTTCCCAGTCCAAATGACTGTTACCAAAACGATAAGAGGGGCATTCATGCGATGTAGAGTTAAGGGGTCACTTGGAGCTCCCACATCCCCTAATGGATGACACAGATTCAGGTCCTGCCTCTTCCAAACCAGCTTTGAGCTAATGCACACCCCTGACCAGCAGGTGACAGCTCAAGAACTTAAATCTTTGTCATCCACATGAGAGAGCCAGGACGGTCTACTTCAGGGTCAACAGTTGTGGGCAAACGTGGAGTCAGTCTCTAGCTGGAAGGTCTCTCCGTCTCTCTTTGCTCCTCATCCCACCTTGAACTTAAATAAGCTTTAAAACAGACAAAAGACAAAACATCTTTGCAATAACATTACCAAAAGAGAACCCTGGTATACCACTGTGGGAATGTAAATCAGATGACTCTAAGTAATTGTGGTTATCATAAATTTAGAGAAGGAAGGTAGGTGTGTGAGAATGGACAGGAGACTGAGTGATGGGCCTAAGCTTTAGTTGTATAAGGGTACTGGAGGTTTAATTACACATCAGGGTGGTGACGACAATATACTGCAGGTCTGTCTCTTTACAAAAACAACTTAGAAGACAGGATATTGGATGTTTTCATCACAAATGTGTTAAATGTTTGAGGATTCAGATGTATTTATTCTGATTGGACATTATACCGTATTTACATCTATGGAAGCATGGCATGACACCCCATAACTATGACTATTTTTGTGTCTATTTAAAATTTTAAAACAATAAAAAGCAAATAGAAATGTTTTGGCAAAAAAGCAGCTCTACTCATTGAGCTAACAAAAAAAAAGTTTCAGCACACTGGCACCATTGATCTCTTTTCTAAACTCTCTGGAGACTGGAAGCTTGAGGAGGAGAAGCAGGGTGACAATATGGAATACTCTTGCTCAAAGCCAAAGCACCGTTGGTGAAAGAGGGTGAGTGCTTGTACCCAATGAGCAGACACATGAGTCAGGCTTCCCATGCTCACCTGCCTACACTGGTGAGGTCTGAGACATCTGTCCTCCGAATGGGGCAGCTGCAGAACTCACACTTTCTCGTCCAGGCATGGAAGTCTTTTCCTCTCCTACAGAGGCGTTATTTAATCTTGTTGTCAACGAACACAAGTCGCACCCATCCCTTTCAACTCAAGAAGCCAGTCAATATACTTCTCTCTCCCCCGAAACATGTTCCATTCCTCAGGATGCCCTTGACATGCTGCTACAGGGGAACGCTGCTGGGATGAAAACTGGCCTCCTGATGTCACTAATAAAGGCAGCATAGTTTTGGAAGTACGCTTATGGAGATAAGGATGATCTCAAATAGGATAAATATGAATATGACTAATGGCTGAAAGTGAAATGATTTAACTTGTGTTCTCCAAGTGCTTATCTGTGCTTCTCCTTGGGAGGAGGTCATCTAGAACACAGCAGACACATTGTGTTTTCCTTTTCAATTCGGACACCTTAAGACGCTGCTCAGTTTTGCTTCCATTGGAAATGAAATTGAAAGGAAGGAAAAAAATAAAGCTGTGAGATTTAGATGTTGCATGGTTGTCTTGGGGTGTTAATGAGATAGGTGATCTTAATTAACATGTATTTTTAACTGTGGCAAGAGGATAATTAATGCATTAATATTCTTCTCTTCACTTCTCACCTAAGCAGATGCTAGCCAAGATGAATTCGCATGCAGATGATACAGCTTTGAGATAGTGAAGACAAGACCTGAGATATCTGTAAATATTCCAGACTCTATTGTCCAAGTAAATTATTTTGAAATGTCACCATCTTCCCTCACAGATTGGCCAACTTGAATGCGAAGCATGACCGTTGTGTAAATTGATTCAGTAACAGTACAGTGTTGAGTGTTTTCAGTTGCTTTTTTCCATCAACTTAATTTGTCACTCTGATCACATCTCGAGGTTTAAGTGACCCGATGCTAGTCAGTCTCGCTAAATCACAAAAATGAAGTTCAAGTCCTGGGAAAGGAGGAAAAACGGAGATTGCGACGGGAAGAAGCTATTGCTTATTGCCCCCCAAATCATCTTCCATTCCAAGGAGATTAGTAAAGTTCACTCAGCCCCAAAAGCCTTTTCTAAGCAGTGTTTTTACAAAAAGGTGATCGATATCATAAGGACCTCTATCAGAATTAATAACACAAATTCATTACAGTCAGACATACTAATTTGTACATCAGCACTGTTTTTCCTGGTCTTTATAAAAGTAAGCTTTGGGGCTGGTACCATATAGCATAGTAGGCGAAGCCTCTGCCTCTGGGGTCAGCAGCCAAAGCAAGTGCCAGGTCGAGTTCCAGCTGCCCTATTTCCCATCCAGCTTCCCTCTTATGGCCTGGGAAAGTAGCAGAGGATGGTCCAAGTCCTAAGGCCGCTGTGCCCATGTCGGAGACCCAGAAGAAGTTCCTGGACCCTGGCTTTGGATTGGCTCACCTCTGTCTGTTGTGGCCACTTGGGGAGAAAACTAGTGGATGGAAGGCCCTCTGTCTCTCCTTTTCACAGTAACCTGCCCTTCGATAAAAATGTTTAAAAATAGGCGTGTTAACATATTCTATAAGTGATTTTCTTCAGGTAGTGTTGCATTACTGGGGAGTCTGAGAGGAGTAGCATGATAGCATTCCTTCTCAGCAATAGCCTCAGAGTGGCTTCACTGTGTTGAGTACGGGCCTTGGATGGCCATCTCGGTAACTGATGGTCTTCTGTAACTGAAGGGGTGGACCAATAGGGGTATAAGAGATACCAGGGGCACCCTGTCCTCAGCAGAGCAAAATGCATTTTCGCCATCTGGCTTTACCACAGTTGGTGATCTAACTTGGTGCTGTAATCCTCTGGAAGATGGGTGTGTTTCAACTGCCAAGGCAACATCATTTTTCTGTAAGCTTAGGGTGCAAGGTGGCAGCCTTAACCGCACAGCAGGAACCTTATGTGCACCAGCAGATCCAGGAAAGTGGGGAACTAGGATGACCCTGCCAAAGGCCCAATCACATTTGAATTTCAGCTGCATCCTACTGGCAGATCCACTGCCTTTATTTACAAGTGTTCTGACTTCTTCCTCTGGTGATGGCACTTTCCAGTTTGAAAGATGGGCCCATTTTATGTTTACCCAGGACAGGCAGGCAGTGTGACCCCTGGATTTATAAGCGCAGGCTCTGTGCTCACAGGTGGCTTGTTTGGTAATAACAGAAAATATTTATGACCTTCTCTGTCAAGCCTGGCAAGTTATCACCTGTGCATTGCAGATGCATTGTTTAAAGTTTCCAGAAGGATCAGTACTCAGCTGCTGTTAGTATAATTTCATGCTTGTGCTGTCCTATCATTCCTTAGAAATATTCCCTTCCAGGTGGCAAATCCTTTTCTTACTCCCCAGTTACAAGAACATTTCAAGCAAGCCAATGGATGCGTGATGTAGGAGCGCCATTGTGGTGCTAACGAACAGAAAGTGAAGACACCCACTGTCCTGCCTTTGGACCAGGGCTTGCCTTAAGATCTGAAGGAGAGGGACCCACAGTCAAAGTTAAGAAATAAAGTGTGTCCTGATCCTCTTACCACAAAGAGGCAGTGGGAACATCATTGGCTTCCATTGGCTTCTTCTCTTTCTTTGGGTCTCGGACCAAGTTTCTTCACATCAGAGATTCTTGACTATACTCTTTAACATGGTCCTTCTCCTTTATTCCTAGAAAATAGGCACCAGCATTTAATTTCCAATATGAAACCTAGTTGTAGGATCATTGACTTCAATGTGTATCATTTCCCTCAGTCAGTCACTTAGGCTCACCAAAGGCCAGGGAAGGCATTGCAAGTGAGGGTCTGGACACTCTTTTATTCATGCGATGTAGTAAACAACACATACAACATGAGTAACTAGACAACTGAGTGACTGAATGAATGAGGTGTTTTTTCAGAAATCTAAGCTCTCATTGAAACATCCTACTCTCTGATGCACTGGAGATGCCATGAGAACTCAATATAGGTTTCTTTGTGATGCTGCTCGTTGCTGCTTATTTCCATTACATGCAATGCTTATATTCTCAGCGTTCGAAAAGTGGAACTATCAGATCTGTAGCTGGAATCAACCCAGTGATACTCAAGGATGGCCCAAGTCCAGTATCAGCAGAACAGACGAGCTCATGGCCCATGGGACGGGAGTCAGCTGCTACTCCCTACGGATGTCGACCCAACACAGCTGTCTGCACAGGGGTAATGGACAGCTCGCAGAAAAATCCACACTGCATGTTGCCAGTGGCTTTCATGGTGCCATGAAGCCAAGGATCTGTGCTGGTGGGGAAGCTGTTGACACTAGATAATCAGGAATTAAAAGCACAGGGTCATATTTAAGTGGAAGAGGCTAGTGGGGCACCTGATCAATGGTGGCAGGAGCAGATGCAAAGCAAAAAAGCTTGCTACTGAGGGCTGCCCACTTGAACCTCTGAGCTGCTGGGACCCTGGACTCCCTCTCCACCTGGGAGCCCCAGGCATGCACTCTGCAAGCTTCTTGGGTTCACGCAACAAACGGTGTCCTCCTAAGCAGCTGAATGACAGTCTCTGTTCCTCCTCAGCAGAAGAAGCCGGTTAACCCTCAGAAAAAAGCCTTCCCCCAAGACCGCTCAGGCACTTAACTTCAAACCTGTATGAGAAACTACTGAGTGTAGTGTCTTCCCATCGTGACAGAGGAAAAGGTACCACTCAGTCCTGATTTCATCTTGGGGCAAGGAAGACACATGCACTCCCAGACTCGTCTCTGGCCACTCTGCTTCCTCTTTTGCTTTTTCTTTCTCTACCTCTTCTCTTCTCTGCCTTCCTCCCTTGCTAACTCCACCGTGTGAGAAAACTCAGTCATATGCTATTGAGTTATCAGAGGCTCATGCGACTGTTTTTGAGCAATGTTTAGCCTACACAAGCAAGATGCAAACAAAAAAAGTCACGGATATGATTGGCTGCAGGACCTTTCACACTCAGAAAACAGATGGGGAGGTCAGGCATCTGGCTTAGTGGTGAAGACATCACTTCAAATACATTCCAAGCTGGCATGCCTAGGAATCCAGCTTATGAATCCAGCTTCCTGCTAATGCACACCCTGGGGGTGGGCAGCAAGGACTGCCTTAAGTACTTCACTCTTTGCAACCCACATGGGAAACCCAGACTGCATTCAAGGCTCTCTGCTTTGGCCTGACTGTTGCAAGCATTTGGGGTACGCATGAGGAATGGGAGATTTCTCTCTCCTGTCTCTCCATCTCCCAACATAAACAGAAAGTATTTAAAAAAGAAATAGATTATGTATGATGGGTACACCAAGATGTCAAAAAGTTCATGGAAAACCCATTTTTTAAATAAATATTTTGCATCAAATCAAACTTATCTTTGAATCCAGTTTTACTTTTTCATAATCTTGCTAGATTAGGCTCTGATGGGTACGTTTATTTTATGACCGGTGCAAATTGACAATAACAATATTGGTTTTAGATGTAACTGTTTATTATAATTATTTATATTTTAAAAGATCTTTGATCTTTGACAGTAGATATGGAGTGTTTTAATGTGATTAGCTCACTTGCATATATCCATATATTCTATCCGTGTGTAAAAGTTATTCTGTTAATAGGAACATTTCATAGCTGTAGGATAGCTAATAGGATATATATCACCATTACATTAACATTACAATGACAACACTGAGAATTCAACACGGGAAAGACTTGCAAGATATCTTGCAAATTTATCTCTTCACTATAAGTAGATTGTGAGATTAATCAACATTGAGGCACATTAATATGAAATAAAACCTGAGTTCTGGAATTTAAAACTTTATTTTTATGAAACTAATATGAAATAATTCATAATCCATCTTTTAAAAGTTATATGCAGAAATAAATATCTTAAAAATTTACCACCACTTCAATTAAAAATGGTTTATCCCATTTCTGGAATAATTACTAAAACATAGAATCCGTAAGCAAGCATAAAGAAAGGAATGCTTTTTGCTGTTTATGAACTTCCAAATCAGTTATGAATTCATGAAATGCCCGGGTATACAATTAAATGCCCCTCTTCATCTCACCGAAGGAAAGGTTCTGACTAAGCTGTATTTTTGTACCCTGCCATTCTCCCCTCATGTCAGAAAGTTTCTCAGTTCCATGTTCCTGCTGGCATTTTGCTGCCTAAACCTATCAAAGTTGGTGTGGGCTCCAGTCCATGTCAGCATTTAGTCTCAAAGTTTGGACGGAACTGTGCCAAACAGCAATGATCATGCCACAGGGTATCATCGCATCCGGCGAAATGAGAAAACAGAAACAAAGGAAGCCAGCAAGCTGTGATTCTGTGATGTTTCAATACAGAAGTCATCGACCTCATTTTTCCCTCGAGTCTGTATATCCGACTTCGCTCCTACATTTGCCCCCACAGAGCGGAAGGCAGCATCTGCAGAGCCTTCCACACAGAGGTGCCTACATCCACCCAGTGCTTCCCGGTCACCTGCACCCCTCCTGGAACACGAATGACCTTTGAGCAAGCGCAGCCTGCGGGGCTTTGCATCAAACTCTGCACACTTTCTTCATTTGAATTAGAGTAAACGACTCAGTCTACACCTGGCACTCAGGGTCTTGCCACAGGGTACCGCCTCCTCTTCTCTGCGTTCATTCAGCAAGCTCCATCCTCAGCGGCTTTCCCCTGATCCATTCTAGCACCGTCCCAGCCCCTGTCCTCTCAGGGGCTTCCACTGTCACCTGTGCTTCTGTCTGGCCACACACGTGCGGGTTCAAATCCCACTTTTTCAGAAAGAACATCAAAGATGCCTTCTTTAAATTTCAGCTCCACCTCATCAACTTGTTTTATTTTACTCTGTGCATATATTGACTTCTCTGTGTCTGTGTTTATGTTATTTATTTTACTGTTTATACTTTTACCAACCTGGCATGATAAAATATTGTCCTTAAGAGGAAAACTTGGTTGGTGTTGAATAAAGGACGAGATACATATCCAATTCCTGTGTTCTCTTGCTGTTGTGTCTCCTAGCATTATTACCTCCTTGGATTTCACTTTTGAACCTCCTCTTTGGGACTTGCTGCTGTATCTGACCTTGACCTATCTTAGTCTATGAACATCGCACGTAGATGCCAGTTGAGGACAGCAGCACCCTCGGGAGATGTTCCAGAGGCCTGGCAGCCTCAATAGGCGGGTGCAGCTCCTGCACCACTTCCACCCAAATGGAGGAGCAAAATCAATCTCTCTGTAATGATTTCCACCTGCCCCAATAGAATAAACTGGGTCACAATGAGGACAGTCTGTTCCATCTTTGAGAAACGTGTAATTAGCTTCCTATGGCCCACAAAGACCAACAGTTCAGTATTTGGGGATTTTTGAAAGCCATTTGATAAAAGGAGGTAGCAGAAGGATTTATGACATAGGAATTGGCAATGCTACAAAGAACACCTTTTCTCCCAGAAACACACTTCACCAGCCTGCCACAGAACCTATCTTCCCTTCTAATACTCTCTTAAGACACTCTTGGCATAGGTGTGGAAACAAATCCCATCTTCATCTCACAATAAGTCGTGGGCCTTTTAGTTGTAGAGGACATATGTGAAGGGGCTTCACAAGCTCACGGACAGTGTACTTAATCTTCTCACTTTTCAAACTACCTGTTAAATTCACAAAGCTCAGGACTTCCACTGTTGAAAATATCTAAACATTTCTGTAACGATAAAGAAGAGAAAGACGGGAAGTAAAACTCCTGGCTGATGTCAGTGACGCAGAAGTGACATTTGGCTCTTGGAGATTCACTATGATGACACGCAGAATCCCAGCAGGGCTTGATGTGCAATCAGAAGGCATGGTATTGCAGTTATCCAATCAAATCAGCAGTGCTCTGGAAGCACTCCTAGAAGCCTACCTGTTTGATGTGTTAATACGTTGCAGCTACTGGTGGCGGATCACTGAACGTCACGTCCGATGCACAGCCACCATGGAGAGAGGTGAAAACACACCTGCAGAGGGAGACAGCTGCTAGTTTCACGGGAGTCTGCAAGTCCACTCTTCCTAGAGTGCATAAAAAAAAAAAAAAATTGATGTCGTTTGGCTTTCTGTTTTTAGCATTTTTTTCTAGAAAGGAATCTCATGATTCCCATTTGCAGCAAAGGAGCATCTTATCAATTGATAGTGAGTATGGATTCCTAATGCATCGCCAGCAGGACTAGAGCACTACGGCCCTGCATACGACTCAGACCAGCCATCTTTCTAAGCTTGCATCTGGGACGCACCACATCAGGGCAAGAACTGGGAATTCAATCATCTGGGAATGTTCCCAGTGCCATGAGCCCCAGAAGCTGGGTCTTGATTTTACCATCTCTCCCCTTTCTGAGAGACCTTACAAATACAGCATCAGATTTTACAGTGTATGTGCATATATGATTGTCACATATATCTGAATTGTAGTTATGCACACCGTGTGACAAGGTAGCTAGGTTGTTAGGGTTCATGTTCCTCAGAAATAAAACGGACAGCACCACAGATACGCATCCAGGCAATAGCTTCCTAGTCTGGAACCTTGGCTCCCAGTAGGCAATGGCTTTGACAATGCTCCAGTTTGGAGCAGGGAAACAATCAAGGAGAAATAATTGTCTATTTTTCCTTTCATGTGTATTATCATTGTACACCTTAGTGCTATGGAAATCACTAGAAATTCTAGGGATGCCAAAAATTCAACCAAGACACTTGTCTGCCAATGGCAAGAACATTCAATATTTCAGTTTTTCTGTTGTGAGCCAAGATGGCGAGACAAGGGAGGTGAGAGCGTCCCCTTTAATAACATGCATCTATAAATGATCTAAAACAAACCCAAGGGAAAATGTGACTGGAACATAGAGGATCCCATGCCAAATTGTGCCCACAAATCCTCTCAGAGAGTCTCAACTTAAAGCAATCACTTTCTCCTCTGCATCTGCTCACTCATCTTCTACATGGTCGGAAGATTCAAAGCAGACCTTTTTTTTCACATACTGAAGTACACAAGACAATTTTTTAAGGCCCACACTGGTCTTGTATGTACAAAAAAAGACTTTTTCCTTTTTGTATATAATAATTCAATCCAAATAGTGGCTTTAAAAGATTTTTCCAAACAACAAACAAAAATTCAATTGTTCGTACACCTTCCATCCAAGGGCCTGGGCTTCTGCCTTCCAGGCCAGGCCTAGGCATCTTCGGAATAAAGTCAGGCAGAAGTGCCTGTGCATCATTTCACAGCAGAGCTTTCCACTGCTTGTCTGGGGAATCAGAGACTTGCCTGGACCGCAGACCCCTCACCACCGGTTCCCTTCCTGT
This sequence comes from Ochotona princeps, assembly GCF_030435755.1. Lineage (NCBI taxonomy): Eukaryota > Metazoa > Chordata > Mammalia > Lagomorpha > Ochotonidae > Ochotona > Ochotona princeps. The sequence continues at coordinate 46,609,579 of NC_080850.1, forward strand.
GGCTGCAGTTGTCTGCCATCAGCCTAGGTGTAGAAATACTAAGTGGAAAAAGGCAAAATAATTTATAAATTTTATACTTTATACAGAGCCTTTCAGAGAAATGTATGTACACCATTCATAGTGTGCCATGCAACAGAACTCCAGAACTCCAGAACTTAACTCTTGTAGAACTCCATGTCAGTACCTTCACAGCAGCTGCTTCCCCTCCCTTCTTGCCTCTAGCCTTCCCTGCACTCTGGTCGTAATTATTTTAACTTCTGCAGAACCAACTTCCTTTAGACTTCACATGGTGGTACTTGTAGTTCTGTGCTTGGTTTACTATAGAAAGCATAAGAATGTCCCCAGTTTATTCCATCAAACAATACAATCTCATCTTTCTTTATGGCTAGGTAGTATTCCGTTGTGTTATTCAACTCCATTTGTTTTGGCTAAAACATCAGTCATTTTGTAAAGTTTGAACTGCACACAGCTTCTGTTCCTACCTGGAACATAATTCATCCCTTGGTACAGTGATCCACACTGCTTGCCCAGCTGCCTATTATTCATGGCAGTTGTACTAGTTATCAGCCCAGCTGCTGAGGTCTCACAGTACTTATGTCCAACCACCCTTATGCCACTTACTAACAGCCCCGAAGGGTCAGAGTAGCAATGTTGCTGAGTCAGATATCCCAAAAGAGAATCATCAAGCATATCCTTCAGGTGAAAAAAATAAAAGCTCAAGTATCTTAAGAAACAGACCACAGTCATATAACTTCCATTATGTTATATTGCCCATTTGGGGGAAAATTTGTTGTTAGTCCCTTTAACTAATTTGTATAAACTCTGTTGTATTACATACCAGGGGCCTGGTGCTATCTGTGGGCTTGGAATACTTTCACACATACAGGGGAACTATTTTACCTCATCATTCATCCACGATGGCCAAGGTGACCTGATACATCTGACAGTGTCTAGGTTTACCTGTGTTCCTGAGATTCAGCTTACACATGTGCAAAGAGCCTGATCTGTTGACTCTGGGCTTGCCTTTATTTACTGTGCCAATTACCAGCTTATTAGAAAGTCCTAACCTTTTGACAGCTGTTTTGGGATAAGAAATTACTCCAACTAGGTCAGAAGCCAAGCTGAAAACCAAAAGCAGGATACCCTGCTTTGGAAATCCAATGCATGAACTCATAGGCATTCATTCTCCTGGACATGTTGGTAAATGACAGCAATGAACTTAGTTAAGTTTCCCACTTCCAGACAGACACGCAGCTACCGCAAAGCATCCTGATGAGGAAGACAAGGACTTAATTTGCAAGCAGGCTTTGTCTGGGGGTAAAGAATCCATAAGGAATATTCTCTAACCAGCTCAGTAACTCCTATGTTTTGCACCTCATCTTTTCTTCTCACTTCACGATTGATTTAGCTCAGTTTTTGTGAAAAGTAAACAAAAAAATATAAAGAATGACAGGAATTCAATCCATAATTGAGGGCTGGGATTTAGTGGCGGGTGTAGATCAGCCACCTGTCACAGCCTGGGGTCACAGCCGACTAGAAATTGATTCCCCTGCATTATGTGATGGAGACACAATGTTCCAAGTCATTCTAAATTCCTTGTGTTGTATTTCTTACTTATTTCTGGCTCATTTCATACTTTTAACTATATGTACAAATATATTGCCTTCTCTCGCCTAATCTTCCTCTCTCTTGCCTTATTCTTCTTATTCCTCTCTCAATTTTCCTCACACAAAGTGACCCTGTTTAATTATTAACACGACCTACAAAGTTAATAAGCAACAGGAAGAGTGAACAAAGTTCAGCCAACCCATACATGGCATCCATCTCCAATTATACTCTTAGAACTCTTAAATGCTGCCTAGCTTTGGGGAAAAAAAATCATCTTTAAAGGTGAACCTTCCTAATAAGGTCACTTGAAGACCTAAAGAATTCATGAGCACTGTGTCTGTGTGTGTTCTGCATACACGTATTACAGCTTCTAAAATGTGATACAGACCTCCAAAAGAAAAATGATGGCATAGCTCATTAAACAACGTCCATCAACATCAGAGAAGCACCAGTAGGTGAACAAACATGGATGCTGAACAAGAAGTGCTTGAAATTCAAACGCAATGTTCCCCTGTTGGAAAGCTACAGAAAAAAATGAACACTTTGGTCAGAGGGCAAACACAGCCTGAGGGATGGGTATCCCAGGGCCTTTTTGGACAAATCTGTCATTCCTAGTTTACTCCTGAGCTCAAGCACCACCCTGAAGCATGTTTTTGGAGCATTGAAAAAGCTGTCTTTCTTTGATAGCTGTTCCTTACTTTTATGGGAGTCCCAGAACAAATCAGCACTGTAGAGTCTCGACATGTCTGTTCTCATTTTTGGCAGCTGGAATAATGCGGACTGGTGACCTTCCCTTCCACTGGGGTTTAATCCCCAACAGAAGATCACTTCTTCTGGCTCCTTGGTGTGGCCTCACTGCTGATTTGAGAGGATTCATACTGTGATGTGGCTGCACTTGTTGTCTCTGCACTTGCAAATTCCTCAAAACTAAATTGAAATACACTGTTTTGAAACAGTATGTTCAATGTTAGGTTGAGATGTGATAATTAATAGCTTCCAAAACATCACTGCTCAGACGGACCTACCAAGGCAAGCTATTAAACCACAAAACTGAAAACATGAGAATACGTTAAAAATTTCTATTTTAGCTGTGTGTGGATTTCAAAATGTATTTGTACTCTTAGGGTTTCCTGCTAGCGGGCCCGAGGCCACTGCGGATAAGGTGAGGGTATTCTTTGGCCACAAGAATCACCAAAAACAAACTGGTGAGGGGTGTCCATTCGTTAGGGGAATTTACAGGTTTAAACAGCATTAGAAAAGGGGGAAGGTAGACGGACGGTCCAGAAGGTACTCCCACCCAACAATGACATTGTAAGTGGCTAGTAAGCATGCCTAACTCTCTGAGTCACGACCAAATCACAGGTCACATTCCTCACACAAGACTGGGAGCTGAGCCTCAGGTCACTGGCAGGTAGGCCTTGACTCAGTGAACACAAAAGCTAGTTCGTCAGTTAAAAGTTATGCCACAGGTGATACTCATCACCAAGTGGCTGGCAAGCAGGATAGGGGTCACATTTGACTTCTTAGAGTTACTTATCAGAGAAGTCCTAGCACAGCTGTCTAAGGACAGAGAAGAGAGGCTAGGATGTGGCCCACTGCTCCCCTGCATGCCTAGTGAACAGGTCATGCTGAGGTCTCAGTTAGCCAAAAGCATCCTTGGGAGTTTCCCTGGGACATGGTGTGCCATGTGCCTAGCCCTCCTCCATGGCCTAAGCAGAGATCCAGGGGCGATCACCCACATGTACCAAAATACTTGCCTTCTAATGGACTTTCTGAAGTCTCCTCAGTGCAGAAGCAAAGCCCCTGGGGAAGGTTCCTTAGGGATCTCTTCCTTGTCTAATCACAGCTGGAGCTTTCAGAGAGTCAGCTTTCTCCAATCCCATAACTGTGCCCAGGGGAATGCAGAGCACTGTTCCTGTGTCCTTGGACTCGCCTGGGCAGTACCCAGTTTCCTCTGTCTCTGTCTAAAAATGGAGCTAGCCCACCTCCACCTCCTGGACAGTCTTTTCCTTCTTCTCGCCTTAGCTAGCAACCAAGATACTTTTATATAAGTCTGTGGGATCAATCAACACTGTAAAAACCCTTGGAACAGAACTGTAACCATGAACCTGAGGGCAAGAGCTGGCAGCATCTGAAAGGACCCTTCATTGTTTGCAGTGATGCAGCACCCGCAAAGACCTGCTGCCTCCTCCTGCACCCTGGGCCCGCATGGCCAGCCCTCCTTCTGGTGCCTTCCTCTCTCTGGAGGCCTCTAAGCATCCTGTCTCCCTTCTTGGCTTAGAACAGGAGGAAAGCAGCAACCAAAACCCTAGCGGCTGTGCATCCCGGCACCTCCAGCTCCATGCAGACCTTACACTGTGAATGATCACTGCAGACAATTGCTAGAATTGACCCTTTTGCTGGGCCAGAGAAGTCCCACCTTTGCTCCCAATTCTTGCAGTCCCTCCCACCCCCAGTATAATATCTGTCTGGAGTTCCTCTGAATTTCAGACAGCCATCCTCAGGCTAGGTTCATACGTGATTATGTGAAGTGCAGCAACAATCAGCTACTTCCAGGGACCCTGCCCTACCTGCCTGCTCTTCACTTTTAATCAGAGTAAGGATCCATAAATTCTTCCTGTACTTGTCCACTCAACTTCCTCAATTTCTTCCTGTTCCAAGATTTTTTCTTGATTTCCTTCTCTAAAGGACCCCCTAATTTAATCGAACTTCCTGCTTATTTGAAACCCCCTCTCTTAAACAAACAGAATATGCTTCTCAAGTCTCGTGACTTTATACAGCTCCCTGTTCTCTGTTCACCTAGTTTCTGTTAGCACACGACACCAATCATTATATCTTACCTCAACTACAAAGCTATGGGTAGAATTTATTATTTACTTCAACAGATTTTATGAGTGTCTCCACTGTGCAGCCACCATAGTTTTTCTGTTTCTCAAGTATAAACCAATATTTCTAAATTGTGTGTGATGTGCATATTGATGACAAATCTCCAGAAAGAAATCATACATTAATCTCTTTTGTGGAGATACTCACTGAAAACAGCATTCTTTCAAAAGTTGATTTTGGTGCCAAAAAATTGAAACTTTTGTATAATTGTTTTTAACAATATAATTTTGCATGAACTTTTCAAAGAACCCTGGGATGGTTTTCTCTGTCCATGTATGTAGGCACGGTTAATCACAGGTGGTTCTATATTTCTTTATGAACTTTTTGAGGGACTCTTGTCTTTCTCATCTCATTGTTATTAATCCCTCTTGATCTGCAGATAGGAGCTCTCAGAGTCACCATGACTTGTTTCCTCTTTGATATGCAGGTCTACACATGTCTCTTCTGAGCCAAGCACACACATACACAGGACAGATTGGTTTGGGTTTTGTGCCAATCTGTGAAAATTAGAAAGTGACACAGAAGGAGGAAACATAGGAAAGAATAGAGTTGGAAACACCAAGGGCTGTACGCAGGAAGTAAAGAAAACACAGCCGAGAACAAAGAGCCCCTTGATAGAAATCAATTGGATTAATAAGGATTACAATCAACACCACATCCGCACATGCATCTGTCAGGACACTATCAAAACTCCTATGGCTTTGGGAGGATGCCACACTTTCTCACTCACTGAGGAGACTTCCACAAATTATTTGAAAAAAAAAAAAGAATTACAGATACACACAGAGAGAGGAGGGTTTGAGGAGCTAGCATGATAGCCTAGTGCCTAAAATCTTTGCCTTGCACACACTGGGATCCCATATGGACACCAGTTCATGTCCCAGAAGCTCCGTTTCTCATTCAATTCCCTGCTTGTGGTCTGGGAAAGCAGTGGTGATGTCTCAAACACTTGGGATTCTGCATCCATGTGCGAGACCAGGAAGAAACTCCTGGCTCCTGGCTTTGGGTCACCTCATCTCTGGCTATTGCAACCACTTGGGGAGTGAACCAACGGACAGCAGGCATTTCTTTCTCTCTCTCTCTCTTCCTCTCTCTCTGTGTGTAAATCTGCCTTTCCAATGAAAATAAATAAATCTTTTTTAAAAGAGTGGGGGGGATTGACTGATTGATTTATTGATTCCATCAGCAGGTTCACTTCCCTTGCTGGGTTGGGTCAGGCAAAGCCAGACGCATGGAACTCCATCTGCGTCTTTCAAATGAGTGGCACTTGAACCGCCACCTGCTGCCTCTCAGGGTAGATGTTCAAATGAAAGTGGAACCAGGAGTGAGGCTGGTCTCTAACTTAAGTGTTGCAATACAGGATGTGGGCTACCCAGAGTCTTAACCACCAAGACAGGTGTTCACCCCTCACTTCTTAAAGGCTGGTTATGTGTTTGCTCTAACAAAAAAAAAATGTTTTTAAAGGTAACAACCCAGAAGAACTAGAAAATAAAGCGCACTCCCTCACCACACTTTCACCCTGCATCAGCTCTTACCTGTACAATCACCGACTAGACGATGCCTGCTTTTTTCTGATCCAGGAGTCTAGTCAGGCTCAAACAGAGCAGTATTTTGAGCTACTTCCATAACATCAGGTGAGCATCTCCAACCCACTGGAGAACAAAATGGACGATGCTTGTGCAGTGACCCTGCCACGACTGTCACCCACGTTGAACTGCCAAAGAACTTCGCCCCTGCCCTTTGTCCAGGTCAACCTCTCATGGATTGCTAACGCATTTCTTGCCATCCTGCAGTGCTTCATTGTCCCTGCGACCAGGCTGTACTGCTTTCTAGACTGTCAGCCTGCATTTGTCTCCTCCTGCAAGTCCCATGGCCCGAGACAGAATCCGCTATATCATTAAAGCAAAAGGGACCAGCGCCGATAAAGTACTGTACCATTATAGGGTTGATCTCTTTTATCTGTTTGATGTTCCCTGAAATTAGGACTCAGAGTGCTATGATATTTTGCGATTGCTTTGCTTTGCTTCTTTTCTGGAGGTGATCACACTTAAATTCATAAATACAAGGGGACTTCAAAATCTTCACGGAAGTCGGCATTAAAAGCAAGTGCTATATTTTCATGTAAAATGTTTTCTTTCTAATACATGGAAAATGTGCATTTTTTCAAAGACTAAAGAAGAAGGAAAAGAGAGAGAAGAGAGATAATAGGGAAAAGACAGATCTTTCACACATTGTTTCACTCCCCAAATGGCCAAAATAACTGGGGTTGGGTCAGGCAAACTATTAGGTCCTCCTGGAAGATTCAGACCATATTCGATTGCTCTTCCAGGCACATTAGCAGAGAGCCATATAGGAAGTGAAACTTCCAGGACTTAGACCAACACTCTTGTGAGATGCCAGCACAGCAGGTAGTAGCTTAACCTACAGAGCTACAGCACTGGCCCTGGCCAAAAAAAACTTAAAAAAAACTATCCATGGTTTTCAAAAATGTATCTGCACCAAATGAATTCCACCCTCCTTTCTTTTTTGAAGGACCCTGTGCCAGCACTAAAAGACCTCATAAATGAAAATATCACGTCCAATGAAGATACAATCTGTTTATGTTGGAATACCTAAGCCACAGGAAGGTTTAATGCAAGCCCTGATTATCACACCAGTTAAGTGACATCGGAGAGCACTGTGCCCCTTACACAGCAAATGGACCTATTTCTCAAGACTGGTCGCCGTTTCATCTCTGGTTGGATTTTGTAGCCAAAACCTTGAGTCTCTCCAGTCTCAGCCCTAGGATATAACTGCTGGAATAAATCATGTGGGAGCCAAACACAAGTTTCGAAAGACCATGGTCCACAAATCAGCAGCTCCCTGCAGCAGGCCGTAAAGGGCCAAACAGCGGCTGTATTCCCTTCTCAGACCGTGTTTCTCTTCTCAGGATATGTGACCACTGGCTAAATCAGGAGTGGTGCAGGATTCAAAATTTACCACCTTCTGTGGCTAACATCGGGGATCTGACAGGACAGGAGAAGGTCAAGGCGAGCGTCTGCTCTCGACTCCATCATTTGCTGAAGCTCAGGGCCTGTTTCATGTGCAAGAAAACCCAATTCTTCCCCTCCACTCATGCTCAGGCCAGAGCAGAGTGGAAGATGCCCTGGAACCAACACTGCCTTGGGCTTGCAAGATGCTTTTGTCTTTCCTCCTGCTTGTGAGTTCAGCGACAGTTCTGCCTCCCATCTTCACTGTGAGTGGAATCCCCAGATTGTGCCAGCAGTCGGGGGAAACAGAAGGGTGCCTCCTCTACTGATGGGTCAAATGGCTACATCTGAATCCAACCTGGCAAGAAGGCAGGATTTTGCACCCAAAGAGCCAGTGTAGGGACTGGCAACAACATTTTTGACAGAACAGCAGCACATCCATCACCAATCCCGTCACCTCACTCGGCACCGCAGGAACCCCAGGAACTTCCCTCAGACTTCTTCCCTCAGTTCTTCCAAGCCATCCTCTGTCCTACGCTTTTCCACAAACTGCCTTCACTGCTCTGGCCTTTTCCAACACAGGATTCAAATACAAATCAGAGAACAGTTGCTGGTCCCTTGTGTTGCTTTCTTGGGGTCATCCATGCCATATCCAGACCTTCTTTAGCTCTGGGTCCTACTCAAGTGCAAACTCTCACAGGTGCTCCTTATTCACTCTCCAGGTCGTGGCCATCTGCTCCCATCCCAGCTGCAGGAATTGCTAAGAAGGCTGTTGTGAACATCTGTGCCCAGGATACATGGGACGGTCTTTAAAAATGTTCAATTTCTTTTATTAATGAAACATTACTCATATTTCTCTTTGTTTCATCTTGTATCAGTTATATAAAGCTACCTGTGAAGAAAATGTTCGATTTTCATTCAAGTTGATCACCAAATTCCCTCATAACTTTTAATATCTATAGGATGTTAATACTTGCTTTTTTTTCATGCTATTGGTCACTTCCAATACCACTTTTGTGGTTGACTGGTTAATCATTTTGCTTTAAAAAAAACTTTAGAGAACTACCTTTAAACTTTCTTATTTTCTCAGTTGTGTGTCGTGCTTCACTGATCTCTGTACTTCATCGCTTGGCCGTGTTGTTCTGCTTCTCATTCTCTCTCTCCAGTTTCTGCAGCTTCAGCTGAGTTTCCCAAAGCCCTTACAATCCTCTCCATCTCCTTCCGTGAAGTGTGAGGCTGAGGTGGCTCATTACTGATCTCGACACTTTTTTTGTGTGTATAAATTTTAGGTCATAGTTTTCAAGACATTTGTCAGTTTCGGCTAACCTGTCAAATGTTTCGACATAAAATGGTTGGGAAATGAGTCATCTTTTCAAGTGCTGGTGTGATTGGGGTTCTCTAAACAAAAGCTACAATCAATACGGGCTTAAAGAGGAACCAAGGGCCAGCCAGCAGACTTCCCGAGTGACTGATCAATGGTTCAGACCTGCCAGACCCTCCATCTGTTTACATTCCAAGGGTAATGAACTCAGGGAGCTTTCTGACTCCCAGGATTTATTTATCATTTAGGACAAAGTTCATCCTGACCCACAGAAAACAACAGAGCAGGTTATGGCCTTAGAAATGCCAGGCAAAGCTCCAGGTGGATATTTGGAATGCCTGTGTGGTGGTGACAGACACCCCACTCAAGCAGCTGGCATTGGCCCTCAGGGCACCGCTGGATGTGACACTGGGTGTAAGGAGCCTAGGCTAGGATGTACTACTTTTGCTGATCCATGTCACTGTAAAGTTTACAAATGCAGATAACAGAATAATAGTGGCATTGCTTCATTCCTTCATTTTTGGGCCCATGGGATCTGGAGAGATCTTGGTCTTCGCTTCCTCATATACATCCTTCTTGTTTTGCCTTCATTTGCTTTTCCCATTTATGTGAAACTTGCTAAGGCCTTTATTGATTTTATCTTTTCAAACCACCAGCTTTTAGGTTTATTAATATTCTCTATTGATTTGTTTCACAGTTCATGGATTTTGCTATTATCTTTTATGCTTCTATGCTTATGTCATTTGCTTCTGTTCCCCAGTCTTTGGTGGAAGCATAGACCATGGGTGATAAACTTTTCCTATTTCTACCATAAGCATATTTGACATATGACTTGCCTCTGCACTTCCTGAATACCTGGTTTTAAATGTTAACACTCACTTTTCATCACCTCTTATCCCCCTGCTTTTATTACTGGTTCTCACTTATAATTAGCACTTCACACACACTGTTGTATACCACCTATATCCTATTCATCCAGTATGGCTTCCTTTACTTATATCTATTTAAATTTTTTTTCTAACCAGTACTTTAGAGGGGACATGCATAGATTTTCATAACTTGCATTGTCATTCACATTAATTTAAAAGATTTTAAGTTTGTGTTTATTTAAGAGGCAAAAAGACAGGAATGGAAGCAGGAGGGAAGTAGAGGGAGAGAGAGAGAGAGAGATGAGAGAATTCACATCTGTGTGTTCACCTTGCACATGCCTGCGGCTGGCTGAGGCTGGGCCGGGCACAAGCTGGGAGCTGGGAACTCAATCTGTATGTCTAGTGGAGCACACGGTTTCAGCCAAGGCACCTTCACTGCTTCTGCAGAACCCTCCCTGTCAGAAAGCTGGAGAGGGAAGCTGGGGCCAGATGCAACTCTGGTACTGGAAGGTAAAACATCAGCTTCTGTTATTTTTAAAAAGTGATTTGTTTATTATTTTGAAAGTTATAGAGAGGAAGGCAGAGCCATAGAGAGACAGTTCTCCCATCTCTGGTTCACTCTCCAGACAGTCTCAGTGGCCAAGGCTGGACCAGGCCAAAGCTGCAGCTCCATCACGGTCTCCCAAAGGCCGCATGTGTCCAATATATATCCATCTCTTTTAGGTCTTCTCATTGGTTGGCATAAGTTGCTTGCAATAGTTCCTAACAACTCTATGTATGTTCAAGGTAGCTGTTATAATTCTTTTTCATCTCTGACCCTACTGATTCGTATCTTCTCATGCTTTTTTTTTTGCATGGGCCAGTGGGGAATTTATTTTGTTGATTTTCTTGAAGAACCAGCTCTTTGATTCAGTGATGTTATGTACTGTTCTTTGGATCTCTATTTGATTTACTTCCTCCCTTATTTGGGGTATTTCTTTTTTCCTGCTAATCTTGGGGAGGGTTTGTTGTACTCTTCATATTTCATATTTCTCATTTCTTTTTTAAGATTTATTTCTTTTCATTGCAAAGTCAGATATACAAAGAGGAGGAGAGACAGAGAAGAAGATCTTCCGTCTCATGATTCACTCCCCAAGTGACCACAATGGCTGGTACTGCACCGATCTCAAGCCAGGAGTCAGGAGCTCTTCCAGGTCTCCCAGGCGGGTGCAGGGTCCCATGGCTTTGGGACGTCCTCAACTGCTTTCCCAGGGCACAAGCAGGGAGCTGGATGGGAAGCAGGGCGCCGGGATTAGAACTGGTGCCCATATGGGATCTCGGTGCATTCCAGTTGAGGACTTTAGCTGCTAGGCCATGGCACAGGGCCCCAAAAGCTATTTCTTGATCTTGATCTATTTATGTATGGCATCTGTAGCTCTCCATTCTTCACTGTATGATGTCCTTTCCATCGAGGTGCAGGAGCTGGAGCCAGATGTCAAAGTCAGGCAGTCCAGTGTGGCACATGGGCACGGAAAGTGACATCTCCAGCAGCAGCAGGCCAAAGGCCCGCTTCTGAACAAATCTTATATTTCATTCTAATTTATTATAATTTTATTCTGGTATCATTTGACTTATTTCATGACCCATTGATTTAATTTCTAATTCTTTGGCATTTTTATATACAGACATACACACATACAAAAAAGAACCCCAAATATGCATATGTGTTCATGTTCTTGAATATTAGAACAGATAAGGGCATCTTACACCCACAGATGTATCATGTAGGATTCACAATTGCTGCATAGATGATGTATTTTGTAATTAGTTTAACTGCATGCCATCAAGCTGAAATTGTATGATCCTTATCACTACTGACATACTAACCTAAACTCTTATGGAAAAGCAGTTGTTATAATTTCATGGTCTTTACTCAGTCAGAATCTGGGGGTGAGCCTCTGGCAGGGGGTTGAAAAAACCACTTGGGATACCTCATCCTGTCTTGGAGCACCTGGGTTTGAATAATGGCTCCACTCCCAATGCCCGCCAACACATATGTTGAGTGGTAGAATTTCACAGCTCAAGTACTTGGGTCCAACCTGGCTGTGGTTGTTATTGCTGTGGGCATTGGAAAATGGACCAGAAGATAAAATCTCTCCTCTCCTCTCCTCTCCTCTCCTCTCCTCTCCTCTCCTCTCCTCTCTCTTCCTCTTCTCTTCTTTCTCCTTCCCTCTCTTTCTTTGAGACTTTCAAGTAAAATAAATAATGAGAAACTAACACAAGACATGATATGTCTTGCAAGTTCTTGTACTACATGTGCGATATATGAAGAATATGTATGACAGACTGGGATGAGGAAGATCAATGTGGAAAAGTCAGCATGGAGCAATGGCCTCTGGATTACGCTCAGAGTTTGCTCTTACAAAGGACTAGAGCAATCCCAGGAAAGGGGGATGAACGAACAACTGTACAGACACACGAAGCACCACACTGTAACCATTTTCTGGAGCACAGACTGTGAGTGCGGAGAGGAGGGAAGCTGGGCACACATTGGATGGGGCCTCGAGAATGCAGGACACAGCATTCCTCTTACAGAAAGCAGGGACACTTGTTCACAAACACGCCCTTTAGAGAACAATGTGTCAGCAGGATATGAACGGTTGGGGATAGGAAGACTCTGATGAGGCTGAAAACAGGGAAACATACTCAGACCATTTTATGACCACAAGAATGGATACCAAGATTAGGACTGAAGGGAGTGGCAGAGGGATGCCAAGAAGAGTTCCACTGCAAACATACTTAAGAATTCATACAATATGTTGTGGTTAACACACACGGGCTCTTAATGTGGCTGTAGAATCAACCCCCAGTGTGGCCACCTCTTGGTCATGCGGCACAAACAAATCAATGAAACTTGATGAACACAAGGTAGGGACAATAACACCTACTTAATGTTTGTTCACAAAGAAGATGAAACATAGATTTAAAAATCTGCACAGTTTAAAGATTCATCCATTTATATGTTGGGAAGGAGAGTGACGGAGAGGCAAAGAGAAACAGAAAGGAAGACAACAAGAAAGAAAGTCCTTCCATGTGTCGGTTCAGTCCCTGAATGTCAGTGATAGCCAGGGAGGGACCACATGGAAGCCAGGGGCCAAAAACGTCATCCAGTTCTTCCCAGAGATTTTATATGTATAATATATAGATATATCATATGTCTATATATTACATATGTAATAGATAGGCTCAGTCCTTGAATGTCAGTGACAGCCAGGCAGGGATCCCATGGAAGCCAGGGGCCAGGAACGTCAGCCAGTTGCTGGAGAGAAAGAGATGGATAGATGGATAGATAATTTCTAGTGGTCATATTTTAGCTCTGTAAGGAAAGCATCCTTAATCCCCTTATTCTTTTTATACCTTTACATAGCTCTGAAAGTTAAAAAAAAAAAGAGCAAACACTTAACTGGGACCTTGCAGGTCTCTGGCATTCCGTGAATATAACACTGCAAGCATCCTGCCAGGCAAGCTGGACTGATACATGGGGAACATCATCTGTGTACTGAGCCGCTACCACCTGTACATTTGCCAAATGAAATTCCATGTACAGGAGATTCACAGAGGCTATGGTGCTGAGATTTACAGCTATTAGAAGCCTCACAAATGAAACTTTCCCTCCAAGAAGTTTGTTTTTTATACTTTATTAGAAATAACTAATAAAAGAAAATTCAGATGTGCTTAAATCAAAATGTCAACACTTTACCATGGGTCTGTGAATGATAGAGTCTGGCACAGAAGCATCGAGATAAATTTCTCAACACCTCAATATAATATCTTAACTTTGCGTAAGCGCAGTTGCATTAGTGAAGAGAGTTTTATATTTTTAAAAATTACGATGGCTAGTAGTTTTAGGAGCCTTGTAATTTACTGCTCCATAGAATATAACTTTAAAAGAATAACACTTAATGATGGTTTATGTGGAGAAATAACAGATTCAGAGGTCAGTTCTGTAATTCATAGTGAGTGGATTGCTTACAATTACAAGAGCCCCCTTCTTAATTCTAAGCGTACCTCCTGCCGACACCTAGGAGCAGAACTATACTTAAGAGGGAGCCATGTTCAACTGTAGCTCTCCATCAGGATGTCTGGGTTCTGGCCCTCTGTAATTATTTCCAGGGCCCAACTCCTGCAGGGCTGGCTCCCAAATCACCCAAATGTGTGCACCAGCTATCAAACACCAGGCTGTCCAACAGCAATTTTCCAAGTGATATTGCATTGAATATTTTAGTCAAAACACCCAAATGATGATTAGCATAGCATTTGAGATGCCCGTCTATGAAGATAGCATTATGACACAGTGGGTTAAGCCACAATCTTTGACACGCTAGCATGCCATAGGACCGCTGATTTGAATCTAGGCTGCTTCACTTCTGATTCAGCTCCCTGCTGATGTGCTTGAGAAAGTCACAGAAAATGGCTCAAGTGTGCGGACCCTGGATCCACATAATAACCAGATGGAAGCCAAGACTCACTGCAGCCATGTAGGGGCTAAATTAGCAGATGTTGAATCTCTCAATACCTTTCTCTCTCTCTCTCTCTCTCTCTCTCTCTCTCTCTCTCTCTCTCTCTCTCTCTCTCCTGGCATCTCTCCCACCCCTGCAACTTTGCCTTTCAAATTTGTGATAAATACATCTGAAGAAGAAATGACAATACTCTTCATTAGCAGTTTCTATTTCTTTTAGATATTCACAAAACAGGTATGTAAAAAAATGCAAGGTGAAACATATAGCTGTATATTTGTAATAAAATATACATCTCTCTTCAAATGTGATTTAGAGAAGAAATGGAACACTATAGGTGACCTCTCTGATTTCATAACCTTTGTCCACCCCTTTCTCTCCTATTTATGGAGACAGACACTCTACCAAATTGGGTATGAAAATGTCTAGATCATTTCAATAATTTCTAGACACACATGTGCACACATACGTCCAGCAGTTTACTGTTTCGTAAGTATGTAAATTCTGTCTGAGTGAGTGTATTTTTCCACTTTTGGTTTTCACTCCATGTCAACACTGTGCTTTTGAGCACTATTCAGACTGATACATGGATCTAATTCAGTTATTCACTTCAGCTGCCATGATACTATGAAGAAAAAGGTCTGGGCATTACCCACCAGGGACTGGCGACCTGGCTGACAGCAGATTTCTCATCTGAAGCTATGGTGGCCAGAAGGATGTAACAGCACAGTCCTCAGTGCTCTGTCACCTACTCATCTATCCCATGAAGTCAGCTTCCCATGGGTGCCTCCGCACAATCTGTGTCATGAATCCGTGAGCATTTCTGTGAAACACAACCGCCACAGGTTAACCTTGCTAAAAGGAATGGGTATCTGGAAAACAAATACCCTTTCTGGCTTTTAATACATTCTTAAATATTTGGGGGCATATAAATTTCACTTTCACATAAATTTTAGTGGCAATCTGTTAACTTCTACAGTGACCCATTGGGATGTTAGCTAGAACAAGTTATCTTTAAGACAGGATATTTTCCCATGAATAAAAATAGCATGTCTTCTCATCAGTGAAGGGTTTGCATACATGTCTAATGGCAGTTTTATTATTATAAAGTTTCATGCTTTTTAGTTACATTTCTTTCTAGAAACAATAATTTGTTGTTTATCCAAACTGTGTCAGTCTAAAATTCCTGTTTAGCTTGTACCTCTCACATGCCGAATATGATTTTTGCCAATTTACTATTTATTCTACATGTAACACATCCTAACACACACACGCTCATGCATGGCCATCCAATTTTTCACCTAAGAAGTGGGGTTTTATTTTATGCTAAGATGAAATTGCTAGTATATGAGGTACTGTGAAACCATACAGTAGTGTGCAATATGTCACCTTCATCAGACTCAAGAAATATGAGTCTAACTCCTTCCCCAAATGATTTCATTATATTTAGTATAAGATAAACACATTTTATTTACAGGATTTGCTTATTAATAGATCCTCTTGTTTACGTTAAAAATAAAGCAGAATTGAGGAAACAGTTGTGGTCACAGTTTTGACATGTATGTTGTTGCCATTTGTCACAACAAGTGTGGGACTTGCTAGTAACCTGTGTTACAACAGCTTCCCTCAAATCTGCAAACACATACAGCCTCCCATGAAGAACTCTGACCTCTCATATGGCAGCTCAGACTTTTTTTTCACACGTACCAGGGAAAAATAGTGCTGTGTCTTTCCACCGAATCATCCCAGTAATTTTTATACAGTATCCAACATTTCCTAATCAACTCACGGAAAAAGAAACTGATTATAACCCTTGGCTTGCTCATCTTCCAGTCACTGAATTAACAGGAGAAGCTTAGCTTATGAGTCCGTGTTTCCACTTGCACTGAGTGCAGCGCACAGAAACAGCCTACTTCCCAAGAGGGAGTGGTGGAGGTTTGTGCTCTTCCAAATTTTCTTGGCATGGTGATTTTTTAAAAATCTTGTTGTAATAATTTTATTTATTTCTGGTGGAGAGATGCTATTTACATGGCAGGAGCCTGTGGTTCTAAGTACAGTGTGAGCTTCAGTGTGGTATAGACAAAGTGTTTGGCTGTTGCTTTATTTTAAGAGCTGGTAACAGTTAAAAGTTAGTTTCAGGAGTGATCAAATAGCATCCCATAGCTGTTTCTTAGGGAAAACATACCATCAACTCATTCATTCCTAACTTTTTCTGCGTTGTTGCTGAAGTACTCCATGCTATATTCGAATTTACATTTGATGTACTCTCTGTCCCAGTTGGTAACCCTCTTGGACAATAAAGATGCTACAAAGAATAATGAAAAGCAGAAATCAGAAAGAAACACCTGCTAGGGGCATCTATTCTGTGCCTGGAGGCCTCATCAATTGCACTTGCAAACTCACACAAGGACAGCTAAGATCCTGAAGCAACTTTCATGAGCCTAGAAGACTGAGGGGGAATATGATGGGGAATCAAACCCAGCCTTTCTGACCCAAGGACTTGTGTCAAATGCATGTCATAGGCACAGTGTATGGTACTCTTGCCAGTGGTGCTTGGGATGTTTCATGAATTTGTGGGACCATCTTTAGCTGCCAGAATGTTTGGGAGACACCGCTGGCATTAAGTGGGCGAAGGTTTGGGAGTCTGTCTAGACCTGTTTCATTATTAAGACCATCTTCCACAAGAAGAAGCCAACTTGTATAAATTGGGATATTTTAAATTCTCGAGAGAATATCATGGAAAACTGTCTGCTTATAATTTTGCAGGGCTGAAGTTTAATTCCACTTTGCATATAAAGAACAGGGTTTTTTTTTGGTAAATTTTAATATATTTGGATTTTTTTTTAGAAAGATCATGATTTAGTAAACCAACAGACAATTATCATTTGTTTTGTTTGAGAATTTCCCAAGAACTATTCTCCATTTCAAAACTATCTGTTCATTTTCACTGCTGTTCATGGTATTGAGTTCGCCAGACTCACCCACTTGCATCCGTCAGCGTACGGTTGTAGCTGATACAGTTGTATACTGACTGGGTCCTCGTATTAGAATGTCCACGGGAAAGAAAACATGTCAAACTTGCTCAGTTCCTATTTCCTTCTCTTAGACACAAACATATTCATCACAAAACATTCGCAAGCATATGGCTATACTAGTCGTTCCTATATAATTTTAAGATGTATTTATAAAGATTTACGTATTTATTATTGTTTAATTGAAAGTCAGATAAACAGAGAGGAGCAGAGACAGAGAGGAAGATATTCCATCTGAAGATTCACACCTCAAGTGGCTGCGACAGCCAGAGCTGAGCCAATCTGAAGCCAGGAGCCAGGAGCTTCAACCAGGCCTCCCATGTGGGTGCAGGGTCCCGAGGCCTTGGGCCATCCTCGACGGCTTTCCTAGTCCACAAGCAGGGAGCAGGATGGGAAGAAGGGATTCTGAGACATGAACCATTGCCCATATGGGATCTCGGTGCGTGTAAGGAGAGGACCCTAGCTGCTAGGCTACTGCATCGGACCCCATCTCAAAATATTTAATATTGCTGTTTTACCACAAAAGTTTTCTTTATATTACTAGATCAATAAATTGAAATTCTAGTGCATAAATGTGAATTAAAGTCTTATGAATTTCCACCAAGTAATTAATAGAATGGCTGGTTCCTAAAGAGCTGGAGAAACACTGCTTGGCCATGATGTAAATAACACCACTCTTGATGCTTGGAAATTTCCAGATTTTAAGAGACAGTTTAGGGGCCCAACACAGGAGCCTAGAAGCCAAAGTCCTCATCTTGCATGCACCTGGATTCCATGTGGGTGCCAATTCATATCCCAGATTCCCACTTCCCGTCCAGCTCCCTGCTTGTGACCTGGGAGAGCAGTCGAGGTTGTTCCAAGTCTTGGGATCCTGCACCTATGAAGGAGACCCGAAGAAGCTCCTGACTCCTGGCTTCGGATGGAGCTTAACTCTGGCCATTGCGACCACTTGGGGAGTGAATCAGTGGACAGAAGATCTTTCTCTCTCGTTCCCTACTTTTCTCTGTAAATCTGATTTTCTAATGGAAATAAATACATCCTAAAAAAGGAAGAAAGAAAGAAAGAGAAAAAAGGCAGCTTAGGTAGCGAGCAGCACCAGGAATTTAAGATTGGCAGGAGCATCCTGGCTGTCCTCCTTGGGGGTTCCCCACAGGATGGTTTCAGAACTTCACTCCAGTCAGGCCTATTTCTGAACTGGAATTAAGGAAATACATTTAAAGGGTCAACATGGACAATTACTATCCAATAACATACAAAGGTAAAAACACTCTGGACTTCTGGGTAAGTCCTCATAATCTGTAAAGAGAGAGCCGATAGACCTTTGTCTTATGCTGGTGTTATTTGGTTAATTCTTTGTATCTTGTAACAGTTTATCTGAATATAAGTGATCTACAAGAATTATATATACTTAAAGAGGACCATTTTTTGGCATATGGATTCATCATAAAATGATCACCATGCTCCAAAAAGGAACCTATGTATATGAGCCTCGTACGGCTTTCCCATCGCATGCACCTGCCATGGATATTGCATAGTTGTGTCTGCTCTGTAATGTCACATGCAGACACTGAGATTGTGAGCATCTCTTGGCTGTTGTGAATAAGGACACACTGAACATGGACCTGCAGGTGTCTCTTTCAGACACTCACAGTATCCCCATCAGATGTGTATCCAGCAACTGTATTACTGGGTCAGGTGGCAATTCTGTTTTATAATTTGTGAGCTGTACTATGCTATAAGCATGTAATAGCTGCCCTTTCAGGAGTGAAGAAAGCCCTGATTTATGATGTTCCCTAGCCTTTGTGATGTAAATACTGCCACCAAGGCAAATTCATGATAACAAACTCAACCTAACATACCCATCAAGCCAAGAAAGGAGCAGAATAGGAGTTAAGGGTTGTATTTTTATTACCTTTAATCTTAGCTGCTTATATATAGATTTATACAATCTGATTTTTAAACAAAAGCTGTGTTTTACAGCCAGCTCATGAGAGTCCAGACATTTCGCTGTTGATTTTCATAGGCCCACAGAAGGAGAGCCAGCTCCCTGCTGGCTTCTGGATCCTCACTCCACACACCATCTTTCCACATGACCAGTCCATCTTTTTAGGATTATGACATTAAGGGACACTGCATTGAACCACACCACACATTTGGTGGTGTAATGTCCACATGTTGTACTACACAGCCGGGTGTGTTCTCCCAAAGCACGCGCATCCAGGCAATGCCGAGCCGGTGATCCATGGGAGCACCACCAATGCCCAAATCCGCAGCATCCTCCCGGAGCAAGGACTTCAAAAACATTCACACAGCATGTGTGTTGCACAGATACGGAGCATGTGTGTCAAACTCACTTGTACCCAAACTCATCTTAGTTTTTCCATTTTCATGAACATTTGTAATTACCCTCTATTACTACACAAAAGTTACTGTTACGTTCTCTCATATCAGTAATTTTACATTTTTCTTATATAAAAATGTCATTGTGTCTACTTTACAAAGTATAACACTGCATCGTGACAAAGCAGGGTGTTACTGACATGATGGTGGCATGTGAAATGTTAGGAAAAGCAATATACAATTTAAAAATGGTAAGAAAGTCTTTGTTTGGAATTCTTATGCTTTGTAACAGTTCTTCCTAAGAATTTCTAATTATTTTTCTATCCTTTACACTTGGCACCATGAACTCCATAACTTCTCTGTAACTCTTGCTGACTGCATTTTTTTGATGATGAGAACTCAATACTAAACTAGCTTTAGCTGGCTTATGTTTCACATCAGAATTTTAAAAAACACCTATTTGCCAACAAGTGTCGTTGGTGCTTTTATTCATGTGGGCCAGTCTTACTGGCGTTAGGTGGTACCTCATTGATGTTTTACTTTGGATTTCCCTTATTGCCAGGGAACTTGAGCATTTTTTCATATGTTTATTTGCCATTTGGGTTTGTTCCTTTGTGAAGTGTCTGCCCATTTCCCGTGCCCATTCCTTGAGTGGCTTGTTTGTTTTGACATTTTGGTTGTTTTGTAGCTCTTTGTATATTCTGGAGATTAGCCCTCTATCACCTACATAGTGCGCAAAGATCTTCTCCCATCCTGTGGGTTGCTTTTTTATTTTGTTGATTATGTCCCTTGCTGTACAGAAGCTTCTTAGTTTGATGAGGTTCCATTTGCTTATTCTGGTCTTGATTTCTATTGCTTTTGGTGTCCTTCTTAGGAAGTAGGGACCTACCCCTAGATCTTGCAGAGTATTTCCAACATTTTCTTCCAAAAGTTTGAAGGTTTCTGGATGTAGGTTTAGATCTGTTATCCATTTAGATTTGATCTTAGTGTATGGTGAGAGATGTGGGTCTATCTTTTTGTTTCTGCAGGCTATTAACCAGTTGTCCCAACAGCATTTATTGAACAGACCTTCCCATTTGCCTAGATTGTCATTTGTCTTTTTGTCAAAGATTATTTGGCTGTATCTGTGTGGGTTCCCTTCTGGTGTTTCTATTCTGCTCCATTGATCTTCCTCTCTATCTTTGTGCCAGTACCAGGCTGTTTTGATAACCACTGCCCTATAGTATGTCCAGAGGTCCGGAACCGTGATTTCCCCTGCTAACTTCCTGTTCTTCGGGATGATTCTAACTATCCGTGGTTTTTTGTGTTTCCAGATGAACCTTTGGATCATTGTTTCCAGAAAAAGGGAACCCTACTCCACTGCTGGTGGGGCTGCAGGCTGGTACAGCCTCTTATGTAGAACATTCAAACAACTCAAAATCAACTTATCGTATGATCCAGCCATAACACTCCTAGGAATATATCCAGAACACTTGTTTTATGAGAAACCAACATGCACTCCTATGTTCATAGCAGCACAATCAGTAATTGCAAAAACATGGAAGCAGCCAAAATGCCCATCAGCAGAGGATTGGATAAGAAAGCTATGGTTCATCTACTCCATGGAATACTACTCAGCTATTAAAAAAAACAAAATGCAGTTCTTTGTGGCCAAATGGGCCAAACTGGAAACCATAATGCTAAGGGAAATGAGCCAATCCCAAAAGGTTAAATACCACATGTTTGCCTTAATTTAAGATGATATGATGTTATGTATAACATGTTATGTTATGTATGTTATATGTTGTGTATAAACTAAAATTGAAATGTCAATGAGGTGGTCACAGAGGTGGTTAAGAACT
The DNA here is from genome assembly GCF_030435755.1 of Ochotona princeps. Taxonomy (NCBI): domain Eukaryota; kingdom Metazoa; phylum Chordata; class Mammalia; order Lagomorpha; family Ochotonidae; genus Ochotona; species Ochotona princeps. The sequence goes on from NC_080850.1 coordinate 46,630,941, forward strand.
CGCATTTACTTTTAACATAATGGTTACTCATTACTATGTCAATTAATTCCATAATGATGTAAATTTTTGCTGATGGTATGTTGGAGCTTTTAATTGATCAGGATGATACTCTGCTGGCTCTGTCTTCAGACCAGAGAGGGTATACCTAAGAAGCCGTTGAACTTGACTGGACAATAAGATGCTGGACTCTATGTTTGGTATACGCTTGCAATGAGGGAATCTCAACTGAACTTGAACTGTGGTTATGCAACAAGGTGGAGGAATCCACCATGGTGGGAGGGTTTGGGGAGGGCTGGGGAGAACCCAAGTACCTATGAAACAGTGTCACATACTACAATGTAATTAATGAATTAAAAATAATAAAAAATGCTTGGGAAAAAAATTTAATCTTAAAAAAAAAACACCTATTTGACAGTGAGAGATAGAGGGAAAAGGAGAAAGACAGGGAGAAGAGAGAGAGAGATTGAGAGAAACAGACAGATGGTGGTTTACTCCCCAAATGCCCAGTCAGAATTGAGTCTGGCCAAAGTTGAGAACCTAATCCCAGTTTACCAAGTGGGTAGAGGGACTCAACTTTGAGGGTCCGTGTTAGCAGGAAACCTAAGCCACGTCGTTGGATAGGGAACTCAGACTCCTTAACCAGTGACTTCAACACTGAACTGCTAGGGCCAAACACCTATCACATCACTTTGGAATTTATTGATCTTTCCATCATTGATTTAGCTTTATCTTCCATTTATGAAAACACCCATTTCACACCTATATTAATGGCATAATATTTCCTTGTCAAAAAAGTTATTAAGTTGACGTGTGAGTCAAACTTGCACATCTTGTAGCACAGTGGATCTTTGTGACTGCAACCACCTTAGTGGCTATACTATAATGAGTGAAGACTCTGAGACTCTAATTAAGAAACCTGCTGTCTCAGATAGAGCCAGGGCACAACAGGCTTCCTTTGGGGAGACAGGGAGCAGGGCATTTGACTGTCGAGCCGCGGGTGGGGGCATTGTCAGGGTACTGAGTCTGTGGTCTTCCCATGCCAAGAAACCTCGGCATTGTTCCCAATTAATGAAGAAAATTTCCTGAGGGGAAGTGGATCCCAAGAGTGCTTTTACCTTTGGTGGCCCTGATAAGTTCTAGAATGTTTTGTAAATGCAATGTCACCTGTCCACTGTTACTACCATTGGAAAGGCTTAACTGGGTTGTATTTGCAATGGTATGCATAAAACTGTCTCATATTTTAAATATATGTGCAGTATGTTTTATTGAGCATATCTAACAAGTAGTGGAAAATATATTGGATTCATTTCCATAAGGAACGCACAACGCCAACTCTCCCAATCTATTCCATAATTATGGCATAGGGATAGGATTATGACTGTGGGGGATGTGTTAACTGTCTGAATTTATAAGCAAATTCCTCCCAGAATGAAGTCCTCTGGTGCATCTGTTATGTATTTAGACTTTTCAAAAAAGTGTACTTCAGCGTCAGCCAAGCAGGTGTGTAGTCCGCTCACCCATGAGAGCCCATAAAATGAAAAGTTCACGACAGTCCACAAACCCAGCGCAACAGGGTCCAAGGAAAGGCACACCGCTTCGTTCACGCAAGCTCAGGCTGAAATCCACAGTGCGCCTAGGGAATTCCTAAGTGGACTTATGAACTTGGAACAACGATGTGGAATTTGGCAAGCCAGTCCCTTCTGTTAGTTTTTCTAGTACTTTTTTTTTGACATTGGAGCCACAATCAGGGCAGTATTTCTTTAAATTCCTGATACTGAAATAAAAACCAAAGGGATGAGATACCTTCTCACGGACAGTGTGTGTGGCACACGCATACGCTACATTTAGTCGCAATCACCGCGGGCATGGCATGGCGTCTTTCACTCCCTCAATTTTCATTTCCTTCCACTTCTCTGTCCCTGCCTCCCTTCAGTAATGGCATGGAGAACACTGTCACTGGAAATGAGGCTTCTCTGCTCTTCCTCTTTTCCTGCCTGTCTATTCTCGGAACTACAACTCAGCAATTTTTCCTATCAACCTGCCCAGTTCAATGACCATGGGCTCTTATCCCCACAAGAATTTCGGCTTGAAACCCCTGGAGCGCAGGGAGCGGCAGCACCTTCTGAAGTGTGCGACGCTAAGCTGCCTTTCCCCACTCTGTGCTTTCCTCCGGGGCCTCCACAACCCACGGGTGGAATCTTCTCTGAAAAGGGGATAACTAGAAAAGGCTCTGCGTGGTGTGGGTGTTTGAAGTGCATATGAACACAGCGGAAGACAGAGGTGAAACCGCCAAGTCCCATCGCAGCCCGTTCATACCAACAACTTAACTAGCAGAAAATCACAGCTCACGGTCACAGCATGAGCTTGCAGGAAACCAAGGGCCATTCATCTTGGCACTGTCGCTCCACAATCCTCTATTTAGACTCGTGCAGTTGTTATCTATAGTTAAATCCTTCGCATAACACTGTCTTATTTTTGCTTATAAAGCAGACATCCCCTTAAATTACTTTAACACGCAGCAGCTGTTACATACACAACTGCTGTGTGACCTCTTAGGGCCACGGTAAGGAATGGCAAAGGGGCTCTGCTCCACACAGTCCCCAGCTGTGTCTGCTCCATCCAAGCACCCTGCGTGGGATGAGCAGCACCCAGTTGGTTTCCGTGTGGAGTTGCCTTGGCTCCATAGGCTTCCAGTGTGTGAAAGAAGTCTCTGATTCACGGAGGCAGCACACAGGCCAACCCTTGCTACAGGAGGTCCCAGGGTGCATTTCAACATCTGTAAAGGCATTCCTTAGTGGGTGACTCACACAGCTCCACGTGGGAAAGACCTCAGTCCAACTCTGATAGGGCTAGGCCATTGGGAAACTGGGAAAGGAACGAAAGAGAAGTATCGAGTTTCTTTTTTTTTCTTTGCAGAAATCAATAGATGCAGGATTTAAAAAAGAGTCAAGGTGAGTGGGCTCATATTTCCCAGGCAATTGAGACTCCCGATTGAGCGCTGGTATTTTGAAGGCGATGTGCTGTGATGAAAAGAGCAATGATCACTCATGATTGTGGGCTCATGGAACTAATTTGTCAGGAAGAATACATTCAGCTGGCACTCTTGTTGCCTTTGCATTTGCAATCCTGACTTCAGAGTCAGAATTTCAAAGCCACGGACAGGCCCAGGTCTCACTGCTGGAGACATTGCCAGAAAAAGGCCTTCACAAAAAACTGCCTCCACTTGCCACTCAGTGGGTTAAGCATTTGTAACTGGAAGTTAAAGAAAAATAACTATACCAGCTAATATTTGATTATTATTATTATTATTTTCATTGAAATGTATCTGTTAGTATCTGTTTGGTATAATACTCTTCACACACAATCCTTCCCATTCTGGGACCAACAAGTGATGAAGAAACAGAGGGACATTCAAAAGAGAAAAAAATAATGACCGCAATGGACATAAAAAGTGGAAGATTTTAAAATCCGGAAGCTTATATAGGGTGCTAATTCTTTGAGAGTTTGGCTTTGAAGAATATTTTCAATAATTTAAACACCAAATAATACAGATCTCATCAGCTTTGTGCTAGTTTAGTTGCCATTTCTTACAATTATTTCTTCTTATTGTTTCCTCATTTTATGCTATCTTTATCTTCATGCTGAAACTGAGGAAGTAACATTGGCTGCTCGAGTAAGACAGCCCTGTCTTAGAGGCATGGGCTTTGTCAGGTGCAAGGACAGGAGAGGCTGAGCCCAGAGCAGTGAGGAACGAAAAAAAACTCCCAAGGCAGAGGAAAGTTGCAAGAGCATTCAAGAGAAGAGAGACAGGAGTGTAAATGGATGTAAGCCCTGGTTTCTGTTTCCCATCACAGGAGTTGGAATGATTTCCATGCAGGGAGAAAGAGAGAGAGAGAGAGAAAGAGAGAAGGGGAGGTCAACCAAGAAGACAGGGAGACAAAGGGAGCGAAGGTCCAACTGTTGGTGAAGTGGACAAATGAAGGTGCCGAGGTTTTGACAGGAGAATGCAGGAGAAAGCAGCAGCAAGGTGCATCATTTCTTAGAGCAGACAGCCATTGGATGCTGAGGCGAACTTCTAGGAAAGTGTCCAGAGATCGTGTCTCAAGAGGAAGACAAAGCATCTTTTGGATCCTGCCTGGCTGCCATGACTATATAACTTTGGAAGAAAAATCACGCGTGTGTTTCCTAAGCAAATAGAGCTCTCACAATGCATTCGCGTGGTGCTGCAAACCAGAGCACTTCAGAAAGCAAAGCCGCACTAAATCAATAAAGTGGACTTTTGTGCATACTAATATATTCTGCTCACATAGGTCATTACCCGTACTTCACAATGATATTCTGATTAATAGCACACAGAGCAGATCTCCCAGATGCCAGCCAGATGTTCAAAGAAAACTAATGTTGTTTGACTTAAGGAGAAAAGTATAAATCATATGGACTCTGACATCCATAATGGAACAAATGGAAAGCATCCCCAAGTGAATTCCATACGTATTTCGAAATTCTGTTTAGATTAAGAAAGAGAATGCTGGGTAAGTTCTAGATCTCCATGTTGAATAAAGGAGAAAAAAAAAAACACCACTTAGGTAAGTGCACACAAAAGGTTAACAAGACCTGTTGCAACGTATCCTTAAACACATTTTCCTTTTTCTAACACATTCATCCTAAAAGATAATTATTGATTCTGTGCTTAATTTAGCAAGTTGGGGATAATAGGAAGGAGAAAAAAAAAGCCTCACTACCTATGTCCCAAGGGTCATCAGAGATTGAGTTTGGGTATGCAGTACATCAAAATGCAAGGATATCATTAATATTAAAAGTAGCATTTCACCTGTTTGCTTAGAGTTACTGCAAATAATGAGAGACTGATATATCTCTTTCAAAACAGATCCATATAGTTCTTCATGCCAAACAATATGTTTATCTTTGATTATGATGTTACGTTTTTTTAAATAATAGAAATGCAAAGAGACCGGAGAGATGTGACAGAAACATAAAAGGAAACCTAAGGACTGGCTGGTTAGCTACTAAATTCTGATCGTCATCCTCATTGCCATGGCATAAATACTGCCCCCATGGTCAATTTCCAGTTTCTGCTATGATGTCAATAAACACAGAGGAGGAGTAGGCGTGCAGGATGGGCCGTGTGGGGCACAGGCTCCAGCACATGCTGACCACAAATCACCCCACGCTATGATGGCACAGAGCTAACTATCTCCTGTAAAGAACCACAGTTCTAACAGATGTTGTAGAAGCAGGGACCTGCGCACAAAATCACACATGCTATAGTTCAGCTCCCGTTGTGAATGTTGTAGAACAGCGCTCTTACTGCAGTGAGGAAATCTGTGGGCATGTGTTGAACAGAAACGAAAAACTAAATGGAGACAGGCCCCAGCGATGGGAAATGCTTACTGGCTGACCCAAAGGGTGGGATTCAGCACAGGCCTACAGCTAAGTTGGTTAGAATCGGCTAGCCACACCTATAACTATGGGAGGCAGTGGGGCTGGCACAGTGGCGCAGCAAGCTAGTGTCCACCTGTAGTGTTAGATTCTCATATGGTCTCAGGTTCGTGTCTCAGCTGCTCCACTTCCCATCCAGATCCCTGCTTGTGGCCTAAGAAAGCAGCAGAGGATGGATCAAAGCCTTGGGACTCTGTACCACATGGGTAACCCAGAAAGAAGTTACAGATGGGCTCAGTTCTGCCCAATGTGCCCATCTGGGGAGTGAACCAGTGGATGCAAAACCTCTCTCTACCTCCTTCTCTCTCTGTAATATCTTCCTTTCAAACAAAAATAAATAAATCTTCAAAAAATGTGAGACAGTTCATTTTTCTGCTACTATTTATAGACAAAGTCACCGAAAGGGTGTGAAAAAGAGGGCATTGTGTTGGACTCTGCATTATGCTAGCTGCATTACGGTGTGTCTAATTCTACCTAGTATGGAAAATAGAAAGTAGAGTCCTGATCCTTCCTTTGAAAACCTAGCATCATAGTCATGATGTAATGTACTTCTAGGAGACACAGGTGCAGCTCATGCTTAGTACTTGGAAAGAAACATAAAGAACAGATTAGCATGTTAGATCCTCCCTGGAGCACAAGCAGACAACACCTGGGCATCTGAGTACAGAGACCCTCAGGCCCGCACATTAACATCAGTCAGTTTGAACTCAAGGCTAATCTACCCCACCTTACTTAGTCTAGCAACTGAAATTCTAGCTTTTTCTCCTCTTCTTCTTAAGCTGACCATCCAGGCCATAATGGGAATAAAATGATAAATGGTTTGAATATTTTCAGATAATTTAATAAATCATATGCACCTCTGTCAGTACTCATTAGCTCTCTAGATCTCAGTACCATATGACTGACAAGTTAAGTTGTCATATCTGAGAAACAAATACAGCTTGACCACTGATGACGTATTTTGACAGATACGGCATTTTTTGCAGTAGACTTCACAGGCAAGAGAGAAGGGCACAAGTGCAGCAATCTGGGATAGTCATCGCTGCTCTAGCTTGAGTTTCTGCTGCAGCCACTCCTGAAGCTCCAACCTGCTTTTCGTTCTCAAGATTTATAACGTTTCCTAACACTGTGTGAATTACAAATCAAGATGTACTATGGCGACGGCACCACATTGATTTCCTAAGCCCGTAAGCATCAATCTCACTCACAACAACTTTCAGAAATAACCTGATTCTATTTTTCCTAGCCTGTTTAAATGTGAATGAACTCACGTCATACCTTTCTTTATGTTTGCATTTTTCTCACAATATGCCTGTGTTCTTCACCTCAAATCTGCTTCCTCCAAGACACCACAATACTATGACATTCCTTTTCTCCATCTTTGAAGTTCTCATTGGTGCATGAGCCAACAGCTGCTGCTAAGAAGTTCGGTGAATTTTTCATGAAGGTGTCTAGTGATGATATACGGTTGACATAAAAATTATCTGTGATTTTTTTCATGATACCAAACAAATTTACAATATTGGATAATGAAGACACTGATAACATAATAGGATGGTTCCTACAGTGGCTACCATAGCATGTGTGTGGTAGCAGGGTCCCTAAGAGAGTTGTGATGGGCACATTTAGTGTATTTGCATTTCCATAAATATCCAAGGGAGTTCCTTGTATAGGAAATATCACAGAGTCATATTTTTGGAAGTTACAAGCTGAAAGTTTTTTCCGTCCATCACATATTCCCGGAAGAAGTCCCCAGCCTGCTCTCTCTGTCAGGTGTGGTCAGCTTCCTGCCTTGGACATGTGACTTGCTCCTTACGTAGACACCCCAGAAGGGCATGATCTCTTGGATAACTGCTTTTTGTTTTATTGTTACTATTGGATTATTGTTTTTTTCATGGAAAGATTATGACAATAGGGTTCAGTTGATGTTTAGATCAGTAAGCAGAAATACAAGTGGGTTGTTTTACTTCTCCTTTGAAGCTTGATAAGGACTCCATCCGTCTACTTGGGACCACAGTGTGACGCTTTCAGAAGCAGTTGTCATGTCACAACACCTTGTGCCTCTGTTGTCCTTTGGTGTGGGTAAGACCAAAAAGGGACAACTTGTCACCTGCTAGCACCTCCTGATGGGAATAAAACCACCACAGTGCATATGCCACCAACTGAGACTTAATAAAAAGTTCTGTTAATGAGTGCAGCTGTAAGCCATGAAGAGCCCAGTTAGTTCCTTGTTTTTAGAGAAGAACTGAGATTATTACGGCCCTGGGCATTTTATAAAGGAGACAAAAATCCCCTTGGTGTTGTGATATTGGAGATTCCCTCTGTACAGAGCAGGGACATTCACTGTGATTTGGATTTGAACTTTCTATTCCTCTTTGTGTCTCAAATATGAAATTTAGATACAGCCAATGAGTACTTCCTCACAATACTGTGAATAGTAACTGAAGTCTTAAGGTACATATGCTCTCGTATGTGTTCCAGAGATGATGATGATGATAAAAAGCAAGTGTGTATATGAAACTGTCTTAACTCCCATACGTAATCATTAGTCATGTTTGTCAGCCAATTTCCATGACTGAACTTCTTGAGAATGTCTAATATATCCAGAGATGTGAGCCAAACAACTTTGAAAACCTGAGACTGTAAACTAGGATTCTATATGACTTTGCTCTCCATTCATTAGTATTAATAAATAAGAAGATAAGTAAGTGGTTTCTGTGGGCATTAGCACTAATTTGTAAATCAATCCATCTTCTGTATTTGAGGACAGAATTTGTCCTACTACAAGTAACACAACTTCTTCTCCCTCAATGCTTAAGTATAATAAGGTTCAAATCTATAAGGAAAAACATAGCACTAAAGCAGCCTGCAAGCATTCAATTCTCCATGCTTCAGAATCCTGGCCGTGACCCAGTGAAAAATTAACGAAGCAACTCAGAATTGCTAGGCAGTTGAGGCAAACGACGAACTTCATGCTCTCAAAAGAAAACTCAAGTTTGGAAAAGGTCACAGGTGAATTATTTCACTCTCTGTTGCTCTAAGTTTCTGAAAACATATTTATCGTTTGCAACCTTTGCCAGAACCTTTAAGGTTCCTCCAGGGATTACAAACACCACATGCAACTATTTCAAGCCCAAGTGACGCTCCTACATTCCTCCTCAGAGATCCAAATGATATCCCATGAGACAGAGAAGACCATTTATTTAAAAGGATACTTCAAGTTTCTACCGAAAGGACAGAGTAATGAAGCTGTTTTCTTCTGACAACAATATTTTATGCTCAAAGCGATGCCTGAAAGAATGCTTGGCTTAGAAACAGACACGCCTTGCATAATGGCCTCTGCGATCTCAGAGTCTTCATTTCAGGGAATGGGTTTTGTCACAAGATCATTCACAGCTATTTCTGTCCCCAAACAGAGAAGACAACATATGCCAGTGGCTTCTCCCACCAGGCCCCTGCGTACCTGAGCACTTCCTGAAGCGACACATGGCACCCTCTACAAGGAGACTCCACTCCCTGCACACCTCCCATTCTCTGAATTGCCTGGCCAGGGTGTTCTTCCAGGGCTGTGATCTTGCTCAAATAAACAATACGCTTAAATCAAAGGACGTTGATCATTCTGTTATTCAATGATACACTGCTATTTTAACATAGTAATTAGCTCATTTACCACTTGTGTATTTTGGACTTTTGTTTGCCTCGTGTCCATTACAGTTAACCTTCATTTATGGTTGTTGTTGTTGCCTAATTCATTTTCTAAACTGTTGCAATGCCCAAAGCTTCAATATCCATGTGAGAGCTGGTGTATGATAGGCCTTTGTAACTGCTACATCTCAGTGGCTATGAGATTGTCTATGGCTCTTGGCCTGATGGCTAAGATTATGTTGGGGGTGCCTGCATTCCATATTGAAATGCATAGGCTTAAGCTCTGATTCCATTTCTGATTTCAGCTTCCTGCTATATATGCCCTAGATACCCACATGGAAGTCCTGCTACCACGTGGAAGTCTCAACTGACTTCCTGGCTCCTGGACTCGGCCTGGTCTATTGTGTCTGTTGCAGGCATTTTGAAAGTGAGCAGGGAGATATTGAATCTCTCTCTCTCTCTCTCTCCTTCTCTCTGTCTCCTCATTCAATATAGATAAAAATAACTAGCTATTTTTTAAAAGCTGAATTCAATACGGAAAGGAAGCTAAGACAGGCACTACCAAAAGGAAAAAAACACACCCTAAAAACATAGAAATAAAATACTTATTTAACAAAAAACAAGTAGGCTACCCAATTGAAGCTGAGTGGCTGATAAAGACATGTACCAAGAAAATCAATAAGAAAAGAAAGACAAAAATAAACAAAACAAAACACAAGCAAAAAAGAAGCATGAGAAGGTCTAGAAACAAAAGCATTCCGGGTTGTCTAGCATTTGAAATTATTTCAGATTTCAAAGACTGTTCTTTCTTTAGAGCTACTTTCCCTTTCAGTGCCCTGAGTATTGATTGCATACTTAAGTCAATCTTGTTTTGTAAGTGATTGTATCAGACCGTAGATTTAGATCCTCCATCATTTAGAGTTGATTTTTTGTGCAGGTGTAAGGTAGAGGTCTGGTTTCATACTTCTGCCATTTTTATGCACATGTACATTCAGTTCCAAGAGACAAACTTCAGGGACACTCTCCAAGACATATGGATGGACAAAGACTTCTTAGAAAAGACCTCAGAAGCACAGGCAATTTAAGAAAAAAAATACAAATGTGAAATTCTACCAAATTAGAAGCTTCTTCACTTCTTCCCTCAACAAAGCAGCCAACAGAATGGGAAAAAATATTTGCAAACTATGCAACCTATGGAGGATTAATATCTAGGATCTACAAAGAGCTCAAGAAACACAACAAAAACAAAACCACAATTCCAGTTAAGAAATGGGTAAAGAGCATGAATCCATATTTTCAAAGAATGATTTTCAAATGGCCAACAGACACATGAAGAATGCTTAAGTTTACCAGCCATTAGGGAACTGCAAATATAAACTACAATGACATTTCACCCCACCTAAGTTAGAATGACTGTCATGCAGAAACCAGGAGGCAATAAATGCTGATGAGGCTGTAGGGAAAAGGGAACCCTAATCCACTGTTGATGGGAAAGTAAACTAATACAACTATTTGGAATTCACCACAGTGATTCCTCAGCTATAGGAAAATAGATCTACCATATGACCCAGTCATTCCATTCCTGGGAAAGTATTCAAACAAAATGGAATCAGTGTATCAGAGAGTTATCTGTATCCGCGTGTTTATAGCAGCTCAGTCCACAACAGTTCACACAGAATTGACCCAGATGCCCATCAATGGATGCTTTGATAAAGAAAATGTGGTGTATATACATCATGAAAAACTATTTGGCCACACACACACACACACACACAAGAATGAAGCCAAATCTTTTGCAGCTAAATGGGTGCAATTGGATACCATTATCCTTAGTGCAATAAGCCAATCCCTAAAAAATGACTACTTGTTTTCCCTGCTCTGTAATAACTAATACACGGGGCATAAAAAGTTCAATCGCTGTGAGTAAGATTGCCATTCTCGCCTGTGGCTACTGTTTACAACCTTTGTATTCCTGACGAAGAACAGGCTTTTTACTATTTCCTTTTTATTTTCTACTTGTTATCCATTCATCTCTTTACCTAATGGAGTGTTAAGCCTGTAATCATGAAGTCAAATGAAAGTATGGAATCATTAAAATTAGAAGAAAAGACAAAGGAGGTCTGTGAGTGGACAAAGTGGGCAGGGAGAGGGTAGGGCGGGGAGCATCACTACGATCCTAAATTTGCACCGTCAAATATGTGGACTTTTTTTTTTACTATTCCATACGGTTCTTCACCTGAGTGCTTTATTATTTAATTTCAAATGTAGACTCCTGAAACACAGGATTGCTACAGCATTGCAGTGTCACATGGATGGTGTGCAAACCACTCAACACTGAAAGAATCAAGTTGAATTTCTTTAGCAATTTTCAGTTATCAATATTTCTTCAAGGTGATAGATAAAACCTTAGGGAAAGCCAAAATCAACCCAAAACATAAACGTTCTGCGAGCAGGAGGCAACATCCTCACCACAAATGCTAACTCAGAGATCAACAATGAGAAAAACAAAACAAAAGCAAGAGATTGATTTCAATGCTGAACTCCCAAGATATGCGAGCAAACGCCATTGTAATTTTCCTCACACTGCAGACTTGGAACCCACACACGCACACAGCTACAACAACTGAAGCACGACACATGATAAAGGACAGCCTACTGGGTGATGTTCACCTCCTAACCACAAGAGTGACACTGTTACATGAGTTCTTGGCACCTTGGACATCATGTTCAAAGTAAATGCATTCCCTGTTTCTATCCATTTTAATTGAGATCTGTGTGGCTGCAATGAACGAAATAAGGATTTTCCAATCTTCATCATCTCTCATGAGAATAAACTGTTACAATAACAATTTTTGAATTGGTAGAGGCCAAGACAGAGTACACTTCTTGGCCTCTTTCCTGGACAAGGCCCAAACGCAGCCTTCAATTTCTGATAATCTAAATGAAAGTCGCTTCTCTTTCCTCTGTTCAAACTCCTTGAAGATATCTGACCCAATTTACATAAAACATTTCTCATCCGTTAAAGATGCCTCAGCCAACAGATGGTGCTGTGTATAAGATTTTATGATAGTGAACAGTATTTAAAAATATATATTACAGCTGAGTTGCAAGTTTAATTACATAGTTCGAAGATGTATATGAAAGTAAATTTCCTGAATACACATTTCAGAAAACTTGTAAAATGTGAGAAAAACTTGCAGAGTCACAGAAGAATGTTAGAGTTGAGTCAGAGGTCACAAGCTATTCAATTATGCATATAAACTTGTCAGCGTTGTAGAACATTTCTTTTCATAAAGATGAAGCTTCACATTGGATTTGGCTTGGGAAGCCTGGCAGGGATCAGGCAGCTTCCTCTGACGCCAGCTCTGTGCGCTCAGCGCACCTTTGGCGGAAAACTTCGTTCCAGCCCCCGCACAGTTTCCCCAAGCCTTCCTCAGAGGTGACCTCCCTGATCAGTTAAGACCAACCTTTGGGCTTGTAGCCATGGAGAGCCGTGGCTGCTCTTTGAGCAGCTGACAGAAACACAAGGTCTTCTGCTCTTGGCCGATCTGCCTCTGTGTGGTCTGGCAGTGCATCGAGGCCACGCCTCCACCTGTTTCCTCCGCACGTTTCGTGCAGGCTTCCTTGGCAAGTGGTACGTGGGTGGCTTGGGTCCCCAGCCCTCATCTCTGCTAGGCCTGCGGCCAGCTCTGAGCTGAAGAGACTGGCCCTCTGGAGCTGGCTGACTACTTAGAACCCCTCTTCGGGGGTCTTCTGTCTCCTTCGGCCTCAGGCTCATGGGGCTTTTGGCCTTCTATGCACAATGGTCGCAGAGACTCCCGCTGGAGCCGACTGGGTTTGCCTTCTGTCGCATTCACGCGGGATTTTCATCCTCCATCTGCCCAGAGATGGAGCCCAGCCCATCAAGAGTGTCACGACCTCCCATTGTTGTAAATCCAAGCTTGGTTGAACTATTGACCTATTGTATTTTCTTGACTTGTTGGAGAACTTGGCGTCTTTATCATGGCTCCATATTTATTTTATTCAAGAAATACTGGCCCATTTATGCTCTCGAGAGTGTTTCCCTTTCTTGATCTCATTCATATATGATTTATGGAAACTTTTCTCCTTGTTACAAAATATGTTTTTCTTTCAGAAAGAACATAAAGTGCCTTGTGAATGGTGGCTCACAATGCTTTAGCAAGTAGAGTTTTCGTCCTTTGAGAAGCTTATATTTATAGTTATTTCACTTTACAAGAAAATCAAGCGCAGGATTTTCACAACATTTTTTTTTTTAATTTTTGTTGTATTAGCGACTAATGGTAATACATTCAAGTCTTCTCAGCCTTTTCTTGAGACGGAGAATCGGGTGGTGCTTTGCAGGTGACGAGTTCTGCTGTTGAACTCAGTGCACAGCTGGGCTGACAACAGATTACAGGAACTTCTCTACAGCAGGAAACAACAAACATGCTCCATGACAGCGAAGCCATCCAAAGCCCGAGCTAGTTCTGACCTCTAAACCTTCAGGTTATGTATATTTCAAACATGGTTAGATGAAAACTACTTGTAGTATGATAAGCGTTTGGTATGCGAAACAGTCGAATAATAGTGATTCTATGACAAATAACTTAAGGTGAAATATACACAACTTTTAAAAATTACATGAAAACACTCCTCTATACACAGCCTACCTCACAACAAAGGATTCAGAAAACAAACATAAAATGAGAAGAAAAAAAAAACTAAAGCACAGATGATACTAGTTATTAGTCTGAAATTAAAACAAAATATTTTTTTCAATTTAAGGCTTTGAACGATCAAAAAGCATATTTCTGACCTTCAACATTGACATTATTGAGCATTTTACAAAACACCCAGGAAAAGTACAAGCAGAACTCTGATGTAGCTGTAGTGGTAAACATATTACATTCCATAAAACTGCCTTTGTGTGATTAAACCACATGGAAGAACAGATGCATAAATATTATATGAAAATAAATTCAGAATTCTGTATTGGATTTCTAATTTTTTTCTGTCAAAGACATGAACTCCAACAACATGTGTCTAGAGTATGCAAGTATTCAAGTATTTAAAAAAAGCACACTGCTCTCACTGCACATTCATCTCTCTCCTCTGAGACACACACACACACACACACACACACACAAACACACACAGGAAGGCATTCCACAAGTTCATGAAATTAAAAGATGAGCCTATAGTGGTATGAAAGCACTTTTGAAATCCGTGTATTTAAAGTATGCATGAGGGCCCGGTGCGATAGCATAGTGGTTAAGGTCCTCGCCTTGCATGCCTGGGATCCCATATGGGCGCCGGTTCTAATCCCAGCAGTCTTGCTTCCCATCCAGCTCCCTGCTTGTGACCTGGGAAAGCAGTCGAGAACGGCCCAAAGCTTTGGGACCCTGTGCCCATGTGGGAGACCTGGCAGAAGCTCCTGGCTCCCGGCTTCCGATTGACTAAGCTCCGGCTGTTGCAGCCGCTTGGGGAGTGAACCATTGGACAGAAGGTCTTCCACTGTCTCTCCTCCTCTATGTGTATCTGGCTTTGCAGTAAAAATAAATAAATATTTTTAAAAATAAAGTATGGATGAAAATGTTTACTATGAAAAGAACTATGTTTGGCTTTCAAAAAAATTTGGAACTAAAATAAACTTGTATCTAATGCCATTAAATTTTGGAAGCTTTCTCATAAAAAAAAACTAAAGTTGTAGCTTCCTACAAGGTTGATTTGTGCCTTATTTTAACAGACACCAAATTATGACTTTACAAAAATGACAGTACTTAACATAGTGAATAGTTGGAATTCTTCTCATTCAATGTGAATCATCTTGTACACATTAAATTCTGAATTTTATAAGCGTTGGTTCTAGAATCTGTCTTTACACAACATAACAATGATGTTGGGCTGTGCAGCTTATCGGAAGTATCTTCATTACCAATCTTACACTTACCCTTCTGCACGGATTCAGATTTCCATCTCAAACATTATAAACAAGTCTGAAGAAATTTCATTTTAGCCTCTAATGGTGGCCTCATACGCACTTGTTGGGTTTAAAAGACTCACGTATTTCAAGAAAAAGTGGATACAGTATTTTGCAAGTACAATTATTCTTAATATAGTTTGGCAATGTTCCTTTCAGCACGTGGCTACCAGGATGCTTTGGACAACTGAACATATTAAGTCCACCATCAGAGAGGAATAAGCTGGAAACATAAGAGAACTTACAAGACATTGGCCAAGATGACAAAGGCAATCCCATGCTGACGTCGAAAGTAACTTAAAACTTGGCATTGTTTTAGTTTTTGCTGGAAGCAGCAACAGTCTCTTAGGTATATGCATGAAACGCGCTTTCAGTGAACCCTCTTCCGCACAGGAGCATCTCGTACTTGAGTTTGGATGTGAGAGAAAATCATCATGAAATATGTAGGAAGAACAAATGAGGGATTCACTGACTGTCTAGCTTATTCTGGACAAACCCTGCCCAGGAAAGGCGTAGGAGCTAGATGCTCTGTATTTACAAAGGAAATTACTTGCATACAGGTCAAAAACAAGAGCGATCAGCGCGGGCTAAGGAAGTTACAACAATGCTGGTTTTTTCACTGCTTTGTCTCCCAGGGGTGGGAAGAAGAGGAAGAAAAATTGCTTGAGTTTGCGAATATTTGGTAATTTGACATGCATGCAATACAGCGCAGAAAAAAAACCCTACCTACAAACAGCTTACTACGGACAAACTCTGGCCTCAGTCGTCCCAACTCACCCATATAAAACTGAGCATCAACACAAACTTGAGTTGAAGACACTCAAAAATTAATCTAGAGCCTCAACTGCTAATTGCCTGCTGACATCATGCCTCGATATTCTGCTCTGGTGTTATTTTTAATCATTAGTAAGAGTTTGAAATGAACTTGAAAGCACAATTTTATAATCTATTAACTTACACTTCAGGGGAAATGCCATAGGATTTAGAAAACTAATATAGAAAGCATGGCACCCCAGCACACATTTTTTAAAAGACTTCCAGTCACACTTAGAAGAATTTATTAGCAAATGTTATATGCCATATGGTAACTTTGATTTATAAACTGCAGGTGTTTCATTCTGGCTTCCCCATTATTTAATAAAAATATTTTCATGGCAAGGACTTCTCCCTGTTCTCTCCCAGTGTATTTTTCCATAAAGACCATGATCTCATCTGACCAGCTCTGTCCAAGTGAGTTTCCGCTCTCTGAAGAATTCTTGTCCTGGTCCTGCCGGTTTGGAGAGAGCAAGCTGCATGGGGCAGTGTGTTCAGCATAGCGGGTTATCAGCTTCACCTTCCAGGGAAGTTGTCTCGATTGTCTGGAACAGTAGATCTAGTCAGGAGCCCTTTCCTGCGTTTCCCAGCCAAGTTCTCATGAACCGCCACTGCTTCCTCCAGTTCTCCTCTGCCCCTCCATGCCTTCCTCCCACCGGCTCTAGCAGGCACTGCCTTGCTTCCCAGTAGGGGTGCTGTCCTGTTGTTCCAATGTCAGCTTTAAGCAGTACATCCTTAGCTGGGCTGCAGGAAAAAGCCCGTGAAGCAGTGTTTTCTTTCTCCCAGCGATTCTACTGCTCCCCCAGCAAAAACCAAGCATTCTTTACTGAGATAACCCTCAAAGGGATTGGCAATGACCCAATCAAGTCATCAATGCCTGGTGGTAAGATACAAAACCAGAAAAAGAGGCACAGAGAACTACACCCTGCTGCCTAAGATCACACAGATAAGTGAGGCTGCCTGTTCTAACAGAATACCAGTGACTTGGGTGATCAAGAAACCAGAGATTGATTTGTCCCTGACCTGGAGCTTGGGAAGGTCAAGACTAAGGGGCCAGCATTAGGTGAGGGTCCTCTGGTTGCATCATCAAATGTTGGGGCAATCAACGGGAGGCAAAGACAAAGAACGGAAAGACCAACAGGCCAAACCCTTGTCTCTGGCGAGCCCCTGCACCACAAGGCCAACTCTTCAGGAAAAGAAGTTTCCAGTATATAAACTTTGGGAACACAGTTCAAACCTTGGCAGGGACAAAACTGAACCTGAACCCAAGCACTAGGATTTCTAACTTGCTAAGAAGCAGAAGAGCCAGGGACTTTCCTAGCTTCACACAGTTAGGGAGGTGCAGAGAATTACCCAGCTTCCCTGACAGCAAACATTGCCCCTGGAAGCACTCTTCTACCTTATGGGTGAGGGTGGATCAAAACTGGCCTGTCGCTGGACAGCAGTCTGCAGCTGAGTGAGGTGACGAATCTGAATTCAATTCTATCAGAGAAACTAACATTGGTTGAATCTTCATTACATAATAGACACTGGGCTAGCAATTGACATAACTGTCTATTCCCATCTTCCTAAGTGGAATTATTATCCCCATCTGAAAGATGGAAAAATTTAGGTTCAGGAAAGCTAAGCAACTTTTCCAAATTGTCAAAGCAGATGTTCAAATCCAATCCATCTCATCCTGGTCTTATGATGTGTTGTGGAAAGCAGGCACGTGAGTGACTGTGAAAACGCTGAATGTGAAGTTGAGCTGATGGCGCTTGCTGAGTGGGGTTGATGAGACTGAGACCTTGAGGCTCTGCACACATCTGGGCAGGGGACGTGTGCTGCAGCCTGCGCTATGCACTGATCCCAAGCTCACACATCCTGCCAAACTCTGCAAAGGCAAGAGTCCCATCTTTCACAAAGCTTCCAGTGTCTTCTCTAGGAAGGCCAAGATCCAAAGTCGGTCTCCACAGGCCTTTCCACACAGACTGTTACCAAGAAAGTAAACAATCTGCAGTCACAAATACTGCTCTGGAGGAGAGAGTGAAGATAGGAGACTTTACTGCTCTCGCTCACTGCAGTAAGACAAACCAGGCTGCAGCTTGTGCCCGGGAAACTCGTTACAGTCACTTGAAGCCTTGGCAAGTACAGTGGGTAACCCGAGAGCCCAGCAAGCAGCCTCCTGGCCCAGCAGTCAATCAATCTGCTGTCACATGGAAGCAGGCAAGACAGAGCCAAGCAAGAAGCAAGGCGGCAGATGAGGCCCCAGGAATGCACGCAGGCAGCTGAATGAGAAAACCGGGTTACATCATGATGGCGGCTGATGGTAGCAGCAGCTCGGAGAAGAAGGATGAGCTGTAAACAGGGTTAGTCAAAGGACTCCCGAAACAGGGGCGGGTCTGCTATTATCCATGACTTCTAAGTGCCTTATTATATTAGCCGGGGCCCTGGTGACAGAGCCCCTTCCACTCCCAGGGCTCAGCTGCGGAGACTGTAATGAAAGAACACCGTCCAGCCATGAGAGCAGACTCCAGAGAGGCCAGGAAGCTCCTCTGTAGTTTCAGAGGAGCCAACAGTGGCAAGGTGGGGTGAACACGTGGTACCCAGAGCCAGGGACTGTGCAGGGCAGTGGTGACCGCAGAAGAGCACAGCCACCTGCTGAGCTGTGAGACTGAGCCCCAGCAGGTACAGGGCAACAGTGCCCTGCTTGCAGGTGTCTCCCACTGGCTGAACAGACCCAAGCTCCGTTGGAAAGGGAGCCTGAGTGGTCCTCTGCTCAGGACTAACACATTAATCACCTCACTGGAGCAGGGTTGGGGAGGGGCCTGCCTGCAGCATGGGGGAGGGCCTCCCACACAATCATCTATGGCAAAAGCTGGCATGGAGGCAGCCTCAGACCGGGGAAGTGGCTATTGGCATGGCTTGGGTATGTCTCAGAGGGCCAAGGCACCCAGCCTGGGGGAATGTGGACCTGGCAGTGCCAGGGAATCCATTTGCAGAAACGGAGCACAAAGGCTCTGCTGTTACAATCATCTTCATTTTGAATACTGGCAGCCAACTGGCCAAACAGTTAGAATTCTTGGTAGTCAAACAAAAACACAGTGATGGGAGATACTAACCTCATTTTGTGGAAGTGAACCACAACACTGAAATCATTACATAAATTTGAGTTTTAAACATTCAACAATTAACTGATTTAAAAAAAAAAAGATTCAATGAGGAGTAAGGACAACACAACTGTGAGAGGCGTTCGTGCCAAGGCCTCCGCCTGGGGCCGACTCCTCGACACCAGCTCCTCCTCAGATGATGCGCTTTTAATCAGTACTGCGGAGTAAGTTCGATTCTCTGCCTTCAGGTTCTCCACCCGCATGCAAGGCCATGCTTACAGGGATCACCCACTACTGTGCTGATTCTTCCATGCCTAGATAGAGTATCAAAGCCAGCTGCCCATGAACAATTCCTTTCTTTTCTATTCCATTATTTTTATTTGAAATGTAAGGCAGCAGAGGTGGGGGGGGGGGGGGGAAGGAGGGAGAGAAGGAGGGGGCAGAGAGAGAGAGAGAGAATCTTTTACTCCCTAATTCACCCCACAAATGTCCACGGCAGCCAAGGCTGGACCAGTCAAAACTCATAACCAGACTCTTACCTAAGCCTCCAGAATGGGTGGTCGAGACCCAAATCCTTGATCTAGAATCTGCTGCCATGTGGGTATGATTTAGTAGGAAGCTGGATCTGAAATGGAATGGGGACTCCAAACCAAGGCACTCATATATAGAATGCAGACACTCCACACAGCATTTTTCAACCTCTCCATGAAATGCCTGGCCCTAAGAATCTCCATAAGAGACCCCTAGTAAGAGTCTATTATTGTGCAAATTCCACTTCAGAAAAACAAACAAAAAACCTCCAAGGCCCTCTGGAATTTGGTCTGCATGTTCCAGAAGACTTAATGCACATGTGTGCCAATTTGAGTCCTGGCTGGTCCACTTCTAATCTTGTCCCCTGCTAATGCACCCAGAAAGCGCTGTGAGCCTGACCTGATTGCTTGGGTCCCTGCACGCACGTGGGGAATGCTAGGAAAGAGTCTGTCTCCTGGGTTTAGGCTGACCCAGCCCTGGCCAGTGTGGCCATCTGGGGAGTGAGAAGGAAATGAAAAACTCCTCTCTCTCTCTCTCTCTCTCTCTCTCTCTCTCTCTCTCTCTCTCTCTTTCTCCTTTCTTCTTACTCTGCATTTCAATAAAACAGATCTTCAAGACAAATACTTAGTGGATGTTCAAGGCAGAGAATCCCACTCAATTCTCATTTTCAGATGTCTCAATGAATATACCTTGAAGCTGTGGAAGAGGGTTAAAGGCAGTGTAGCTGTGGCTAGCTATTAACTCACAGGAAAAACTTCCCTGTGAAAAAGCATGAATTTTTAGTTGTGTTTTCATTCCTACCACTCAGAAGAACAACAGGGAATTATCTTTAAATATTTAATTTTTTAATGCATTTTAAGAGTTTGAGGGAGCATATGTACACACAGCCTTATTCTCCCTGACAGAATACATGAGCTGAATATGGAGGACCAAGGGAGATGGCATATGAGTAAAGAGTCAACGTGCCGGGTGAGGGGCTGGTAAGTCAATGACCAATTGATCAGGTCAGTTTTGCCATGTGTTTATATAGGCAACATGTATGTATTACACGTTCTGTTCATACCAAACATCATGGCACCCTGAAGCTGAGAGCTCTCTCACTCACATAGTTCATAGGCTGCTTGCTGGGAAAATCGACTAAGCACACACAAGTGACTGATAAGTAAATGCTTGTCAAGGAAGGATAGAGCATTCTGGGATTGCATCAGCATCACCTCCAGCCTCAAATTCCAATAAGGAAGTGAAATTTCAACTGACATGTTAAGAATGAGTCAGCATTTGTTCAATGGAGTAGACACAGAGCAGACGTGCAGAGGGACAGACCAAGGCCTATAGACTGTACAAGAGCATGATGAAGGAATCAGGCCATGAGGAGAGGAAGAGGGCTTCCTCCCCATACACGGGAAGTGGCTCAGAAGGAGAACCCATGTATGTTAAGAACAGTGGTTCTGCCCAGCTGCATGGTGCAGAGTCCAGAGCTCCCAGGCTGCCTGGGCTGTGTGGAACGGTAGGATCACACTAAGCCAACATGCACATTTCACACTCTACAACATCAGCAGGTGCCAGCTGCTACAAACAAACATGTAGTGAACTCGGTGAGTAGGTGGGTAGGTGGGTTAATGGCAGGGAAGGGCTGTCCAAGGATTTCCAAGTGAATTGTGGACAACGTCAACCACACCAGCACTCACTAGGAATTAATACAAGAATGCTTCAAATGTTCATTGAAAATGGAATTGAAAGATAAGTTTACTTAGGTGTACAATATTTTGAAATGCACACGTAGTTTTTATATATACACTTTTTTCATGAACTTTTTCTAGAATGCTTACACACAAGCATTACAAACTAGTTTACATCAGAACAAACTTATATTCCAAGTCTATGTTCCCCAAACTTTTTGAGGTATGGTCATATGTATTGGTCATTTCAGCTCCACCCATTCATACACTGTCATATGGTACAGCCATGTAAACTGTGCCATCTAATTATTAAAAATGCCATTAAATTGAGAACATCTTCCCTTCCACAGTCAGTAGACCTAAGAGCTAAGAATGCTATGGAATCCTTATTTACCAAGTTCATGCACCTTTCAAAGATGCCTTGATTTAAGAAATTCCCAAGTTTTACTGAGCTCCTCTTCCCTGACAGCACACAGAAACAGGAGGACAGCTCTTTGCAAGCCGATCAGAACACAATCCCTGAACACTCAGGTAGATCTGTTGCCAAGCAACCAGTTCCATCCACTGAGCAGCCTGTCTGCCTAGGGTGAGGTGGGGCCTGTGACAACATGCTGA
The DNA here is from genome assembly GCF_030435755.1 of Ochotona princeps. NCBI lineage: Eukaryota > Metazoa > Chordata > Mammalia > Lagomorpha > Ochotonidae > Ochotona > Ochotona princeps. The sequence goes on from NC_080850.1 coordinate 46,652,753, forward strand.
AGGATATCTTCCACCTGCTAGCCTCTCCTCACATCCCCAAATCAGCCTTTGGCATCCACTGACAGTGTGGCCTACACTCACTTAGATCAGCCCCCATGTTTCCATGTTCTTATCAGACTCAGGGCAAGTTAGGGCCCAAGGGAACAAACAGTAGGAAGCACTCGGGTTTTTACCCATGCCCAGTCTACCTTGGCACAAATCCGGAAGTAAATGTCTCCCTTCTGCAACTGAGGTGCCTTTTCTGTTTCACTCTGTCAAACTCCAGAAGGTAGGAAAAAAAAGTCTTTCCCAGGCTGGACAATTTCACCATATTCTCATTCCTAGTCACAGCCAACAAGCAACAAGGTAGCAAGGGTCACCCAAAAACACAAACTCAGATGAATGAACTCCAAGAAGCAACAATAGGAAGTCCAGTGCGGTGCCACAGAGCTGTAAGAGGCCATACCACCCCTAGCTGCAAATGGTTTGGGCTTGGGTAGACTGGCCATGACTGGTTCTTGGTCTTCTGCAATGCCACACAATGACCCCTTAGAGAGTCTTTAGCAAATCACCCAGTTGTTCTATGCCACTGCATCATTTAGCCCTGAAACAGAGCATCTCTGCACCTCCTACTCTACGTCAAGCTCTGAGACCAGACCTGGGTGGGGACAGAGAGGAATAGGAGCCAGCATGGGCCTCCTGTCCACCCAGCTATCACCATGGAGATGACAGGCCACTGAGAAAGACAGCTCATAAAGAGGAAAACATTCAGTAAGACAGTCTTGGTTTTAACTTTTAACAGTATGGTTCTTACTAAGAGTTGAACTGAGCAAAGAGCAATTTTCAAGAGGCAGAATGAAAACCAGAAGAGATAGGTGTTGTTTCACAACAAAAGTGCTGTTAGCCCCTTGCCTGCTGGTAACAATAATCAGTAGTAGAACAATTCAATTGGTTCCAGGGAGAATGGGTAGGCAGCGCAACAAGCTCCTCTTGAAAGATTAGCCAAGCAACCCACATCACATAGATACGGCCATCCCCCAGCCTGAGCCAAACAGCAAACTTCCCTTTGAGATGAGTAGCTCAGATTGAAAATGTCAATGAATGGAAAGGGGACTCGAACCAGCCTGCTCTACTTAGCCACCCACTAAACTTGAGTTTTGAACAAGTCACTTCACACTCTGTTCTCAGTTTCTTCATCTGTGCAATAGATAAAGTGATAATGATTGCTATCTCAGAGGCTTCTTAGACATGGGGAAAAGTTCAGAACTGTAAAGTTCTTAAATCATTGCCTGGAACTTTATAACATTCAATAAAACTTCTTGACATCATTATGACCTGGAAAATATGAGGAATAATAATACAGTCTTTGCTCTCCTTGTAGAGTTATTATATTTACTCAAGTAGTGAGATACAGTGGACTAAATATAGAAAAATGGTTTCCATTGTTAAAATTCGCCATATATTACCACGTTTAAACACACAGTCCAATGACATGAATTGTATTTGCAATGTTGTTTTACTATCACCACTGTTTCCAAATGTTTAATCACCTGACAAGGAAATTCCGTGATCATTAAACAATTATGCCCCATTTGTCATGTCTCCACAATCCGTGCCTAATTTACTTTCTGTCTAAAGATTGCCTGCTCCTGCTATTTCATGTAAGCAGTCACATGACATCCAGCCATGCGCACTGTGCTTTCATTGCACAAGACACTCTCAGGATCATGCACACACATACATCACAGCTTCCTTCTTTTAGTCAAATAATATCTCATATTTTGTTCATCCACACATCTGCTAAGAAATACTCGAGTTGTTTCCACCATTTGGCTGTCATGAAACTTACTCAAATGAGCACTGGTACACCAGTTCCCGAGCCCTGCTTTCAATTCTAGAGCACTGACCATTAAGAAGAGAAATGCTGGGTCACACTGTTGCTTGCTTGGCCTTCTGTTAGTTTAGGTGCCTTCAACAAAAGCACCTGAGGTTGAGTGCCCAGAATACTGACTGTTTGCAATTCTGGTGGCCCTGAAGCCCAAGGAGAAACCACATAGCTGCGAAGGTCTTGCTTCCTAATCCATGACTTCTTATGTCTTCCTACAGCAAAGGAGTCCTCTGTTGATAGAACTCTGTTCTGACTCAGAAGGCTCTGTCCTTGTTGCCCAATCACCGTGGAGATCAAGACTTCCAACTGTGAGCTGGGAAGGGGGCATATTCAGTCTTCAACAAAGTCTTTAAGAAACTATGCTGCAACTGCCCTTAATAGCCATTCCTTTTTTACCTTAAACTGGCAATGGTGAAGTTTCTAATTCTCAATAGAACTTGCTGCTATTACTCCTCCAGGAGTCTGGTATTCCATGGTGCTTTGGGCTTGCACTTACTTTATGGCTGATGATGTGGATGCATTTTTGCATGTTTATTGGCTGTTTGTATACCTTTTGGAGAAAGATCAATCAAATCTCTCTCCTATTTTTGCAATATGTTTATGTTGGGTTTTTATGGCTGCAACATTGAAGCTGATTGTATGTTCTGAATGTAGAACACCTATAAGATATTTAATTCACAAATATCTTCTCCCATTCTGCAGATTTTCCTTCTGCTTTCTTCATGATACCTTCTAACGTACTGTAAAATTAAATTCTCTGAAATTCAATTTTTACATTTTTTTCTCTTGGTGTCAAGGTCATGAATATTGATACATGTTTTCTTCTGGGAGTTTTCTGGGTTTTGTTGAAGTGAAACACAAACATTGTGAGTTGTGCTTATCATGACAAGTTTTATATGCTCTTAGTAGTCATCTATGAAGGAAGAATCTTCCTTGGGAGGCCAGGCCTTCCAGGACAGGATTTTGTGCTCTGCTCACAGTCCTGGCCTCATCTAGGGCTCTGGCTCTCCCCCTGACTGTATGCTTTCCCCTGCACCTGCCAGGCAACTGCTCGGGCCTGGATCACACAAGCCACAGTATAAGGGGTAGAGAGCTCCTGACCTCGCGGGCAGTCTGGCAGACTTGGACTCTGAAGGTACACCTGGGAAAATCTGCAATGCAAGTCGGCTGGAGTGAAGGCGGCAAACAGTCTATAAATTCATAAAACATTAAAATAGATATTACTTTGAACCAGCAATCTTAAAAGTGATGCAGAACTTGAGTGAGTTCATGTTTTCCTATGCTAAAGAAATCTAAGTCAGGCAGAAAGTCACCCCAGAAGCCTATTCAGATAAGAATTCCATCATTGTACTTTGGAAGGTCCTGCTACCAAAAACAACAATTAGTAATGTTCTTAGCAATTAAAGTAATTCACAAGATCAAGCAAAGGCATAGTAGCCAGAGATTTAATTTACCCAATTTAAAGCAAAGCACAGCAATCCTATTTTGAATGCAATGAGCCTAATCACCAAGATGATGAGCTGACAATGAGATTCTCCAGAAGCGCAGCATTAGGGACAGTCCTGAAGAACTTACTATCGCACAGTAACTCGTCACTCCGAATGGCTTAGGATTTTACAAGCTGTCAGAGGATAAAACTATATGACTTATAATACCATATCTTTGGTATTTATATGCACTTTTATTATTATTTTATTTTATTTTATTTTAGCAACAGAGGCAGAGTGAGAGACTGACAGACTGAGGGAGGGCCCATTGGCGGGTTCATTTCACATACACTCCAATCATTGGCAATGAACAGGCAAGCCTGAAACTCAAGCCACGGTGCTCGTGTGAACGGCCACACACCAATTGCTTTAGCCACCACAACTGCCTCTCGAGGGCTGCATTATGTTTACACCCAAATTCCTCTTACATCATGGGCGTTCAGGAAGGAAAAGAATACAATCACAGCTAGAGTTGGCAGCTAATGAATATTTGATGACTAGATGGAAAAGCATATTAAAACAAAGAATACATTGTAGGGGATGGGAATAACCAAGCAATTGCTAAAAGAAAAGGGAAATAAAACTCACTAATTTTTTGACAGTTTAACATGAGGATACTCCAAGGTGTTTGAAGCAAATTGAATTAAAAGATGTTTATTTCCGCACTAAAAACTTGAATTTCATACAAATTAGGAGTGTTCAAGAAATTCACAGAGAATGTATGTGATGAGAAAATTAGGCACTGGATTCTCAAGTGCTTTGCTCCAAAGAAAATATCTTTTTATTCCATCATCCCATGAATTTTCCAGAGCTCCATTGTGTGCGTTCATATTCCATGAATTAACACAAAGTTCTATGGAGGCATCATCTTCAGGAAAGACAGTTTGCCAGAAGAACCACTAGGTAATGATGTCGCTTGGCTCAAACTACAGCTTGGGACACACCGACTTTGCAGTAGAGACATGCAGTTACTCCGGTGCCTCAGAGGAAGCAGAAGTTCAGGAGAAAAGCAGTTGTCTGCTGGGCATAACCGTTTCCATATTGGGAAAGTCTAGGCTCCACAGAATCACCAGGGAAGCAGAAGATCAAAGGTCAAAGTTCAGAGGATACTATACTCACAGGTCTGTTTTGGAAAATCGGTTTTATAGCCCTTTCAAGACACATTCTGCAGCTGTCTTCTAAGCGAATCTATGTTTGAATTTAGAATTTTTTAAAAAAGAACTCTTAATAAAAGCAGGTTAGTTGAATTAGTTATCTCAACAAAACAACCCATTTGACATGACTGGTTCCACTTCATCCGGTCCTTCTCATTTCTAGTAAAACCTTAGCTGTCTCCCTGGTTGGACAGGTGCATGAAGATGAATACTCATCTCCTGAAGTAGAAACCTTGAGAGGCAAAGAAGTGGTTCACGTATTGTCCCCCGAGGCAGACACAACATCTCTGCCGCTTCTCCACCTTTTGGAAAAGCGTAAGTGCAGCAGCACCTCAGAGTGGCTTTTATTTTCCTTGAGGTGGAGAATTTCAGCCTCTCCTAGTTTTGCCAGCCTCACTCCTTTGCAAAGAAACAAAGTGACAAACCTGTGTTTTCAGCCTCTCTCCCAGCCTGGACGACATCTGAAGCACCATCTCATATAACAGCATGGAAATGGAGAGGACGTTCCACATCAGGGGTGAACGGCATCCTTCCAGAGCTGGGCAAACACACAGGCAAGGAGTAACAGTGCTAGGCAGCCATCACTTTCGAGAAAGATTTTTTTAAGCTATCCATAAAAGTCTATGACTCAGAAGCTAATCTCATTTTAGCAATATTGTGCCTCTACAGATCTCATACAGAAATATTTGCAATGAAATTTTGCTTTCCATCATGTGAAACAATTCGATTCTTTAACTATTCTGTCCGAATGTCACTGTGTCTTACCCCAGCGAGTGACTGGGATTACACGGACAGTGCATACTTGAATCATGAATTTTTCTATCAGTTTTCTTCAAATCGCAGCATGAACTAGACCTATAAAATTGCTGGGTGCTTGGCAAGCGGGCTGTTTGGTCACCCTCCACGTCTGCTTTTAAGATGGTCCTCCTTGCTGCTTCCCAGAGCCCAACACTCAGTTTGTGGGCTACCTTTGACCTGCACTTCACTCAACCGAAGTACATGCCAATGCCCTGAAACCCAGGGCTCTTTTTGTCAGTGTCTTCAGGCGATGGCAGACAATTCAGAGTAAGTATAGTGCTATAGCTTGAGCAAGTTCATGAAGTGCCAATAAGACGGGATACAATAACATTTATAAATCTTATTGTGTCTTCTAATCCAGCCCGTCAAATGGTTTTGGATGAAGTACATGTAATGAAAAGTGCTCAAGAGTTCACTCCAAGTTCTTTATAAAACATTCCAAAGGCCTGTGGATTTACATCCCTGCACGGAACCCTTTAGGGTTCTTGCTCAGATTTCTGCCACATCAAAAGCATTCTTCATCCACACACCTTCACTCCCCTCACACCTACTTGGCAGCGTACACCCTCGTGCTGCAGAGATGTTCCTGACCCAAGAGCTCCAGCTCACTGGGAAACAGTGAGAAAGGGAACTAGGTGTTTTATTTCTCCACCTGCTGCCTCATTCCATTACCTCACTTCTTCCCAGACACATGTCACCTCTCTTTGCTCCCTGCACTCAACTGGGCACCATACACAAATCCCTCTGTGAGCTGGCCAAGGGAAGCAATCAGAACAGACAGCAGTGGCAGTTTTCAGAACTTAACATCTGTGCTTGGAGTATTAATGGTTTGGCCATACAAACAACAAAACGCCAGCTTTTCCCCACTCCAAATAGACTGTGAATAGAACCACGTTCAATTCCAGAAGTTATCCACAATCAAATAAAAAGTAGAATAATGGCTATTTACGAAAGCAAAATAATTCTGATTAAGAACATGGGCTTGGTGGCCAGCTTTTTATGGTTAATTCCCATGGTGCTGGCTTGGCGCCCTTAGACCAAAGACTTAAAAATCTTACATTCTGACTACCCTCCTGCCTTCATAGATGCAGAAACTGAAGCTTGGAACAATGCAATCTAAGCTTGCACGAGTGATAGCCAAGATTTGAACTTGAGTGTATGTAAATTCAAATTCGTGTTCTCTTTTATTATGACATAACCACTTCTCCATGACTGTACAGAGTATTTCTGCTGTACCTAAACCCTCAACCCATAGTCTCACACTTGTCAAATGCTCAGTAAATGTTGTCTTTTGAGATTATGTTCGGTGAACTTGGCTGGGCATGGCAGTTGGGTTTTGAGATGTGGAACAAACAGCAGGAGACGCAAGGAGATGCAACGAGAGGTTGGCATTGGTTTATATGGACAGATCTCCACTGTAAAATTTCAAAGACTAATTAGCTTGATGTAATGCTTTTTGAAAACTCTCAGCCACGCTGCCATAAACATGTCTAAGTATGTGGCTTCTCTGTATGTTTATGTAATTCTACCCGAAAGATGAGCAATTATGACTCGCGCACAAGGACACTTTGTAGGTGCAAATGAGATGCCCATGTCTTAGCAAGTGTCCAAGAGCGCCATGGCTTTGGTGAACACAAGCTTGGAAGGAATCATCTTTGGCAGCTACAGCCAATGCCAAGGAGAGAATTGAAATCTTCTACAACAGACTTGCCTCAGCAGGAGCCTGGCCCAGGGCAGCAAAACATGGATAGACAAAGCAGTCCATGACAAGCCATCCAAGGAGTCACATCACGTTGTGCTAAACGGGGGCTTCCTGTGAACAGGCAGCTTTCCCTGGAGGAGTGATCGCTACTTAACCCTGTGTGATATGTCCTTTTGTTGATGCCATTTTTAACACCATCTAGGCAGTGCTGCTGCAAACTTACATTTTCACACTTTTTTAAAAAGAACAGAATCATTTTGTAGCTCTTTTGAACCCATCAGTCACTTTTGAAGATGAACCCCAGATAACAGATTGTATCACAATATTTTAAACCAAAAATTGTAACTTGTTTTACACAACTTAGTTGGAGACAACTTAGTTAAATGAAAAACCCTTGAGCCAATCAAAGGATCACTTAGAAATTTTGTGTCATTGAATTTCTTAGGTAATATTTACAGTATCCTGGTTTGCTCCAAGCGGAAAAAATGACTGAATCATTTTTTCTCTATTACCGCAACTATTGAAATTATTAAAACTGATACAACAGTTTTATAGCTGACCAAAGCAAACTCATGATGTTTGTAGTTTTACTACATGCTTAAATATTTACTCACATTAAAACATTTCTATAAATTTGAAAGACAATGAGAGAATTGTGCAGAATAAAAACCTTTGCCATACACATAGTAAAAGTTCAAATAAAAGCATGAAATTTAAGTAAAGATAGATGAAGATGATTATTTCATGATATACGGGTTTAAAGTTTGGGACAATTTTGGGTAACTACATAAGTCAGTCACAGCACAATAAAATTGATTCCCCCACTAGTTTATAACAGTTTTTTCTTTTTGATGGGAGTTTTTATTTCCGGAAACTTGTGTAACATGTAGACCAATGCTGACAACAGGAATAAGCTTGTATTTTATTTTGATGGCAATTTCTTATGTATGTCCATGCTAATAAGTGTAGGGCATCGCTCAAACTTAGGGATGGGGAATATATGAGTATGAACAAGTTCATTTGCAAGGGAAGTACCTGACATAGTAATAAAGTAGCATTTATGTAAAATTCAAAAACACCGAATTTTGTTGACTATAGTTCTCTATAAATATTTATGATGCTAATTACAAAATCTGTTCTAGTTTGTTGGGGACTGGGATAATCAAATCTCATTACAGAAAGCTAAAATTCAATAGGCACAATCTTATTACATCTATAAACTAAGATTAGCCTAATATTGAAACAGCTTACCTTTAACAAATCATATATACGTGTGTGTGCGTGTGTGTGTGTATATTTACACACACACGTGTTAACTGAAAACAGAAAAATTAACTTAAATGTATGAAAACAGATATAAATCCTCATTCCAAACATTTTAGAATACTAAGACCATCATTTCAATGGGACAGGGTATAGTCTTGAACACTACTGCCATCTTGCCTTAGATTTATAGTAAATGATTTCAGAGTTTATAACCATATGTGTTTCATCCTCTAAATGTTTATTTTCAGAGTTGGGCTAAATATTCAGGGTCATGGATGATTTTTAAAAACAGAAATTTAGCCACTGTCCTTTCAATAGCATCATCCAAAAAGGAAGAAAAGGCTGCTCAGAGAATGAGAGAAAACGTTTGTGTATCATGTATCCAACAAAGGCTATGTACCCAAAGCACATAAATTATTACAACCCAGTAATTAAAAGGAAAAAGCATGCAATTTAAAAATGATAAAGGAAGGAGAGATATCACAGGGCAGTGAGTGAAACCTCCCTGATGGATCCACACCACATTATCAGAATGCCTGGGATCGAGGCCCTCTTGACTTGCACTCATCTCCCCTGAATGAGTGATAACTCAGGGAGGTGAGTCTGTACCGCCTGGCACACTTGACAGAGTTCCTGCATCCTGGCTGGGGTCCAGTCCACCCTTGGTTATTGCAAATTTTGGAGAGGAATCAGATCAAAATGCTCTTCTTCTCTCCCTATCTTTGTCTTTTTCTCTCTGCATTTGACATAGAACAACAACAACAATAATAAAAAAGGAACTAAAAAATGAGAGAGAAGACTTGAACAGCTTTTTCTCCAAAGAAACAGTTTCACAGTTATGCAACATGTCCAGCAGACAATTAGCACTGGACTAATCATTTCACTCCTAAGTAGAAATAAACAAGGAAATGAATAGATGTAGCCACATAAAACGTACACACATAAATGTCTGTAATAGCACCATGTATAACACTCCATAAATGGGAATACAGCCTCTACCCATTGATGAGTAAGTGCAAAAAAAAAATCATGGAATATCCATATAATAGAATATTCCCTGGCAACTAAATGAACCTCAAAAACAACACACTGAGTGGAAGAAGTTAATTCCAAAACAAATACACTATCTATGGCTCCATCAATATAAACAGTCTCAATCTGGCCAACTGATGCAGACCCAGTGGTTTCTTGGTGCCTGCCTGCAGATATTCCGGGGATAATAGGGATACCTTGTTGACTACTGGGATGACAAAAGCAAAGCTGCATTATTGTGATGGGGATGACATTTTAAGCACACTGTCAACTGATCAGCTAGCTGGACATGTTGAACTGGTGAATTTGACGACATGCAAACCGTATCTACAAAAAGGCATTAAGTTTGGCATCCTTTTTTTCAACATTGTTAAAATCCTTACCCTAATTTCAATTTTTTTCTTTACATATTGTCTGCAGTTTTGTTTTCTCTCTCAAACAAAGTTTTATTTTCCTTTGGAAATAAGCCACCCCAAACCTGCTGTTAGCTGAAAATCCCTCACAGTGAACAAAGCCTAAGCGAAACATCCCTGCAGAAGAAGATCCTTAGGGAACAGCAGCTAGGTCACTCCATGCTACCTTAGCAAATGACATTTCTCAGATTCATACTAAATTTTTGATCAATCTTTTTAGATGTCATGTCTAAAGGTGTTAAATATGCATGCATTCAGAAATAACATGAAACTAAGGCTACATACAGGCTGCAGCCATTCAGAAAGTGTAGCTAACATGAGGTGGAAACTTTGAGTTGCTTTATTGTTAGGAAAGTTAAGAAACAAGAAAGCCTGGTCTTAGTAAGATGGCTCAGTGTTTAAAGCTTCAACTTGCACATGCTGAGATCCCATATGAGTGCTGGTTCTTGTCCCGGCTCCTCCACTTCCCATCCTGCTCCCTGCTTGTGGCCTGGAAACCAATAGAGTACGGCCCAAAGACTTGGGACCCTGCACCCACGTAGGAGACCCAGAGAAAGCTCCTGGTTCCTGGCTTCAGATTGGCTCAGCAATGACTGTTGCAGTCACCTGGGGAGTGAATCAGTGAATGGAAGATCTTTCTTTTATGTCTCTCCTGTTTGTAAATCTGTTTTTCTCCAGCTGTCATCTGATTAGAAACAACTTGGAGTGATATTTCCATGATAAAAGCCACTGGGGAATACAGCAGTCACAAGACAGGGAGTCTGTCTGGGATGTGCAGTAGACCCCAGAGGCCATCTGTGTGGGTGTCTACACCCCTTCTGCATAGTAATGAGTGGTATGCTTTAACCTCTTTTCCTTGATTTCTAGGTGTAGGTATTACGGATTACTGTCTTGAAGCAGTAGCCATTATGGTATAACACGATTAGGCCTTGAGACGTAACTACTTCACTACCAAGTACTATAACGATCATCAAGTGCCTGGCCCTCATTGATGTGTGCAAAAGTAAACAGGACGATGTCTAACATTCCAGCCAGGTCTCAGTGCTACACCACCATCTCTTTTGGGTGAGATCTTGACTGGTTTGTTCCATTTCATTCAACATTAGAGCCCAAGGGTAACAGTTTGCTCCTCAATCTTGTCTGCAACAGGTCCTAGACAGTCCTCCAAACTGTGTCCTCACACACACATGGCCAACACCAATCACTAATAGAACCACAAGGAAGAAAATGCCCAGGAGAGAAAGCCAGAGAAGCAAGGACTTGGCAATGACTAACTCCGTGTGGGAAACCTGGCTTGGGATGCAGCAGTGATCAGAAGCCCCCATGCAGCAGGCACATGTGCTTAAACACAGAGCTGGGTGCTGTTGCTAAGGTGTTCCTCAGAGGTGGGGAAACCTCTGGTCAGTTGCCTCCCAAGATAGGATATTCTTCTAATGGCCATCACTAACATGCTGACAGCCCTTTAGAACACTTGGTTCATTCCACTGAGCCAGGCTACAACATTGGAGGCCCTGGAGTTGATTTAACTTTTTTTTAAGATTTATTTATTTTTATTGCCAAGTCAGATATACAGAGAGGAGGAGAGACAGAGAGAAAGATCTTCCATCCAACGGTTTACTCCTCAAGTGAGTGCAATGGCTGGTGCTGTGCTGATCCGATGCCAGGAGCCAGGAACTTCTTCCAGGTCTCCCACACGGGTGCAGGGTCCCAAGGCTTTGGGCTGTCCTCGACTGCTTTCCCAGGCCACAAGCAGGGAGCTGGCTGGGAAGCGGAGCCGCTGGGATTAGAACCGGCACCCAAATGGGATCCTGGCGCATTCAAGGTGAGGACTTAAGCCGCTAGGCCACGGCGCTGGGCCCTGATTTAACTTTTTAGAGCTCTTGTCCCCTTATGACAATACTGCCTGGTGGTGTCTGTGGAAACTCACCCCTGCTTGGAATCCTCTTTCCTGACTCCTTGCCCTGTGGATTCCACTCCCCTCCCCTACAATCCCGTGAGTCAATTCCTGCTGCCTCTCAGATAGGGAGATAAACAAGTACAGCCAGAGAGAGGTTGATTACATGGTCGATAGCTCCATCTACTACAGCATCATCTATATTGGCTCCCCTTTTGACTAGGCAAGCCATTTCTAAGTGGTCCAGAAAACACTTTTTTCCTTCTCCACCATAATCAAGTGGTGTCCTGACCAATCTGTTCACAGCAAGCACTTATTTCTTGGAAGAACAAACCCTAGGTTTAGTTTATTCAAATAGCCTAACCAATGAATTTCTAGTGGAGAAAATAAGATATAGCGTTCTCACAGAAAACAACCAGGCACAAAGACAGACAATGCAGCAGCTACTGATTCAGATCTGGCTGGGGTTAGGCCTGGCTAGACAGCTGATGGCAGCTGCTGGGCGTGAGTGTGGACTGGACAGTGGGGTTCGTCCTCCTTAACCTACATTTCCGCTTTTGAGAATTACTCACATCATATCTCTTGGGAAGACTGGGTCCCCCATTTTCCAGATAGATTACACTGGGCTATTACCACAAAGGCAGCTGCCTGAGATGAACAGATTCTATGCGGAACTGAGATGAATGAGAAATCACAAGTATCAGTCTCACCAAGAACACCACAATCTTTGCAAACATCACTGCTATCCCAACTTCCCAACGGGTGTCTGCCATTGATAAGTCTCTTAAGTCTTCCAGTCTTGTGTCAGAAGAGACAGAGAGCTGAGAAAAATAAAATGTTTAAAACAAAAACACTGGAGCTTTGTGTCTAAAGGGGAATGTTTATTGCTGTTAACCCTGTTTCCAAGAAGGTCTCCATCCACTTCCATGTATAAAGCTGCAGTCAGATACTGGATTCCCAACAACCTCCTGGAGAAGCCCGGCCACCACGCATGGCTGATGATGCAATGTGACTGACAGGCTTGAACCCACATTAACTCAGTGTCATTCCTACAATAGTGACCTCTCCAGTACAACACTTTTTTCTCACCATTTGTATCACACAAAGTTTCTATGGCTTTGTAAATTCAAGCTGATTATAGTACTTGTATCCAGTGGAGCCAGGGTCTATTTTGGGTTTCTGGAGTTGTCACAGAAATCGATTTAAAATTCTCTGATGTATAATTAATTGGATAAATTTATCCATACAACTTATAATAAAAGTATCCACAGGATATTTTATCTTGTACTGTTAATTCATCATATTAATTATCTTTGGAGCAAACAGAAAGGTTTCCAGTAGGGAAAGTTCTGGAAAATATGTGACTCTACAGCTCCACTGAATTACCTATAGAAAAATGGTTTCTGTGCAAGCAACCAAGGGAGGGGGAGGGGGAGGGGGAGGAAGAGTGAGGAGCAGAAATGGTGCTGAATTCTAACCAAGAAAGATGTTATAGAATCCATAAGCCATGGGAGCTGAGAGAGAACGCAGAGAGCCATCCGGTGTCAGGATAGAGAAGAGCCAGGAACACCTGAGGATGAACTCAGTGGGCTTTCAGGGCCAGTGAGAGTTACAGAGGCGGATCACTGTGCGCACAAGAGGAAAGCTCAGGGCTGCTCTGTTAGGCAGTGCACAGGTGAGCTGCTACACTCCAGGACTTCCCTGAAGACAGGACTCAAAGAAACAGATTCATTTTCAGAGCCTTACAGTAAAGACAAATAGTGGTGAGGGCAGTTAATCACTGCCATTATTGAGTCTGCAGATTCTCTTTTTCTGTAGGATTATAAAGCACCAATGGATTGATTCAAACTGGAACCAAGGTAATGAGCGCTGATCTCTGATGGCTTCTGTCAAGGTTCATTAAGGGAAATTGAGGGCTTCAACTCAGGAAGAAACCTATGGAGCTCTTCAAAATAACTTTTGCAAATTGAACTTTAGTGACAAATGACTGGAAGGTAACTCAAGGCTACAACATGATATTTTATTAAACTTAAAGAGAGAGAGGGAAAGAGGGAGAGAGGGAGGAAGGGAGGGAGAGAGAGGGAGAGAGAGAGAGAATGATAGCTACCATTTACTCATTTACTCCATCAACATTGCCAAGAGCCAGCTCTAGACTGGTGCCAAAACCGCAAGCGAGAAACTCAATGTAAGCCTCACATGGGTGTCAGGAACCCAGTGTCCTAAGCCAAAACTGTTGCCTTACAGGCAATGCGTTAGCAGCAAGCTGAAGGGAGGAGCCAGAGCTGAGACTTGAACCTCCTACATGGATATAGGGTGTAGGCAGCCTATGAGCACCTTTCTACTGGGTCAGACACCTTCCCCACAAAAGGATATTTGGTTTTGTTTAAGCATCTTATTGAATGAAGCTAAAATTTATGAACTCATGTTTTGCTTCAGATTTAAGGAAGCTCTATTAATTTTTCCAAAGTGAAATATATTTTAATAGGCAAAGTGAACAAATACCATTTTGTGTAGCAAGGAAAGAGCAGACATTTCTATGCAACTTTTTAAAATATCTAAAAAGTTAAGATTTGGTAGTGCTGAAGACAGAATAAATGTTCTTAGTAAATCTAGTGATTCTAGAAATTTTTAAAAAAAATGACACAAATCTTATCCCTAAAAATCCTAAATTTAAGAGCAAATTAGATGAGCCTCCATCCCAGCATCCTGCTAATGCACTTGGGAAAAAAGCTGAAGACCATCCAGCCATGGGAGAGATGAGCATGTGGATTCCGGCTCCTCGCCTTGGCTGGGCCCTTCCCTGCTGCCCTGTGCATCTGAGGAATGAAGGACAGGAAGCCTCTCTCTCTCTCTCTCTCTTTCTCTCTCTTTTTCCTTCCTTCAAAATAAACTTGTAAAGCTTTATATAATATCACAAACACAACAGTTGTGAAATAGCTGTGGGAATACAGAAGAGGAAGCCTCAGGCTCCACTTTGGGAGGTAAACTTGAAGTGGTTTTAAAGAAGGGACAAAGGGTTTTCACACAGAAAGGAGATAGCAGGTGAGGCCAAGATGACAACACAGACAGGGTGAAATGAGAGTGACGAGAGAGGATCTGTTCCAAAGAACTGAAACAGTGGTGGAACCGGATGCTTCGAGTGGGCGGGAGGAGCAGAGCATCGTCGGCCACATGGTGCAAATGTCAGTGACAGAGGGTGCAGCTCAGACTGCTCAGTGGAAGCCCATGTGCTTAACAGCAGTCTTGGCCTCAAGGGCTCTAATTCAGCGGATGATTCTGCCGATGCCTTCCAGGGATCCGAACACAAGGCTCAGAGCACAAAGCCATGAGGAGCCGAAGACCTTCCCCTTGTATCTTAACTTGCTGTGCAATCTAATGAGCTCACACAAAACTTGTGTGGGAAAGGCCAATTGCACCCATTCATTTCACTCAGAAATGTTTCCACCACATGTTCAAGAAGAAAACAACGTTAGCCATTCTGCCAGATTACAGTGTCAGGCAATTTGACAACAGTTTGCAAGTCTACCAGCACTGCACAGTGCATGGGAAAATGACTAGACTTTTTTGCAATCCCCATCCCCTTCAAACAGAAAATGTTACTTGAGGTTGATTAATTGGCATGCACAGCTGCCTTCCAGGCTGTCAGCCCCTTGACAGGATGAAGCTGCCTGATATTCCAAACATGAATATTTCATAGGAAACCCGTGAGTGTTACCAAGCAGCAGCATCAGGAGTTGGGAGGAACCGGTAGTGAGAGACGTTTCTGGTCATGTTGCCCCTGGACAGATATACCCAGGCCTCCAGTTAACTGTAAATGACAAAGCCCTTCTGAGAAACACAGGAGATACACGATGTTCAAGTCCAACACAGTAAGTCCTAAATATTCAAAGAGCTGCTTTTTATTGTTGTTCTAATTTTAAGAACTGCTGCACAAAATCCTTAAAGATAATGTGAATGGTCCTGTAGAGCTTATGGGAGAGAAGCTACCAAGGATGCAAGATTTGGTCGTTGTAATTTGGAGGGTTGGGAAAGTAAGAACTGTCGTGAGGGGCCATCCTTGACATGCTGCAAGTGTGAGCAGAGCAGGCATCAACGTGGGACAAGGGTGGGCCTCCCGAGAGGGTACACCTGAGAGTGGAAACACGATGCTTCTGCTTCTAGAATCACCCTTCCCTTCCACGCCTTATGAAATCAACACCATGGCTCTGAAGCCATACCTAACTGTTCTAAGTGGTGCTAGGACATAGATAGAGCCTTTTAAAATTCTTGCAGGAATGAACACACGCACACACATATACACACACACATACACACACACAAAACTTACAAATCAGAAGCAAGGAGGAAATGGTTACCAGCATGGTCATGTATTCTGCACTCATGTGAAAACAAATCTACTACCAAAGGCTCAGTTCAGGGACCTGAACCACGGCTGTTTCCAAATTTTCACCCTCTCAATGCAGTTTTGTTTGTTTCTGTAAGAAGTATGAACTCCATAAATATCACAAATTCATATATAAATAAGGTTGCTGAATAATCACCTAATTTTATTTTCTAAATACCACAAAATACTCTGGTATCTGTTGTGATTAAACTACGAAAACGGAAATATTGAGTGATTTTTAAATAATATAGGGGAGGAAAATATATGATTATATAAATATTGTTTTGGACAAAAAAGTGTCTTGACTATTTTACCATCATGGAAAGAATAAACCAAGAACACCATTGATCCCATACAGGTGATGGTCACGTGCTTGGTGAGCACATTACCAGTTTAAATGCCAATTACTATATTTGAAAGGCAAATGCTACAGAAAAAATCAAATTTCACTTGTTTCAATGACAAAGAACCTTAGTTTACACTTTCCATCAGTGTCAGTGCCCCACTGATAGAAATTTATTCTAAAAACATGTCTTTCACTATATACAAAGATTTTGAGGAATTAGTAACTCTGTTAGTATTTTGTTGAACACCAGAGGATGTGTGCCTTTGTAAAATGTCTGCAAGATGAAGAAAGCAATGTCATTGACAAGCTATTATTCCTTATTAGCATTATGAGATGAAACTAAACTCCAGTTGAACTCTTTAACAACTGTGTCCTGGAGCAGACAGCTAAGCCTGTTTCCTAGTAAGAGTTTGGCTAGCAAAAGTTCAGCCAAGAGTTGACCTGTATTTACTCCATCAAGGATCTCTGGGGTGGATGGATCCCTCTGCAGTTCCGGTTGCGTGGCCTGTTCACAGCGGGTAGGGTTAGACTCTTCTGAAGCAGGCTAGGACCCATGCGCTGCCGCCAGCCCTGTCCTCCATTTCAATCTCCATTATGTCAGCTGCTAACCTACAGCCTCCCGCACTGGCCAGCGCCAGCAAGATTCCATCGTCCTAAATCCATTACTCTGCTGGGACCAGATACAGATAGTACTGCCTGTCAGCCTCATTACTGGGAACATTTCTTTAAGTGGAATCTTAATTTCAGGACTAATTTCATAAGATTCTCATTTTATAAGGGCAGAAAAAGCAAGTGAATTAGCTTCTGCTTTCTGTTTAAGTAAATGGATTGTAAACTGCCCCAACCCTACCATCCCCTCCTCACCCCCTGACCTCCACAGAGGACTATGAAACAATATTCAAAGCAATGGATATAACAGCCATGTTACTAGACTCTGCTCAGTCTGCTTTTGTGCCCCCACTGAGCTGCCAGGGGTCCTCACATTCTCACTTTGATGGGAGCAACTGTCTGCTCACAGAAAATGGCTGAGAATGATTGTCTCACTCTGTGTGGTGAAACCACAGCTATCTGTAAACTGGTTAGTGGGTCACCACAAACCAAAGGACGACTCCATGGGCCTGCGGGATGCAAACAAGTCGGACCTGGTCCTCATATAACTGCGGGAACTGCAATCCAAAAAGCCCCTTGCTTCCTCACTATACATGCTCTGAGTAGGTCAAGGCACACGTGAACCAGGACAGGCTGTGACAAGTCCTGACAGCTCCCAAAGAGTCTATAGGCAAGAGCATGCACTGGGAGACAAAACCTAAACTCCAAGGACAGACAACCCCACCACAGCCAGAGCACCTGGATGCCTGGAGTGTGTGTGTGTGTGGTCGTGGGGGAGAGGGTCAGAGGATGCATTGAGGTGCAACGGTGCGTCTCCTGCCACTGTTGTTTTCCCTGACCCAACGGAACAGTCCAAACCTTTTCACTCTCTCTTCCCATCATCCCGGGCAAACGCCCTGCTATACAATGAGAACCATGAGGACCGGGCACATCCCTCCTGGTCAGGGGGCCATGCCAGGGGCAGGCCTCCCTATCTGGATTTAATATGAAAATAATTACATGAAAACATACCTTACCCTTTCATAATGAAACTGCGAGAGACATACGGCAGGGATATAAAACAAAGTCATGTCCATGAGAACCAGGCAGGTGTTGCACATGAGAAACCTCAGGGGAGACATCCTCAGATGAGGCAGTTTCCTGAGGCACCAAATATGCTACCTGACAATGTGGAAGCACTCCGTCACACAGAAAAACAGACTAGCTGCACATGCTCCATAGACAAAGTTTAGAAAGAAAAAGAAAGTTCAGCTACTTATCAAAACTGTCGCATGACCTAAAGGAAGAGGAAACATAAGCAAAGTCAAAACCATAAACATCAGTATGTTTGCAGTGAACTTCCACATGATCTTTGCTGCTTCTGTATCCCAAATATGTGTAGAGAACACTAAATGCCACAGAGTAAATATTTATTGAATGCATGAATCAAATTGAAAAGACTTGGCAGGAACACAGCTTGTAGAATAGACTGTAAAATGGATTTTAGACATATTTAAATATGCTCAATCATCAGTCATAATCAGAAATAATTATTCCATTTTTCATCTATTAGATTGGCAAAAATTCAAATGCTTGCTAAACCTTCTTGTTGGCAAATCTGTAAAAAACAGTTGCTACGACGCATCACTGATGAACATGTAATATATATAAGATGATGGAGAGAAGTCGGGCAACATCTTTCTAGAGTACAAAGACACGTAACTTTTGACCCAGCAAGTCCCATATGTGTAGTATCTTAGAGACTTGCTCTTGTGTATAGCAAACTACGAGCAAAGCTCTTCATTTCAGCATTATAATTAACAGTAAGATAACAGGAAATCAGATGCGCATTGACAGAGGATCAATGTTAGTCACATAAATTATAAAATAGCTACTTCCTGGGAATATGACATGTCTAAACAGAGAATGAAAGAATTCTCCGAGGACTTCCAGGTCATATGAGCAAATGAAAGAAAAACTATTACGTCTGGACAGCTTTCATAGCAAGTTAACTTCTGCATTTAAAAATGGCTAAAAAAAAAAAAAAAAAAAAAGACCCAGCACAATAGCCTAGCAACTAAAGTCCTCATCTGGAATGCGCAGGGATCCTATATGAGCACCAGCTTTTGTCCCAGGAGCCCCGCTTCCCATCCAGCTCCCTGCTGTGGCCTGGGAAAACAGTAAAGGACGGCCCAAAGCCTTGGGGCCCTGAAGCAACATGGGAGACCCAGAAGAAGCTTCTGGCTCCTGGCTTTGGATCAGCTCAGCTCTGGCCATTGCAGCCACTGGGGAGTGAATCATCAGATGGAAAATCTTCCTCTCTTTCTCTCCTCCTCTCTCTGTATATCTGACTTTCCAATAAAAAATAAATCTTTTTAAAAATGGTAAAAAAAAATATTTGCTTTCTATCTCTGTTGTGCACACAAACCGGAAGTCGTTGGAGGAGTTAAACCTAGTTATTCCTTGCATGGGTAATAGAAGTAGACGCTGAAGACAGGAGAAGGAGGAGTGAAAGATATAAATGTATAGTTTTTATTAAAAAAAACTTTATTTTTATTTGAAAGATAGATTTTATATATAGAGAAGGAGAAACAGAGAGAAGGTCTTCCATCTACTGGTTCACTCCCCAGATGGCCACAGCAGCCAGAGCTGAGCTGAGCTGAAGCTTAGGAACCAGGAACTGCCTTTGAGTCTCCCACATGGGTGCAAGGTTCCGAGGAATTGGGCCATGCTCTGCTGCCTCCCCAGGCCACAAGGAAAGAGCTGGATTGGAAGTGGAGTAGCAGGGACACAAACAGGTGCCTATATGGGATGATGGTGCCACAGGACAGAGGATTAGCTTGCAGTGCCACTATGCTAGTCCCCAGATACGCAGCTTTTATACAGCTTCAATCTTGAGCTGCACAAAGGCATTTCCTACTGAAAAAGCTTAAATTGCAATTAATAAATAAGCTATGAAAAAAGTCTTGAGAGGAGAATAATTTAGTGAACTTTGGGTTCATTATGAAATGGCCTCTCAAGTTTATAACAACAAAACCATTATTGATTCATTACTTCAACCTTGTTGATTGAATTGCTGCAATAGTTGAAGATGCGGGAGACATGGGAGATTATTCTTTTAGATCCCTGACTTCAGTGAGACAGGAACACAACTGACAGGATAAAGAAAAAAAAGGCAGTATGATATCATATGGTGTCAAGATTAAGGACATCACTAACATAGCTAGGCACACAGAGACGTGACAGTCTTGCCTACAGAGTGGTCTGGGAAAGTCTTTTAGGTAATTGACACTGGGAAAGATGGCATTTGAGTGACAAAGCAGAGGGAGGCATGTGCACATTAAATAGACATTCCGTGCCAAGTCTAGCATGAGCACTTTAATATATAGGGAGGAGTAAAACATGTGTAACAGCAAGAGAAGCAGAAATAAAGAGGTAGGGACGGACCCTGAGCACACAGCCATCCAGTCTGGAAGACGCTGCAAGGGTTCTGTTTCACAATCTGAAGTCGTTGGACGATCACATAGAGGAATCCTGTGACCCAACCTATGCAAATCACCACCTCACGCCCATTTCAGAGGGTACAATCTGAGCATGGTGACCAGCTCACCATCGGGTTTCCAAACAATGATGATAAGAATGACAGTGGTTTCAGTAGGGTTTATTGACTGAAAGTAGACTTGAGGGGAAAGAATCAGCTGAATCCTAGATTTGGGTTTATGAAACTGGAAAAGGAACAGTTATGCTTCCAACGGTGAGGCAGAGTGGAGAAGAACTGGGGGGTTTGGCAGCGGAAGCAGCAATTCTCAGAGACATCTGAACTCAGCAGCTCATCCAAAGAGCAATGAAGAGTAGGTGGTTGGGATACGTGTGTGAAACTCACGAGCAAAATGGGATGGGGACTTGAATCATCTCCATGCAAATGATGTTTAAAGCCAGGGGACAAAGGAAGCTGCCTGTGGATAAGGACAGATGCAGGAGATGTGGAGTCTTGCCATCCTCAAGAAATGAGGGAGAAGAATTTCAAAGGAAAACAAGAAAGGAAACCGAGCAAATACCGATACGTGTGGTGAAAATTAACAAAGATCATGTACAAACAAAAGCAATCAAAATAAACACTACTATATTAGAAAATACTTGCAGTGACTTGATTTCTGAGGCATGTACACTGTGAATACGAGACGTGCCCATCAGGGTCCAGTTTTGCACTTTAAAAGGGTGACGGTATTAACACTGCATGGAAGCAGAGATGATAAAACACTGAAAATGAGCATTCTTAAGTCTTATTGAACAAATAGAAGGCAAACACTTCTCAAGGCGCCACTGGAGTCTTCTGTGGGTAAAACAATTTTGCTTAAATAAAAATACTCAGATCTTGTTAGACTGTGGTGAGACTAACACAATTGAACACAGCTGTTTGCTTGAAAGGAACAATGTATAGTGCCAGACAATATGTTTATCCAATTTGATTCAGTAACTCCACCTTCTGGTCCCTGAAGTCTTGTTTCCAGACAGGAGACCCTCTGTCGAAGTGAATAAACCTTTTTTGCAGAGGAGAGTCTGAGCTCTTCTGCTCCCCTAGTTGGACCAGCATGAGTATTAACAAGCCTCAGTGAGTGCGTCTCTAGTGTGACAGGCCCTGAACCCCACTGGACTCGAACTCAATGAAGACGTACGATAAGTTGAGATGTGTACACTCCCGCACTTGATCTCATTTGCCAAATAAATACTTCCTATCTGAAACGGCAGCTTAAAAAGCAGGTCCATCTTGACAGTCAATTCAGTGCTAAAGGAATATGCTCCCATCCCTGAGCTGTGTACAGAAGCACTGACTCAACCAAAAAATGTGATAGCTCTGTCCAGGTCAAAGGAGATACAGATGAATGAGCTATGCTGGCTTCTCACTGGGAATCTGCTAGGACTGCCTAACAATAACAAAGAGGAAAGTGCATGCATGTATTCAGAATCTCGGTTTGCTATCACTTGTGATGGTGACTGCAGCAGAATTTGAGCTCATTACTCCATTACAGGATATTAATTCAGAGTTTGCATGGGAGTTGTGAGCAGCAGCCCTGATGCTCAAGTGATTCTTGGGTTCCAGGCATCCTCTGTGTTAGAGGGGAAGGTGAAGACTGCTGGAATGCCAATGTTTTAGGAATCTTGAATCCAGAGAGCTGACCACAGGGATGCTGTCAGTGAAGCAGAGAAAAGGGAGACTAAAGCTACAAGAATGTGTCATGGAATTGATGGCTATGGATTGCATTACCTCTGACTGGTCTCTAAGAAAACATCCAAACTGCACATCTGTAGTTTTTTCCAAGGCAAGCGAAAAAAAGGCAGCAGAATATGTTCTTCACTGCATGTCTCTTGTTTGCCCTTGGGACGCAGGGGTCGGGGACATGCTGGGCGTCCCCAGGCTTGCTGGAAGCATACACACAGGCAACAAAAGTCCCCTGGACATCTAAGAAGCTGAAGATTGAAGAGCAGGCCTTGGGAAGGGTGCAAGAAAGAGGCATAGCTTCCGTGGGGGAATGTATACAAAGCAGGTGGCCACAGCAGCAGGTGAGAAAGGCAGATCCAGTAGAAGTATGTGAAGTGCTGAGCAAAGCAAGTGGTTTGCAATCTGTAACAGGCATGGACAGCACCGGGAGACTGGAACGCCATGCCAGCTCTCAGACTCTGTTGATGTGAGCTGGGTCAGTACATGAACACTTTTATTGAGCTTGTAGCTCGTGTGATGCCTGTAGCACCAAATCGCACCTTAAGGAACCATAAGCACAGCCCACTGCTCCCATGGATTCACCATGCTCTGGGTTCCCAGTATCCTCTTGTGAAGGCTAAACACAGACTCCCCTTCCTGTAGCTATTCGTGTTCCCATCCAGTTATGCAGGGTCTCTGCTCTATGAGAAGATAAGAGTATGGCAAATTTCAAATAAAACCATTATAAGAAATTGACTTGCACTGCAATAAACTCCATGTACCAATGATCATGTATTTCCAATTTAGAATCCTAAGAATGACAGGTAAATATTTCACAAGCAAGCTAATCCAGCAGCAGGTACATATAGACTTTTATACAAACATACAAATGGAATAAGACATAGCAGGCACATCATTAATAAGCTAAGACTGGTCATAGATGTGACTCTTTGTACCTTATACACATAATCTATTAGCAATGGTTTGAGTCCCCCCTAAACAAGCAAGATAGGTATCCCCCAATTTAAAATGTATCACCCAAGTAGGAAAGTGTCCGCTAAATTAAAAATGAAGTTTTTAGCTAGTTATCAAAGCATGTCACGATACCCATCTCTTTTGCTATTTTACAAACGATTGCTCTCACGGACCTGCAGCTATTCACAGCCCTTCCCATGACCCTCTAGGGAATGTCTGTTTAATTGAATTCATAATTTAATAATAGAAATTATTAGAAGATCTGTGACGTCAAAAGTAAAGGATGAGAAGATTGTACGAAGAACAAAGCATTCATTTCATGTTGGTTAAACCCCTGTCTTTCACTAAGCACTTTGCTAAGCTATGCAAGGTATAAAGATGATTTTAAAAAATCTGTTTGTCCTCCACAAATTCAGTGTACTACGAGAGATAATGGATAAGTAAATAATCCAAATAGTTTGTGAAAACATGGCATTTTTTTTCAATAAATGCTGCTGCTGTATTGTAAAAGCCACAGTTCCTAAAATAAATTCTACATTTATAGTAATGTTAACGGTTGAAAACAAGGGGCGAAATAGACTGACTGCATTACACACACACACACACACACTGAACTTTTTGAAACATGATTTGCAATCAAAACTGTGTCCTCTATTGAATGTGACCTCTATCCAACCTGTCTTGATGGTGACATAGGGCTGACATTACTGTGGAAATGAGGCAGAAAGAAACGGAGGCAGGAAGACATGAACTTATAATAACTGAAAATGTGCTTCTGTGGCTCTAAATTTGCTCCTAATCACTTGTGCTCTTGAATTGCCTGTTTGGGCAAGCAGGGAGAAGTGTGGATTCTTTTGCCCAAGTCATTTCCCAGCCACTTCTCTCACAGGACACAAATCAAATCCCAATTGCTGTGAGACACTCTGCCAGGAAACAGGGAAATGAGACACAGGGGACATATGTGAATTTGCTTTTTGCTTAACTGAAAATGTATGTGAGGTTAAAATTAATACTGAAAATGCACACCCTCCATGTATGAAACCTTGTCAGGTTGTAAAGGCAACATTCACTACCAATAAGGACCAAGTATGAACAAGACTGCCCGCTGTGGGTTCGCAGCTTTGGGGACACGGAGACTTTTTCGCCTTCTTTTTCCTTCTCCTCTATTTTCTCCCACCTCCCACTTTGCTCCTTTGGTCTCCTCCTTCTTTATCAGAGGAAAGGAACAAAGATGTCAGTGCATAACAGCCAACTATTTCGGGAGTAGCAATTTATCCTGGAAAAGGGTCAGCAAGACCTCGCAGGTGGGAGACCCAGGAGCACTGAGGCCGTCAGACACCTGCCCGACAAGCACACAGTGGTCGCACTTCATGTACCGTGTTTAAGGTTTCTATTTTACTTTATTGTTTATTTAGACCTCTTTGTTAGCAGTAACAGGTAAGCTTACAGGCTTCAGTGGTCCACTTTGATATACGTGTATATTAAGTTCTGATCAAATCGGGATCCTCTACAGTTCACCTTCTTGGACAATGCTTTAGGATCAGAGCCCTGGGGCCTCTCTTCTACTTGTTCGTGTAATACACACTCGGTTCCTATGAACCACAATCGCCCACTGTGCTGGCTAACACTACGTGTTCTCATGATGTAACTCAGATTCAGCACCTGTTACCCAAACTCCTGGAGCTTTTCCCACCTACCCTGCTATTCTGTGTTCAGACCGTCAGCTACTATACATGAGGGGAAACACTTGGTATCAAGTACGTGTAATATCTGTGTGATATCTTCAATGTTTTATCATGGTACAGCCTAATAATTTTATTGTACTTATAAATATATATATATACACTAATATTTTATTTTTAATATATACTAATAGGTTATTGTACTAATATATATATAGTACATATATATAGTAACATCACGGCATTATGTTTTCATCCTTTTGAATGAAAGCTTCTTACTATTTTTTAATTTAAAAAAATGGTTACATGTTCCTTAACTCACTAGTGGAATTTAAAAAGCAAAATACATCAGTCAAAACTAGAATCAGAAAGTTTCCTTATGAGCCAGTTTCTGAGATGTTGGACACTTAGAGTATGGGCACTGGGTGTTAAGTCAAGAGAGTCTTGACTTCCTTCCAAGCTCCTTCCCCCAACAGCTCTACAGGGCTAACCCTGAACCCACCTGACTACACGTCCCTCCTTGTCCCATCCGTAAAGCCAACACCACAATAACTTTACCTTTGGGCTTAACATACTAATGGTGTATTACAACTATTTCAATAGACTTGCCTTAGGTTTGATTTAGTTCATCACATGGTTTATCTGGGAATATGCATTCTTACAAGAGCAGCTTAGCAGCAGTCTGGGTTAGATGAGGTCATTGAAACGTTGGGTACTGACTTGTGTAAGAAGCTGAAGGATAAGGGATTTTGCAGAGGCAAAACAGCCCACGGGCCGGGCAAGGACAGAGGGAGGCAGGCACAGGCTGAGTCTTTTCTTTTCTTTCTTTGAATTTTACAGTAGATAATGCCAAAGGGTGTGTGGCTACTTTAAATGTCAGCTTTACCTTTTGTTGATGAGTTCATAGCATAATCGCTTTAGAAAGGTCTACCAAGAGGAATGAAATGATATTTGATTTCATACTGAGTGTTCTGTGTAAATAATTACGAAGGAAAGTAATGGTTTTCTTAGTGACACAAAGTCTACAAGAGGATAAAACTACACCAGAAGAACAATGTGGATGAGCTTATGGCTTTCTCTATTTTAAATTAGAAGCTACAAATGCTACAACTATTTTACCACGAAAAAGATATTTGAGGTTTTCTCCAAGATCCATCTATTTTTTCTCCGAGTTCTCTGATCCAAATCGAACCTCCCAGCCCGCACTCTCCTCCAATCTCCTCACTGTCACCCACTGACACCTCTTACTGATGCCAGGTGCACTGCTCCTCTCTTAGAAGTCTGTCTCTAAACCTTCTTTTGTTGAAAATTGCATCCTATTACCCTTTCCAAATGACTTTTATTTTTCACTTTTCTAAACCGAATGAAACACTAATTCTAAAAAGGATTGCGGTAGAAACCCCAACGCACTTCCTTTTTACCCTCGACCTGTGCCTCACCTCAGGGTGGAAGACATATTGATAACTAATTCTGTGTCCAGAAGGCATCTTTATTGCTGAGGAAATCAATGTTTCTGTGGTTTTAGCTTCCTTTCATGTCACGGAGACAAGGGAAGTAGAAACAGAGCAACTTGAGATTTTAAAAATTCTTTCTCTGATTATCTGAAAACAAGCATGTCGAGTTTTTGTTTTTTTTTTTTTTTTTGCTCTGAGGATACTGTAGGTTTCAGGGTTTGGGGAACTGTGCTAAAACAAGCTTTGAGGGTGGCCACTCGAGCCCCTGGATGGTGTTTCAAGGCACAGCGGTACTTGGACCACAGAGGCAGAAAAACAAAGGCACCAGCAGCACAACCAGGACCCTCAAGTGTCGGCATAAAAAACATGGTTCTTTCTCTCAAAGAGCACTTCTCTCTGATAATTGAGGTTGCCCCACATCTAAAATACATGTTTGTGTTGCCATGAATCAGAAACCTAGCATGTTTTAAATTTTCATCTCAATATGCTTGAACTGAACCTGGGCTTTAATGGAGGATGAAGTCAACACTCAGCCAACGGCTCTGAGATTTCACCAGTCTCAAGTCTACGCCAAGAGGAGTTCTGAGGCCCCTGAGGCCCCTGGAGGACAAATGCAGAAACCCCAAAACCTTGCCAGAGTGGGGCACCTGTGGGAGCCTTTGCAGGATAGCTGCCCCTGGGAACACTACCCACAGGCTTGCTCTGCACTTGTCCTCTTGATGATTGAGCCTGGGCTTGCATGTTTCATCCGTTCTGCTTTACCCACACCCGGGCTGCAGCAGGGATGGGAGACAGAGAAACACTGGCCCTTGCTTAGCACTCCAGGCAGATTTCCAAAAATACGATGTAGTGATAAGGGTTTTTATTCGGGGATTTTTCTTGGATACTATGAGGAACATTTTAATGATTTCTTAAGTGTAACGGCCACACAGTGAACAACTTGGTAACAAAGGGAAGGCTCTACACAACCTACATCTCAGCCACAGACTGTGCACACCCACAACGACGACGCAGCTGCAAAGCTCCTGTTGTTGAGTGAGCACTGTGGCCACGCTTACAGCTCAGCATGTTTGTCCAGCACACGCAGGGACGCTGGAACAGGCAAACCGCTTGCGCTGCCAGTCAGGTGAACACAGTGCACACGCCGCCCTGAACAATGCAGAGCACCTGACGATGACCACCAAGCACTGTCTCGGCCTGTGAGTTCACTGTAGATGCTACGATTGTTGTTCAATGTACTCCTTCCGCTCATCAAAGGTCACCACAGAACAAGACGTCATGTGTTAGGCCACCAGCAGTCTTCCAGATCCCCTGCCTTGCTGTGCCCCTGACT
This sequence comes from Ochotona princeps, assembly GCF_030435755.1. Lineage (NCBI taxonomy): Eukaryota > Metazoa > Chordata > Mammalia > Lagomorpha > Ochotonidae > Ochotona > Ochotona princeps. The sequence goes on from NC_080850.1 coordinate 46,680,328, forward strand.
TGCAACACCGTGCCTTGCCCTTGCTCAAGCTCATGTTGCAGCATTTGTCGTGGCCCTTGGAGAAGGAAGCGGAGCCACAAACACACACTGCAAGGCGATGGTCTGGGTCCTCGTGTCTCAGAATGCCTCCTGTGAAGCCAATAAGGGGGCTTTTCTTGGCTGGAATCTTCCTCTTTACCCATTCACTCCTGCTGATGGTTGCATTGTTCTCTGGAGGGAGATCTCCCATCATTTTACTCTTAAGTCACTTCAGTGAAAATCCTCAGGTTAACTTCTGTGCTGGGTGAAAAGCCAAGCTAAGGCGAGGGAGAACACATGCCCTTTCAGAATGCTCACAGAGGCTTTGAAGTAGAACTGTCAACTTTCCTAAAGCTGCAGAGGATACAAGCTTCACATGAAAGCCCAGAAAACAGAAGGAAGATTCATCAATGCTCCAAGCTCTGTCTGTAGAGGTGACCAATGACAGCTGCTCCTTCTCCCCTCACCACTCTGCTACTTCTTTCCTGTAGGCCACCTCAAAGAATCTCAGCTTACAAAGTGTGCTCTGTGTGTGTGCCCCTGTGTGTACACTGTGTGTGTGCCCTCTGTGTGTGTATGCCCCCTGTGTGTGCCTCCTGTGTGTACCCTGTGTGTGTGTCCCCTGTGTGTGTGCCCTCTGTGTGTGCCCCCTGTTTGTGTGTGCCCCCGGTGTTTCTGCCCTGTGTGTGTGCCCCCTGTGTGTGTGTGCCCTCTGTGTGTGTGCCCTCTGATCAGAGAGTCCTACCTTAGTCTGAGTGAAGCTTAGGCTACATTTTCCCAGAATCCTATGCCCACTTCTTCAGAGTCACTCACGCATTGTGCACTAGATCTTCTTCAGGATTTGGATATGGCCTTAAACGTCTAATCCTCTAACAAGTTTGATGGAAAATCTGCGACTCAAAATGGGTAACACTGCCAAGCCAAGGTACTATACACAAAAGGCTCACAGACTAGACAGCACTCCGTCTGCTGACATTATCTCAAATGAGTACACGGAGTTCTTTCTAAAAGCAGTCAGCATTTAACAATGCATGTGACACTACAAATAGTCAAATAAAGACTATAGAAATAGTTTTGAGAGTTTTAAAACTCAACTAGGAATATTGTGCGCAGCATGTTCTGATTTAGACAGAGCAGCTGGACACACACAGAGCACTGTATTCCCTTACAGGTGCACTGGGGATACTCTGTTATTGAACTTGCTTTGGGCTTCCTGGCTGCGGGTTCAGAGGGCTCAGTTCACCAGATATTTTTGGTTTGTGTACTTGATCAATACTACTGAATGAACGTCCCCTCTCTTGTTTTATTCATTCATCTTCAATTAGTTCATTTATACCCCTATGTACCACTTTTTTCCCTCCATCCTCCAGCAACTACTTAATGCAATTAATGTTTTATTTTATTTGAATGCACTCTTCCAGAATTCGAATGAATAAAGCAATGTATTTCAGTATATTGCCTGATATATTCACTAGCAACAGGCTCACAGATTCATGCCAAATTTTGTTTCAGCTTAAGCTATTGGAAATCTTGAGAGAACAAAGTTTCCATCCCAACAGTAACAAAACAAAGAAAATCTACCAAACCAGAGTTGAATGTTATACCAATTTGCTTATTTCTGGGTCTTTCCATGAGCTGGTAAACTGAACTTCAAAGGCAATGAACTCCTCCAGGGAGACAGAGCACATGGAGTGTTTGGCCCATGGCACAATCTGCAGAGACAGTATCCGTTAAAGCGGGTACAGCGCATCCTCGTAGGGCGTAGGTTATTGTGCCTGTTTACAGCCCTTATAGGCTGGACCAGAGTTCCCCCAGATCTTCCTCCGCAGCCTCCCTGGAGCCCCGGGGGAAAAGGGCGCCTGAGACAGCGCCCCCTGGTGGGGACAGGGCAGAACTGCCCCCGTGGAACCGGCCTTCTGTCCACCAGTGAAGAAGTCGGCCAGCCCACCCCCAAGCCCCAGATTGTCTTTTCCCTCAACTTAAGACGGGGACCCTTACTGCCCAGGGCAGAGCTTCCACTGGAGAAGGACTAAAGGGGAAGTCGGCCTCATCCTACTGCAGGTCAAGATGAGCTGCTGCCTAAGTCTGACAAAGTACAAGTGCTGGTATCACTGGGGGGAACAAGCAGTTGGCTTCCGTTCAAGGCCCTCTGAGATAGACCACAGACCTACCAGGGGGAGCTTGGCTGCTGATGGAAGAGGAAGAGAACTACTGAGCATCGTGGCCCGGGTTCAGGAAGAGGAAAGAGCGTACAGTGGGTTAAGCTACTGTATGCAATGCTGGCATTCCTTATCAGAGCCCAGTTCACGTCCTGGCTGCCCCAATTATGACCCACACCTGGGAATAAACAGACATATGGCTCAAGTACTTGTGTCTCAATTACTCGTGTGAGAAACTGGGATAGAGTTTCGTGGCTCCTGCCTGGATGGTGCAACCATCTGGGGAGGAAACCAATGGATGGAACATTGTGTGTGTGCGTATACCTGCCTCTCTCTTGCTCTCTCTCACTCTTTCTTTGGAATAAATACATCTTAAAAAAAGGAAAAAATAGCTGGAATATATGTGACACTTATTAAACAGTCTAACCAATGTAGAATTGATAGAGAGAGGCAGTGAAAGGGTTGATGTAAGATTTGAAAATGAGTAAGAAGTTTGCAAAAATTAATAAATGACAATCAATTACCTGGCAAAGAAGCCCAATGAATTTGAGCCAAGAAAAATGTGAGGGACAACACACGCTAGATGAGTAGCAGCTAAAACTCCAAGACGAGGATAAAATCTGACGTGTGAAGCACTGAAAACAGAGTGTGAGGATTTTGTTCGACACGTCTGATGCTGTACATAGCCCAGCTGTGTCCCACAAGTGTTGATACGCCACTCACTTCCAATCAGGTAAAAGTATTGTCAATTTTACCTTATTCAAAACCCAGAAAGGGGAAGGACATATAACAACTAAAAAGCAATCTAAGTAAAGATCTCCGTTTAAGTAGAAAAGATGTAACAGATTATAGAAAAAAAAAAAAACTGGAAGTGATAGTATGGTGGAAATGTAATACTTTTTTCTTTCAATTTTTTGAAAGACAAATAGAAGAAAAACAATAACATACCTCTTGGAGATTATTCCCATTGGTAAAATGTTTGACCGCAATTTCCCAAAGAAAACATGGAGAGAATGGAAATACATTCTATACCGTTACACTAAGCATGAAATACAATGACATTATTTGAAGACACTCTATTATAAGCTAAAGGCATATATTTGTAATGAAATGCATTGGAAATGCTAGAGCAATCACAGAAAAGCAAATGTAATTAGTAACTCAATATTATAAATGAAGTGAAATAATGAAAACAATTCTATAAAATGCTGGGGGAAGGAAATTAGAACACAGAACAGACTGGACACGTGGAAAATAAAGAGCAAGAAGAAAGATACAACCTCCAACATCAATACTTGCTTGAAAGGTAATTAACCTAAACACCCTAATGAAAAAGTGGAGACGGAAAACACACACATCCAACGTGAATCACTTTACCAGACACTTAGGTAACGGCACTAATGGCGTGGGAGTAGAGTGATACAGTTACACGCCCTTAAAACAAGGAAAGGAAATTGCAGTGGCTATAGAAATACCACAAGAGCTATGTTCAAAAACAAGGCAATTTGCTAGGGAATAAAATTAATTCGTTAAAAATTCAAGCACTTCCCACTAAAAAAAAAAAAAAAAAATATGATAACACACATGATTTTGAAATGAGCATGGAACATTCGCCAAGACAGGTCCAAAGCTGACTCAGAGACCAAGGAATTTCAAACAATAAAACAAAATCATAAAAATGTAATTTTAGTACATGAAAATACAAATATAAGCATAGAAAGCACCACACGAACGGAGACTTCTCAAGTAATAACAATGCGAACGATGCAGTACTGCAAGTCCACCATTCAAAGAAGCCGACACGCATCAAACAATGATTAGAAATCCGTGAAAATGAAAATGATAACAAAATTCCTAGAGCAGAACAAAACAAGATTTGTGATAAATCTTACATAACGTCCAATATTACATGGCATATTTTTTAGAATAAATCTCCCTCCTGTGATATTGACTTCTAATTTAAGAAACTAACAGGAGAAAAAGAAAGTTGATTCAAAGCAAGCAGAACAAACGTCCTGGTAAGAAGAAAACTGAGTAAAATAGAATGAGCGGTGAGTATAGAGACGGCCTGTGACGCTGGCATTCCATCCGGTTCGAGCCTGGCTGTTTCACTTGCGATCCAGCTCACTGCCAACCATCCGGGAAAAACAGCAGCAGACTGCAGGAGACCTGGACCAAGCTCCCAGCTTTGTTCGGCTCAGCTCTGTCTGGTGTGGCCGTCTCACAAGTGAATCAGCAGACAGAAAATCTCTCTCTCTCTCTCTCTCTCTCTCTCTCTCTCTCTCTCTCTCTCTGCGCTAACTCTGACTCTCACATAAGTATTTTTTAACAGCGAACAAAAAAATGGAGATTAAAAAAAAAACTGATGAAACTGATAAAACTCTGCACATTGATGGCAACACTGTGACTCCCGGATTGCAAAACTATGACTACGCACGTCACAAAGAAAGGAGCGTATCATAACCCCTAAGCTCTGAGGCAGGAGAGAAGAAATGACGCAGAGACCTTCATGACAACATACTCGAGTATTTTTCCTGAAAGACATAAATTGCCGAAGCCCACCTGGAAGCTATGTATAACTTGGAAAGCCCAATATCAAGCAAATACATACAGTTCTTAAAAACAAACTACAAGCTCAGATGCCCTCAGGGACGAGTCTGTCAAACATTTCAGGAATAAGTAATATAAATCATGATAAGCTATCCATAAAACAGAATATTGAAGATATCAACAAGACAGAAGAGCCTGTGCCATTTCCCATCACATTTTATGAGAACACAGCATACAAATACTGAAAGGCATTAAAACAGAAGTATAGGTTAAAGCTTCTGGTTAACATAAAATCAAGATATTTAGCAAAATATTATTAAAACAAGTCTAGAAATATAAGGACACTAATAATTTGTGAGTCCACCCAAGAATATATTTTTTAACACTTAAAATCAATCAGTATAATTTATCCACAGCTGAAGACTTACACACACTACAAGTGCATAAAATCTTTTTTAATCAATACATGAAAGTCATTTGACAAAATCAAAACACACACACACATCACAGTGGTTTTTTTTTTCTACTAAACTTGGAATTCCCTCAAACTAGTTTATGAAAAAAAACCATGGTAAACACTTCGACTGTAAGAAATTTTTACCTCCAACAACAACAACAACAAAAACAAACAAAATAGAAATTTAAAAGATTAGGATGCTAAATCTCAAAATTATTCACGTGAAAGTTGTATTTGAGCTCTAGGAAATTCAATTAGAAAATAAGACTAAATGTATGACACAGAACGTGCAAGGAGAAATGCAACCGACTGTATCCAACAACATACATTCTGTGTAAAAATAACTTTCGGAAATCGAGAACACCACTCTGACTCTTAAGTCAGCTTCTCCATGACAGAGTCAATTTCATCGACACAAAGAGAAAGCAAAATGTATAACTTTAAAATTTAAGATGTGTATATTGGTAATATTTATTCCAACATTGACCATGTGATACTTAGGAATCAACTGAAAAAAAAATTTAAGGCCAATACACTAATACCCTAAAGCAACGGTGAGAAAAATCAAATAAACAAAGATTCCTTGAAATTCTCAGATCAGAAGACTCAGATTATTAGGATGCTTTTGATCTATAACCTCAATTAAGCTCAACAAAAGGCTGTATGTTTTTCTTGTCAATTGAGAAACTGATACTTAAAATTATATTGAAAACTAAAACACAAATAATAAAATAAACCTTTTCAGGAAAAAGGAAAAGAGTTGAAGAACCCATGCTATCGAATGTCAATACCTATTGTAAGCTATAGTAATTAGTAAGCTCAAAAGAATTTATTGGATTTGAAATTATAGAGAACTAGTCAGATATATACTGATCCATTAGCAAATAAAATATAAATACATCCGCATATTTAGTCAAACATGGTGCCAAGTTAATTTTATTAATGAAAATCATTGTTCCTCAAATGGTCCTAGGATAACTGGAAGTTCATGTAAGAGAAATATTGCTTTGATTGCCTCCTAGCTTAACATACAAAATTATGGCAAAAGGATCATGGGCATAAATTCAATACTTTAATATTAAACTGCCCAGAAGAAAACAAAAATATATAACACAATATAGTTCCCAGATATAGTATCAAAAGCATAAATCATAAAAGCAGCATTACATAAACTGAACTGAATCAAAATTTAAAATGTATGTCAATGATATCATTCATTTTGATGTTTTTATTTTCATGCTACTTGAAAGGCAGAGACAGACAAGCTGAGAAAGAGAAGTTCTATCCACTGCGTCATCTCCCAAATGCCCGCAGTCACTAGGGGTGGGCTGGTCAGGACACAGCAGTCCGTCTCTCCACCAGGGACTCCCAGATGGCTGGTCAGGACACAGGAGTCCGTCTCTGCACCAGGGACTCCCAGATGGGTTGGTCAGGACACAGGAGTCCGTCTCTGCACCAGGGACTCCCAGATGGGCTGGTCAGGACACAGGAGTCCGTCTCTGCACCAGGGACTCCCAGATGGGCTGGTCAGGACACAGGAGTCCGTCTCTGCACCAGGGACTCCCAGATGGGCTGGTCAGGACACAGGAGTCCGTCTCTCCACCAGGGACTCCCAGATGGGCTGGTCAGGACACAGGAGTCCGTCTCTCCACCAGGGACTCCAGGGGGCTGGTCAGGACACAGGAGTCCGTCTCTCCACCAGGGACTCCCAGGTGGGCTGGTCAGGACACAGCAGTCCGTCTCTCCACCAGGGACTCCCAGGTGGGCTGGTCAGGACACAGCAGTCCGTCTCTCCACCAGGGACTCCCAGGTGGCTGGTCAGGACACAGGAGTCCGTCTCTGCACCAGGGACTCCCAGATGGGCTGGTCAGGACACAGGAGTCCGTCTCTGCACCAGGGACTCCAGGGGGCTGGTCAGGACACAGGAGTCCGTCTCTGCACCAGGGACTCCCAGATGGGCTGGTCAGGACACAGGAGTCCGTCTCTGCACCAGGGACTCCCAGATGGGCTGGTCAGGACACAGGAGTCCGTCTCTGCACCAGGGACTCCACGGGGCTGGTCAGGACACAGGAGTCTGTCTCTGCACCAGGGACTCCCAGGTGGGCTGGTCAGGACACAGGAGTCCGTCTCTGCACCAGGGACTCCCAGGTGGGCTGGTCAGGACACAGGAGTCCGTCTCTCCACCAGGGACTCCCAGGTGGGCTGGTCAGGACACAGGAGTCCGTCTCTCCACCAGGGACTCCCAGGTGGCTGGTCAGGACACAGGAGTCCGTCTCTCCACCAGGGACTCCCAGGTGGCTGGTCAGGACACAGCAATCCGTCTCTCCACCAGGGACTCCCAGGTGGGCGGCAGAGGGCTGAGCTGTGTCACCTGCTGCCTCCCAGGGTGCACATTAGCAGGAAGCAATGATCAGAAACAAAGCTGAGACTCCACTTCAGCCACTCTGAAATGGAATGCAGGAACATATCAAGGAACATCTTAACCTCATTTCAAATGCTTCCCTCATGATCACCCTTGTGAAAAATTAAAATCCACAGACTGAGAGGCAGTATTTATAAAGCACATATCTAATGGAAGGCTTGTACCGATTCTATAAGAAGCAATCTTAACACTGAACTTAAGAATACAACCAACTTCACCCCAAAAGGGCGATGATGTTGGCTGTATCATTTCAACACAGACACTAAGAAAGTTGCTGACAGAATGCATGAAATCAGAACTCCAAAACTATAAGCTATCAGAACAAGGAAATTAAATTCACAAGAAGATATCAAGCAACACAGGGTAGAGTTTTAAATAAAATTACTATGCTATAACTTCAACAAGTGTGGAAAACAAAGAGCAACTGGAACTTGTACATACTGCCATTGGGCGTGTAAAATGATGTGATCAGTAGGAAACCAGTCTTGCACCCCTTCCTAAAATTTCATACGACTTGGCCGTTCCGTTGCCAGGTAATTACTCAAGGAAAATGAAAAGCTGTTCATGCAAAGGCCTGCATGCAAGGGTCTGTCAGAACAGCCCAGATGGAGAAGCAGCATTGACAAGCACCCAGTGTTACAACGACTGACAGCTGAGCCTACTCAGCAATGCAACAGGTGCTGATACAATAGGCCGACCTGGACAGCACGATGGTAACAATCCGGAAGTTGAAGACTCCACCTGCTACAACCTCAGTTTCCTAAGATTCTAGAAAAGGTCAAACTGGGACCCATGTGGTGGACAGGATGATGAAAGGAGCACAGTGAACTCCCAGAATGAGTAGGATTTTCTTCACTTGACCAAAGAGGTTTGTCAGAACTCATCCAACTGTACACTCCTTAAGTATCTGAGCTATTCCTTCACAAAATGCATCACCTCACTGCTTCAAACACTGAGCCGCTTCTGCTCACACCTCCCAGGGAACACACAGCGTCCAAAAACACTGCTGCAATTGCACACAACACCCTCACAACTGGGTTCAAGCGTCTGCTGAAGAAGTGCTGAGTCACAAAAACTGTATGATTAGTTTGCCTTGGTAGGACCAATCTTTCCCACTTCATGGCTTGCATTAGTAGGTCTCAGTGGTTCTAAAAAGGTAAGGGTTAAAAAGATTCTCGTGGGCACAGTGCAGTGGCCTAGCAGCTAAAGTCTTCACCTTCAACACACCGGGATCCCATATTGGCGCCAGTTCTAATTCTGGCAGCCCCACCCCTCATCCAGCTCCCTGCTTGTGGCCTGGGAAAGCAGTCGAGGACGGCCCAAAGCCTTGGGATTCTGCACCCGCGTGGGAGACCTGGAAGAAGTTCCTGACTTCTGGCATTGGACTGGCTCAGCTCCAGCCGTTGAGGTCGCTTGGGGAGTGAATCATCGGATGGAAGATCTTCCTCTCTGTCTCTCTTCCTCTCTGTATATTTGATTTTGCAATAAAAATATATCTTTAAAATTAAGAAAGGATTATGGCGATACCTTTGAGCTCTGAGATGATGGCCAATGCCTGCAGTCTTGCAAATTAAGCAACATCGTACTGAAATGGCCATCTTAAAAAAAATACTGATTGTCCGTATTTGTTTGTTAAACAATGACTGGATCTCTTTACCTTTCTATAGCTACACTGTGCTTTCTAGTTTAGCTTCCCTTAGTTGTGTCTTGTAGCTCTCCTTAAATTCCTCATTTTAATTATTTTATTTGTGCTCCCCTATTGCACTATGACTTCCTGAGCAAAACAACCAAAAAGAAACCATTAGTCATCTCCAAAAAATATCTGACAATCAACTCCACTCTCACCCTTGCTTTGTCAGATTTAGAAGGGAGGACTTCAATAACAAATTGTAGTTTCGGACTCAACAACACAGTGAAACAATAATTTACATGGCATTCATGTAAGATTTGCTATGACAAGTAAAGTAGAGATAAGTCAAAGTACACAAAAGGATGCATGCAGTTTCTGTGCAAACACAGCATCAAATTAGGCCAGGGAATTCACCATCCATGGATTCTGTAATCCATGGATAATAATTTCTACACAGAGATCGGCCTTGAAATCAATATTCTCTAGAGTATTGATAACTACAAATATCTATAAACTATAAATAGATATACACAGGGTTTACAGCAAGTTCATGAAAATACATTCAAAAAACTATACATGGATTTTAAAAAAATGTGCCAGAAAGTTTTCCTTTTAATTCCAGTGTTACATAAACTTTTTGAGCCATCCTTTTACATACACCCACCCCCTACATTTGTTGCAATTCTTGTGAGCCTTTCTCAATATTTATTTATCAGATTACATCTAGATTTTTCCACTTGCTTGACCTACCTTCTGAGTTCAGCTTTCTGCATCACATAAGTATAGAACCGAACTGTTCTGTTCTTCTGTAATTGAGCACAAAAAAGTAACTTTTGGACTTATGCTGGATCTGAAAATAAGGTATATCAAGACAGTTGTATGGATCAGACACTACAGGACGGCTACTTTTATGAGTTAAGCAAAAGCTAGTTATGGTATTCCAACATACACACCGGTGAAGTGAGCAGCCAACAGCCTAGCCCAAGTCATCCTGTACATTTGTTTTTTTCACAACTCTCTGTAACTTCAACACTCACATGCCTAATCCCTTCCAATAACTAAGAACATTTATAAAACTTCAAGGTACCATTCTAACATGATGAGGATTTTCAAGCTCATTGGATGATTTAGTGATATCTAAGTACTGAACACTACTCTGCTATTTCAAGCACCTTGTTTTAATTCACACAATATTTTTCAAGTACTTCCAAGCTAGTAAAATTCTTACATGTCTGTTTTAAATTTCAGCAGCACATATCTGGGCAAGCATTATAGCATGATTTACGAAAGTTTCTCTCCCACCAATCCTAGGACAAACACAACAATTTTTTTCCCTCTGGAGTTAACTGTGTGTCCAAGGTTTTAGGGACAGATTATCTGGCTAGGAAGCATAAGCAGTTGAGATTCTTTTGGCTTTGGTTAAAGCCCATGGGTTCTTTAACATTCCTGACTAAACTCGTCTTGGTCCCAAAGTTGCCCAAAGCAGAAGAGGAACTACAGACAGTGGTGACAAGGTGATACAGTCAGGAGACAGGAACTGAACGCATGAGAGACTCTACAGACTGCTGAGCTGATGCTCTGAATGAGCGTTCTGGACACACACACCCACCGTCCCCCTCCTCTCATCTTCAGACCCCTCCTCCAGCTGCTATAGAGGTGCAGGAGTGGCTCAGCAGGCTCCTTACAGCACCAGTTCTTGTCTCCACTCAGCCCTCAAGCTGCTCTGTCTCCAGCCTGTGGGACTCCTGAGGGGAGCCTGTTCAACCGTCCCGAAACACACCTGCGGAATACCTGCTAAGACAAAACAACAAAACCCCAACTGAAGAGGAATAGTTTATCAAGATGGTGGGCACGGCCCAAGCTGCTGACCCACAGGCTTCTAATGCCAACCAGATCACTCACACACATTTCGTTGGCATGAATAATAAGCAGACGGATGAATTTTGTTTGCTGTTTCATATCTCTCATAGTCTACAAAATTGGTGTTTATTCCATTGTATGTATTTCCCAAGTGGTTGTCCAAGGGGAACAAGCAACAGAATTGTCAACCTAATTAGGAGAATGAAACACCATCAGTACTTTTCCTATGGGAATGGCTCTTCTTATCTTACTGTGGACACCTAGGTGTAACAGCATTTATTTGCTAGTAATTGCCTCTGCACTAGCCATTGATGAACAAAAAAAAAATTTATTGTACCTGATACATTTTTAATGGAAAGTTTCATCTTACTCTTATCAATACTCTTACAACGCTACCTTGCCAAGTAAGTCCTCGATTTGCTAACCAAGGATACACTCCATCAATGCAGACAAAGGAGTTTTATAGGCAAGACCATCCCTGGAGCTTTGGTATTTGGCAGTGAACAAGGTATACTAATCACTTGAAATGGCCTTCATGATCTACTTTTCCTTAAACTGAGGCAAAATATGACTTTTAAGACATTTATGTGTTTGGGATTGTGGCACATGATAAGCTATTGCTTGTGATGCTGGCATCATTTATGTGTGTCGGTTCCTGTCCTGTTTCACTTCCCATCCCACTCCCTGCTAATTCACCTGGGAAAACAGCACAAGATGGTCCAAGTGCTTGAGTTCCTACCAGCCACATGGGAGACAGACCCAGCTCCTGACCTCAGCATGGCCCACTTGTGAGATAGCCCTGCCTCGTGACCTTGGCATGGCCTATCCCTGGCTATCAAATCATTAGAAAGAAACATAGAATAATGCAAAGTCTCCAAGCACTAAAGCAAAAAGATTTTGCTTATTGAAATGAATTAGCCACTAAGAAAGCAACCTAAGACTGACTTGGAAAAGAACCAAGGAAAATTCTAGCATAGAAATGTGCAAGTAATGTGCAGGTGAGAAAACAACCAAATCATTGTTAGAGAATTAGAAGAAAGATTTGAAGTAAATATTTACAGCACAATTCAAGGTCCCAAGAAACGAAGAACAGAAAAGGCTGGTTAGAGACATAAGGGAAAATCAGAGAGCTTGCCTCCCTTGCAAATTCAGGAGAGCATGCACTTATGAGGCTAATGGTTTCTATGGAAAAAGCATGGAATTTTATTGAATGCATTTAAATGAAAAATGTATAGAATCAGGTGGCATATCTGAGGACTGGCAGAAAATAAAATTTAGGAGAGATGATTTTGAGTTCCCTTTCCATTAACAATAGGCAAAATCTATAAATTTGTCTTTAAAATAATAGGCATGCTTCCATTATTTGTATATGATATAAATTATCAGTTAAAATTGCAGTCCTACTGTGAGATGGCATGGCACATATAATATTTAGGCACATAAGTTTAATAGCTTTTCACATCGTTAAAATGCACCAATCAGAAGTCGGGGAGTTTCAGGCTCAGTTCTTGCTTTACAGCAGACTTCAGTGGCCTTAAGTCACAAACTCTCTTGGCCTCAATTTCCACGCATAAATAGAACTGGATACTACAGTGTCTAAAAGATAAAGTCCAGTATTTGTCTCTCTGTTATGGATTACCTTACCTAGGTCTCAGTTTTCCTGTTCGCAGCATGGGAATATTGTTAACGGTACCCAGTTGTTGGAATGCCAAACATGTAACACTATAGCCTATGGCAGCGGTTAGAAGAATTAGAGGGACCTGTGCATGAGAAAGGCAATGTGACACTGTGTATTCATTTCTGATGATTCCTTCAGGCCAAGTATTCTGTAATTATAACCTTGATTTCCTCTAGATTTCAACAGCGTATCCAGTTATTCTCTAAGACCAGGATATTCATTTAGACTGTTAAACAGGATCAAATATTTCACGTAGTTTAGGAACATGATTCTGGCCCCTTGGATTAAAATACACTGTGGCCTGTGTCAAACAGCTTCTGATACCTTCCCTGGCAGGCAAAGGATGATGGTACAATGCTTAGGTCCCCATCACCCACAGGGGAGACCTGATGGAGTTCTGGGTCCTGACATTAGCCCAGCCCTAATTTTTACAGGTGTACGGGGAGTAAACTAGTGAGACAATTCTAATGTTCTCTGTTTCACTGTATCTCTCTGGCTCTATCTGTTTTTGTCAGTCTTCCCAATAAATATAATAAAATAAGCCTTATTTTAAAAAGGAATAACTGAAGCATCTTACATGATTGATACTCTAACTGTACATCTCATGAGTTTCTTCACATAAAAAATGCTGGCCTTTTCCTTCTCTGTTCTACATGCTTCATATAAATATCATTTGATCACAAGAGTGTTGTGGGTTACGAGGATGGATAAGATAGCTCTTCTGCAGACCTTGGAAAAGAAGGAACTGGGCTAAAGCTGCACAACTGAGGATTTAAAACAAAACAAAACAAAAACTCCCCCCAGCTGTTAAGGAGGGTCCCTAAAGAGACCAAAACTCCCCAGGGCCGCTGGAGAGATGTGCACCAGTGTCTCACTCCAGTATAGAGAGTACATGCATTGTAGATCAGGGGCACCGAAAGCACGGGTGGACAGGAACCTCAGGAGGTGAAACCATACCTCATCCATTATGGCAACAAAAGCGAAGGGAGGAGAGGTGAGGCAGCCAGAATAAGTTGCTGCCAGAAGAATCATGACCTTACTGGAAATTCCACATCCTTCAGGCAAATTTGTCCATTCCACAGCTCCTTTTGCTACCCTGGACTCTGTAACACGGACACAATCCATCTGCATATTCTCAAACGCAAACAGGACTGTGAGTGTCCTGTGCCTGTGGCCCGGCGTGCTCAGCAGAACCCCGCCCCCTGCCCGTGCTGGGCTGGTCCCTAAGGAGGTCAACACAGAGCTGTAATTTATTGAGATGTCAGAAGCTAGAAAGACAAGCTACATCTTCCTTCTCTTCTTGAAGATGTATTGCCTCGTGCAAGGAACACTTCAAGGAGTGTTGTTTGGGGAATCGATACATTTCTATATTTATAAGCCTAATCAGAGCCTATCTGATTCCCTACTAGAGTACTGTTCAATGACAGTCACATAATCAAAGTTATAAACTTTATGGCATTGATTTTTTTTTGTTCCACTTGTTACTCAGACTGCAAAAAAAAAAAAAAAATAATTAAATACTTTCATTTTAACAACTACGACTTGACACAAAATCATTTCTTTGGGAAATATTTCCCTAATGTCAGGACAACGGCATCTGGTACTCCCAGTGCAGCCATTTCTCATCCTAATTATTAGACTTCAGCAGGTCCAAGACTGTTTTTTCCAATGGTCTGGCCTCAATACGCAGCAGCTGTTCCCCAGGTCAAGTCAGACAGAGCAGATCTCCACTGTGCACCCACCAGCCCCACACTGAACAGCTATGAACGCGTGTCTTCCCCACATTCCACCTGCTGTTGCTTTGCTGAGACAAGGGCCTCCTGCCCATGCTGCTATAGCAGCAAGCAGCTCTGCAACCTTAACCGCACTCATTGCATTCGGAGAGGGGTTTGCAGGGCAAAGGAAGTTTTAATTGGATCCATCACAGTGTGGGAAGAAAGTTCAAAGAAGTAAAGGAAGGTGTACTACATGGAAAGAAACATTAGACAAAGATCTGACAGGGAAGACGGCGGGCTGCAGTGCAGTTTGCCAATGCGCTAGGTCACTGCAACTTTCTGCTCCTCCATCCCCGCCCATGCAGAGAGGGTCAGTATGCACGTGGAGCCAGCTCATACCCACCTGCCTCCATGGCAGGGCACTGACTCCCTCGAGACAGCAGGATCCGGGGCCCTGAAGGCTCCATCTTGCCACTGTGTCTCTGAGCATTCTCATAGGCTAAAACACACGCCACAGGGAGACTGCACTCCGTGGAGCGGGTGCTCTTTCTGACTTGGGAGTTCTCTCGGAATCACAGCCCACAGTTCTTTTAACTAGCATTTGCTTCTCACATGAAAGATCAGCTAACAGAAAACCAAAAGTGTAGCCATTAAAAACCTATCTCTCAATTTTTATTTTTAACAGGAAAACGCATTTCTAACTTTATTTAAGCATTTTGTATCACCCTGGTGGTTTCTATCTCGAAATGAACTTTTTATGTATATTTCTCAAGTCAGCATTCTCTGCATCCCTACTGTAATAGGTGAAATAAACATTAAAGTCTTACTTGTCAATTTAACACATTTGAAAATGAGAGGGGGCGGGAATGAGAGATCCCCCATCTATTGTTTGACTCACCAAATGCCAACAGCCGCCTGGGCAGGGCCAAGCCAAAGCCAGTGGGAAAGTCAGTGAGAACTAAGTTTGTATCTCCCAGGTAGTTGGCAAGGACCTTGGAAAATTGCTAGCACCTGTTACTTCACAGGGTCTGCGTCACCGGGGATTTGGAGCTGAGAGCAGAGCTGGACCCTGGACTGAGGCATTCCAGTGTGAGATGTTAACATTTCAAGCGGCTTTTTAAGTGCTATGCCAGACACTCACCCATAAACTAATGCTATGAATGCATATAAAATGTATTTAACGGTGACCAACATTATAATTATAGATTAAACGCAAATTTTTCAGGTGCCAAAAATACCCCTCAATTTTTTTTCTCATGGACATGTGTATTTTTTTACACAAACTTCTCATAACTTCAGTGTTTGAGACCTTACCATGCTGAAACAAAATTCCTTCCAAGAGCAGCCATAACACAGCACTGTGTTTCCCATAAATTTAACACTCTTATTATAAAACATACCTAACCCTAGCAGATGCACTAGAAAGCTGAACATTCAATGTCATTTGGAAAAACTAAGGAAAAAACTATTTCAAAGAAGTTTTCGGTGGCAAATGTTGCCTTCACACTGTGACACTGTACGCTGCTCACGGTGAAAGGTGACAGGAGGCTAAACTATTCCTGCGGCCAAAACACATAATTCATTTTCCACACGCCATCTTTGGTGTCCTGAGGACTTCTCTGGTCTGTAACTTATCTCCCACGTCTCATAACATATCTCATTTCATTCATTTTGAAATAGCTATTGTTCTTCAGTGAAACACCAAGCTGAGACTTCTTTCTGGAGTATAGAGATACTGATCCTAAAAATAACCAGCGAGATTCCTTGGAGTCAAGTTCACTTCTCTATCAAGTGAACAGTCCAACTAATTGGCCCAACTTGGTCAGGTTTTAGATCCAGAGAAAGGTGGCATTTACAGATCTGATAGCAGTATATATGGCATGGGGAGCTGAGGTCCTGGGGGTCAGTGGGTTCCAAAAGAAAATGAAAATGACCATACTATCACTTTGGGGGATGTGGGGTGTCAACGACACCTGGAGAATCCAAGAACTCGTCAGGAGGCCAAGATGTTACACATTTCACTTCATTTTCAGTGCCATTATCTTTGGGCATGCCAGCTGCCGAATAACAACCTTCCCTTCATGCACAACCTGCAATATTTCAACCTACCATGTAATGAGTGGTCAAATGAAATTCAGTCCAATTTGGCCTTTCCAATCACAGAAGGCATTGCTATTAGCTGCTGTGGTGATGAGAAGGAAGACCACAGCAGCTCCCACATGTGACAGAGGTGTGTCTGTCACTTTCACCCTCTGGCCAGACCAGCAGACTAGGAAGACAGATGGCCTCCCTCTGGGGGGCATTCAGGATCCCGTGCCTCATGCTTGGCTGGTCAGTTGTACCCTACAGGACATTGTCCTCATCTACACCATTTAAACTGTCTCCCAGACACCATGTCTACCCTACAATTCATAGCACGGGGCTGGGAGCAGAGGAATTAAACCATAAGCAGTTTCATTGTAAGCTGTACGGCCCAGAAACTGAACACACCCGTTTTCTCCAGGTACCATGAGCTAGTACGTAAACATATGAGTACACGTCTCTCACCGTTAGGCAGGCTGGGAGCAGGTGCTTCTGCCCGTGTGGCTGTGGGGCCCACAGAAGCTGGTGGTGGTGGTGGGGCAGGAAATGGACTTTTATCATTTTAAAGAGGATGGTTGCTAATAGAGGAAAGATTGCAAATTCTTCCCTGACTCACATGGAGCATTTGGGTGCATTCAATATCTTTTAATGTTCATCTTAAACCCCAAATTTGTATCTTTGATTAAAGCACTAATTATATGTATACCCAAATGGAAAACTGGAGACAATTATAATTAAGGATCACTTTTTATTTTGACAAAGAATAAATAATGTAAGCTGATCTTGAAACAATTCTTTCATCTAAACTTTTGTATACAGCTATAATTTGTAAGTTATTTCCCTAGGGGAAAAAAATCCCAAACTGTATTTTTTTGTGTGGTAAAAGAATATAATCTTAGAGCTTTCGATATAATTACCCAAATATTCTCCCCAACACTATACTAATTCATACTCCAGTGTAAAATGTGCTTAGATGATTCACTTTCAACTCTTTTGTAAAGCATTTTATTGAGGTGTAACTTACAGACCATAAAAGTCACCCATTGACAGTTATATTTCAGTGACTTTTCGTAGATTTATGTCCCTGTGGAATGAACACCAAAGCATTAGAACATTGTTGACACCCTAGAAGATTCGCCCCAGCCCATTTCCAATCTAGGTTTCTACCTCCTCGTCCTGGGCCAGTACTGCTGTCTGCCTCTTAAGAGAGTTGCCTTTTTTAGAAATTTTCCATAAATGCAATCATCTGGTACATAGTCTTGGTGTCTGGCTTCCTTCACTGTTTTATAATGCTTTGGAGGTGTGTCCATGTCGCAGCATGTACCATGGTGTTTTTATCAGTATGGCTGCACAGCTCTCCATTGGGCACATGTACTGTGTTTTGTTGAGTGTTTCATGGGCTGATAGATATTTGAGTTGTTACATGCCTTTGCCACTACAAATAATCATACCACAAAAAATTTAATTCTGTGCATGTGCATGGAAAAACATTTTTATGATTTTCTTTATCTTGCCGGAACATGGCTAATACATCAATTTTAAATGTGAGAACACACATAGCTATCCAATCATTTCTTGTAAGAGAAAGGAATAATTGCAGTATTTCTAAGAGTAACAGAGATTTTCCAGAATGGGTGCTTATTCAAAGTGACAGTTACATTCTCAAGCCCTTTCTATGCCATAAATGTTTCCTGATATTATTGTTAGGAAGAGAGATTTGCTTTGTTGTTGAGTGCAGAAGGGGTGACAACTTCCTTCTTTCCGACTTTCTTGGCATTATCCAGCAAAGTAGAAAGCATTGTATTCTGATTTGAATGTGCTCTGTGCATTTTTGTTATAAATTCATATTTCCATTCAACAATATTGGTTAGGGTCTTACAATGTTCCAGGCATTATGTTAACAAAGGAAGGAACAAAATGAATAGATTCTGACTCTCATCATGACAGCGCTTTGGAAACCAAGCAAGCATCTCAGAACTGGCTTATTCACAAAAGGGAGGTAGGAGACAACTTACGAATACTGAATTCAACTTTGAGAGGTTATGGGGGTTTTCAGAAATAGAATGTCAGACCAAGGGAGGCAATACCACACATGGTACTAGAACATGGCATCTACGGAAAATATGGAAATCTCTTCCAGCCTACACAAAACCCTTGATAAATAACTGAAGGAGGAGCACAGGCAAAAAGAGAAACAGTTATTAATTGAAGGGTTCTTAAGTCAAAATGAGAAGTTGCAAGCCAAGTCTACCTTCAATGACATCACCAGTGTCTTACCTGATAATTTCTATTCACATTGTCAAACTCATCAAAAATTGGTTTCTCTACAAAAACAATTTCTGAGAGTGTAAAGCATGAAGGGAAATGGACCAAAGTTTCGCTGCCCCAATATCACACTCAATATTAAATTGAAATAGCAGTAAATAGTAGGTACTGCCGTATCTTTATATCCATTAGAATGTGAGCTCTTTAAGATGTTGTACTGCATGTGTTTAGTTAACTGCATAATAATATTTCTTTATTTTCAATAATTATTTGTTTACAAAGTGCTCTCTACAAATTTGTGCCCAACAAGAAGAAAAAGAATGTGCTATCTTTGTATCATATAGCTTTCAAAGGCCCTAAATTTTCTAAGCACATTTGTTCTTCTGGTGAAGTCATTTCATTGAGAATGATGCAACAAAAGAGTGCTAGCCAGAACGTGAGAGGACCAGTGTTATCCTGGATGATTTCCTGAAAACCAGGCAATGCCGTAGGTACATAATGCACTTTCCACCATGATCACATAGCTGTGAACATCCTACCACTCTTTTCACATAAAGTAAAATCTGAGGTTCAGACCACTTAGGGAAAGTGTCCATGACTGCACTGTGTGTAGTACGGGAAGGATAATTCCAGATAATCTCATTCTTAGTTAACTTTGCTAGATTGCCTCTGATAAGTCAGGTCAACAGAACCTTCAACTGGATTAAGACAGTTTCCTCCACAGGTAGTGGTAGAGAGAAAAAATTCTGGACCAAGAGAAAGGCAGCAACAGAACAAAACCATAAACGAAACTGCACTGATAGAGTGCATCATGGTAGAGTCACGATCACAGCGCACCCTGATTGCCCAGGGGTCCACCAAGACTGCAGAGAAGGGCCAGAAAAAATGGGCTCCTCTCCGTAAACCAGGGTCAGGCGGTTGGCCAGACTCTAAAAGCAATGGGCACCTTGTGGAGGTTTCGGACACACCAGAGGCACAATCAAACATGCTGTTCAAAAGGCACGCCAGCAGTGACTGGGGTGACTGGCACAAGTGGAGCTCTGCGAGGATGCAAGATGAACCAGCTGCATCCCTAAACCTCTAGACAAAGTACTCAGACACTAACAGCAACGCACAGGCAGCTCGGAGGGCAGCAACAGGTGGATTTGTGGAACAGGGCAAGCTTATCTCTGACGAAATAATGTTTTCTTGCCTTTCTTTAAAGGAAGGGAAAGAACTCCAACACAGGTAACAAAGGGAGCTGTGGAAAGACGCAGAAATGTTGTTTGCTCTTGCTTACTTCATGAACTACAGAGTTAGGTCATCTGCTGGTACAATGCAGGGCAGGTAACCAAAACTGGGGGGAGCCCAGGACAGGAGCAGAACGCCAGGACTCACACCGATGAAGCAAGAAAAGAGCAAATGCCTTACAGAGGGATCTGTTCTAGCTGCTGCACTTGAAGGATCATAATGATGCCAGCTCTGGCATTAACTCCCACTCAATAAGTTCACAAAAAGAATGTCAATAGTATGCCTATTTTAGCTCTGTATCTTTAAAATCCTAATTCTTACTGAAAATCAAGGGTGTGAAACCATGAGCAAAAACTTTGTTGGATTCCGAAACGTAAAGTCCTAGTAGGAAAAACATGAGCAAAGTAATACAGGTACACTAACAGGAAAGTTTAATATATATGTATGTATATTAACATATGTGTGTAAATATTGTTCCACAAAAATAACTTTGCAAAGAAAGAATGGAATAGATTTTTCAGTAAAGGATTTTATAGTAGCTGCTTGTGGACTAAAATAAAAAAATTGAAACATATTTGAAAAGTATTTTTCTAAGAGCAAAAACCACAGAATTTATTAAAGTTTAATGTACTTGGCTATGTAAAAATAAAAATAGGTCTATGTGACAAAATAAAACCATGAAAAACGTCAAACGATGAATGCAAAAGAAAGAAAAAACATTACATGGATGAAAACTCTTCAAAATCTTCATGAATAAGCTTAGGATAATAAACTATGCATGGATTTCAATTTTTACACCCAAATATTTGAGTTTCATTTTCCACAAACTTCTCAAAACTTCCGGTATCATAGACAACAGCTAACTTCTTTGTGGTAAAATAATAATAATAATAATAATAATAATAATAATAATAATAAAATAGCTGCAAGTAAACCAATGCTGTGTATAAAACGGAGCAAGTGTGTCAAACAAACCTGCACTTAACGGAAAACAATCTTTTCACTGAAACACGTAAAGAAATTTTTCTCATTCGTGCACATAAAAATATAATTAAAGTTACAATTTTAAGACATTTCCATCTATTACATTTTGTTGGAAACTGTGTAATGAATGGAAATTTGAATTCATTGTTGTGAATATAATTTAGTATAACCAATATTTATTAGGCAATGTTAATATTTTCATTATATGCAATATATATATATATTAGGTTTACATATATAAAACTATTTGTGCTTGCAAATACATAAATGCATGCACACAAAAACTTCACACATCTAAACAATATAGCCAATTAACATTCTGTAATAGTGAATCACTACAACACAATAATTTCCATCATGACCTTGCTGAGTGAATACATCCTGGCATACCCTTAAAAATGAGACCCGGGCAAAGCTGCATGTAGTTCTTAAACAAAAGCGTATTTCACACAGAAAACATGGGTGGAAGAGATCCTTTCCCCCACAAACCACTCTAAAAAGAGTATTTTGTCCATTTCACTCACATACAATAAACTTTACAATAATCATAGATTATAACTATAGTAATATATTCATGTGTATATACCTTAGTTATTACAAATAAGAGAAAATGTAATATTTTTCTTTAGATTTTTTTAAATTTATTTATTTTTATTGTAAAGTCAGATATACAGAGAGGAAGAGAGACAGAAAGGTAGATCTTCCATCCGATGATTCACTCCCCAAGTAACCACAATGGCTGGTGCTGCACCGATCCGAAGCTGGGAGCCAGGAACTTCCTCCAGGTCTCCCACGTGGGTGCAGGGTCCCAAGGCTTTGGGCTGTCCTCGACTGCTTTCCCAGGCCACAAGCAGGGAGCTGGATGGGAAGTGGAGCTGCCAGGATTAGAACCGGCACCCATATGGGATCCCGGCATGTTCAATGCGAGGACTTTAGCCGCTAGGCCACGGCACTGGGCCCTTTCACTTAGTGGAGTGATTTCTAGTTGCACACATTTTCTGCAAGTATCAGGGTTTCACTCTCACTCCACCGTGTGCATATACACCACATTTTCTTTACCTGGGCATTTGCTGATGGACTAATAGCTCAGCTTTTGTGAATTAAGCCGCTATAAACATGGGGTGCAGGCAGCTCTCACATGCTGCTCTTGTCTTGTTTGGATATATTCCTCTAACAAGGATAGCAGGGTCATGCAGTCTCCCACAGCGGCTTTTACCACGTGTAAGGGTACTTTTTTTTTGGCACATATTTACCATTATTTGTCATTTTGTTGTTGCTTTGCTTTGTTTTGGATGACAACTGTTCTCACTGGGATGAGATGCAACCTCATTGTGGCTTATACTTGAATTTTCTTGATAGCTGCTGATTCTGATCCTATTTCCCTGTGTCTTTAGGCCATTTGCATTTCCATTTTTTGAAAAACACATGTTCATATACTTTACGCATTTCTTAACTGGGTTGCATGCTGTGTCACTGTTGAGTTTTTTGGGCTCAAAATATATTCTGGACACTAACCTTTTTCTCAGATGCACAGCTTGCAAATATAGTCTCCCATTCCGTTGGATCCCTCTTCGCTTTGGTGAACGTTTCCTTTGCTGTGCAGAAGCTTCTTAGCTTGATGTAATCTCATTTGTTCCCTTTCCCTTCTATTGCCTGGGTTTCTGAGAATATCCCCAAAGCTTTACCAGGGACACTGTCTTGCAGCATTTCCCAGAGTTTTCCTATGGTCATTTACGTTCTGAGGTTCAGCTACGTGATCCATTTTAAGTTTTTTTGAATAGGATACAGAATAGAATGTCTTGTTTACAACTTTTGCTTGTGGAAATAGAATTTTTCCAAAGAAACTCTTCTTTCTCCAGGGAGTGATTTTAGCTTGCTTGTTAAAGATTAGTTGTTGCAGATGCACGGATTAATTTGAGTGTGTTTTTTTTTCTGTTCCATTGTGCTACAAGTTCATTTTTTGCCAGTACCAGACTGCTTTGATTATAGCAACACTGTAGTATGTCTTGAAATATGGAACTGTGATATCTCTGGCTTTGTTTTTATTATTGAAGACTTCTTTGGCCTAGGACATTTTGAAATTCCATAGAATTTTTTTTTTATTTTTTAAATTAAGTTTATTTTTTTACAATACAGTTCCATAGGCTTAGGGATTTGCCCTTTCATCTTCCCCAATCCCTCCTCTTCCACTGTTTCCCACTGTATTATTACAGTAGCAAGATGCTTGTTTTCATCCTAGCCGCAGAGGTCTGAAGTGTTTGTATCGACAGTTTAGAGCACTGCTAATTCCACAGAATTTTAGGGTTATTTTTACAAGATCAGTTAAAGAATGTTCTTGGCATTTTGATTGGGTTCCCACTGCATCTGTACATTGCTTTGGATAGCACAGACATCTCCATGATACTAATTCCTCCAATTCATGAACTTGGAAAATTTCTCCATTTATGTAGATCTTCCTTTATTTCTTTCACTAACATTTTGTAGTTTTAATCCACAACATTGTAAAATTCATTGCAAGTCATTTTTCATAGCTACTATTAGTGAGATTGATCTTGGTTTCAATTTCACTATTTATGAGCGCAATCGATGTTTTTTTCACTTGATTTCTATTCTCAATTCTTCCCAACATTGCTGCTGACCTCTGGTTGTTTCACTTGTTAAGTCCTTCATTTAGCATAGTAGCAGACCACTGACTACTGTTTTGAAAAGAAAATGAGGAGAGAAGAGAAGGAGAAGGTGGAGGAGGTGGGAACTGTCAACATACATTTGGACATGTATCCATCATACGTTGAATCTCCTCAGTTGACGAGAACTGTGCTGTAACAGTTATCACACATTTGCTATGACCCTGAGAATCTAATGGATTAGTAAAATCCTTTGGGAAATCATGGGGTTGGAGGCATGCCTCAGTACAGTATTGTAAATGTTGGAAATTGTTTAAAACAATTGAGTTACAGTATTAGCAAGGTAATCAAGATTTGTCTTCAGAACAAGCAAAAAAAGTCAACTGTACTGACATTGCTAGTTGTATGAAAAAGTACTTGAACACTGGGATTAAATTCCTGGGGAAATACTGCTTTCCCTACAACTTGGACCCATAGGAAGACAACGTGCTCAGAAAAGCAGAGTGACACGATCAGGAGGGGACCTTGGGAATGATGAAGTTACTGATGGCAACAATCTATATGAAGAACGTGAATAAAATTATAACATGAAAGAAGATGGGATGGAAATGAATACACCATGCAAAAAAATACACAGCAAAAAAATGTATTTTGTTGACATTCACATTATATTTTTCCTTTCTAGGTGACTTATAGAAAATTAATAGAAATCGACTACAATACATATATTGTTAAAATAAGTGGCTGGAAAACTTTAAGATTTAGCTTATTTGTTTTCCAATGAGGCCCTATTAAAGCACACAGAAAGGACAGGTAGATACTGCTGTTTTTTGTAAAGTCCTTTAGAAAACAGATGGAGTGGCAGAACTAGGATAATATAAGGGCTGTCTCACGAAGAGACATTTTCACAAAGGTGTTGGGAAGCTGCTGGGAAACCACTTGAGAACCAGGCTGAATTCCTCCTTGGGGTTTGAAAGGATAAGGCAAGAGTTAACAGGAAAAGGAAGTGGGGGACTGTGTGGAGAGGATTTCCTGCAGGGTGGGAAGCCTTTTCCCAAGCAGAATCCCACACTGGAGCAATCACACAGGTAGGGGTGAGACGAAGCCGACTTTCCTCCCCTTCATCCTTCTGGGCTCAGTTAAAAATGCCCTTTTAATAGAAACTACACAAAATCTGAGATTTATAAGAGGAAAAACGTAGGCATTGCAAATGGTAAAGATGCATATATATATATATATATTCTTCTTAACAATTCTGAAATAAAGCTAACTATTTAAAGCACAAATTATCTTTGAAAGCCTGGACTTTCAATCACCCATGAGAAAAGACCATAATTGGAAATGTCTTGCCTTGTCACAACTTTCTCAGATTTAAGTCAAATCCAACTATACCTCCTTCAAGCAGAAAGGTATAATGTACTAATATTTGAATACCAAACTCTAGAACAAAATTACAAAGGAATTATTAATGAGTAAATTAAAATTGTATGCTAGAAATCATTAAAGCACAGAGAAGAAAGCAGGGGGGAAGTAATGAACACACACGCAAATAAAAAATATTCAATCATTTAAAAATGGCAGCAACAAACCAAACGATATCAAAACCTATACTAAATAAAGGAAGAATACTGCAGTGAAAACTCATACCTCGTCTGATGTACATACATAGAGGAAAGATACACTGTAGGTGTCAAGAAGAGATGTGTTTCAAATGCAGGCACCAACAGAGGTCAGGCAACGTAGGTCGCTGCAGGAAAAGACCTTCCTTCGTCTCTGAGTGATCGGGTTCAAGGGCGAGCTCTGACGATGAGCACCATAGGGGGCATCAAATGGTGTCTCCAAGCAATAAATTCCTGCCACACATTGGAGGGATCAGGAATAAGTTCCCTCTCCTTACTTCAAGGTGGCCTAGCCCTGCTTGTTCTGGACATGTTGGAGTAAAACAACAGGGAGAAGATCTCTCTCTCTCTTCTCACTTTTTCTCTCACACTCCCTGACTTCCAAATAAATGATTTTTTTTGTAAAAAGCTCAAATGCAAGGTGAAAGTAAAATGGTAGGGCATGCAACCTAATTACAAAAAATGCAACAAAATGCATGCCTTCTCTCGGGGAAAAAAGATGCTGTAACAAAATATTACCAGCAAAATAAAGGAAACTATAGGAACAACAGGTAAATTTATCACAAACACAGTGACGTAAATGTAAGCCCATTTAGTTCTTCCCTGGACATAGAGCAAAATTTGATAATGCCAAAGGAAGAAAGACCCCACATCCACGCATACTGCCGAGCTGGATCCATGAAGAAGAGGTATACTGTTCAGACCCGAGTGTCAATCATCGTGGTCTTATAGATTTTGTTGAAGCACAGTATCCAGCAAGTACAGCGTAAGCAGTCTTTCCAAAAGCAAATGAAACATGTACCAACCTACACCATACCCAAGACCATAAAAATTCAGAACAATTTGAAAGATTGACACAATTATTTGTCACAAATACAACTGAGACATTAATAAAAAAAAAAACTTAATGAAATGGACCCCAAATATCTAGAAATTCAGTAACATGCTACTCAAATTTTGTAAATAAAAACAAAAATTCAAAGCAAAAATAGACTTTCAAAGCAATCAATAATCAAAATATAGATGTCAAACCAGAGGGCAGATCACTAAAACACAGCTTAAGGGAAACTGATGACATTAAAATTTGTTTCCCTTAAAAAAGCAGGAAAAAAGAACAAATTAATTACAAAGTAAATGAGAAGGAAATAATTTAAAAAGAGCATAGATGAATGACATTTTGAAATTACAAGAACATAAGATCTAAAATTACTTGAAAAGATTTGACAACTGATAAGCTATCACTAACAGAAAATAAGACAGGAGAAACTGAAATTGGAAGATGTTAGTATGAAAAGGTCTGTGTTAACTTACATTATGTTTCATCCATATAGAATATCATGAATCACAAAATGAAAAATGTGCTTGGGAAGTATAATTGATAACATAACAGAAAAATGCAGGAAACTATAGAAGGTGTCTATCAGAAATTGTACAAAATTCTGAGTCAACTGCATACTCTTTGCACATAAAGGTCACACACATTTATGATGATTCAATTCATGTGCACATTATTTAATATTCAAAACAGGTTAAGCATAGATGTCCCCTCAAACATTTATCATCTTGCTAGAGGTACTCAATCTTAGTGTAACCTTATTTGAAAAGAGACGGGGAATTACCAGTTGCCAACTCATTCAATGAGGCTAATACAAACACATCTCCTTCATGAATACTGAATCAGGAATTCCTAACATCATACTAACAAACTGAGTCCAACAATATAGAAAAACAGAACAGAGCACCATCAACGGAAATGAATCCAATGAATACAAGATTGAGTCAGTTAACCACGTAATTCAATAAATACAAATTCTGTTTTGTATATGACATATGCATGTGTATTTATTCAGTATTATTCAATCTGTTTAATAACACTGATTATATATGTAATTATAATCCATAAATTCACTGTTAACAGAACAAAAAACATCACATGGCTGTTTAAAATATTCAGAAAATTATTTTACTTTTTTTTAAATCCTCATTGTAAAGCATTGTTTTCAAAACTTTTTCTGAAGAACTGTTAGGACACAATTTCCTTTAAAAATTTTAAATGTGGTCAGAACAGAAATCTGAACAGCTTAAGTAATGGAAATTAACAATAATTTTTAATAACCATTGATTCCACCTGGTAGTTTTCTAATTCAAATTTTTGCCTTCAGAGTTACAATGCTTACTTTTTCCACAGCTTCCATCCACAGCTAAAATTTGATAAGCTTCTGTCCTTACTTCTGAGAGAAAAACTCTGAAAGCTCATGTGTCTTATAACTTCAAAATTTGAGTTATCTCTGGGTTGTCATCTTTTTTTTTTTTTTTAAGCTAAGACCTTTCATTGTCAGACTTGCTTTGAGCCAACAAACAACAGTTTTACAGGTTTTCCACAACGGATAAGGTAGATTTGTCTTTTCCTAGTTGGTAGACTTAGCTGGCCCAAGACTTTAAAACTTTTCCATAGAGAAATAAATGGCCAAGATTGATTCTTTGTCTTCCGGTTCGTGCTGATTTATTTACAGGTGCCTTGCTCAGCTCACCAGGACAAACTTGGGATAAAATCTCGGTGAGTTTGATGAAGGTCACAGCGTTTAGTGTCAGGGTCTGTGGAAGATTGGCTCATGTCACCCCTGACCGTTTCCCCATTCATCATGGTTCTAGCGGCATGGACTGTCATCTTTTGGCTGTCCTTACCCCTTTGAATGGTTGGCACTTCTGACCCAGGAACATCAGAGCATGTCTTGGAAATCTTGAAGGATGTTTAAATGTCTTCCACGTGTGCTGCACACAGGAACCACTCTGATCTCGAAGCCTGTGGTGTGCCGTGTAGGATCAGCCTTGCACTGCAGTGGGATGTGACCACAGGGCTCTTCTTCCTTTGTTGCCCCCTTGTAGGAATCTTATTGAACATTCCTGGCTCCTGATGTGTCCCCTCTTGGACAGTTCCTAGAAAACCATGAACGTGATCAAACCTGCTTTGGAGTCTGAGTAACACAAGACAGATGATCGCAAAGTCAGATGGGAAACCATTTCTCCACCACTTCTACACTTTCCAGGCACCGGATCCTCTTGGGCAGGCAAAGAATTGTCCTCCCTTGGGCTGTCGTTGCATGTTCTGCTGTCACTTACTTGGCTGTCAACATGGAGCTATATCTTCCACATTGACAATGCTATGGGGCCTAGGGGATGATGACTCTTTCTGTCTCTCTCCTAACGCTCCCTCGTCGGACGCCCACATCAGAAACAAAAGCCGTTTTCTGCGTCTCTTCCAGCGCACACCCCATACACAATTCCAGAATCTAGGCAGCTTTTCATTTCAACATGGCAGGTAGGGTCAAACAGCAAAAACAATAGCAACAGCAAACAAAGCAGAAAACAGAAAAGTCACAGATGATCCGGCTTGCAATTCTCATTTCCTTCCTGGGTCAATTGTTGCCATTTATTGTGCAGCGTCCTCACGAAGCTGCTCAGGGCATTCTGTCCAGGGAGCAGACACAAGCAAGCACAAGTGTGCTCACTTCAGCTCAGCTGGAACCAGAAAGCTCAGCAGTTTCCCAAAACAAAACCAGTACTTTCAACATTTCAGAAATTATGTATATAATTCTATATAAAATTATAATCACATAACCATATAATTATAACACTTTATATTAGGCTTCTTTCCGAAATGCTTCACCTGCAAAGTTCATTTGTGTAGTTATTGTCTTTTGAAATATGTAATATGAGTATTGATGGATTAAAGCTTTTATTTATGGGTAAGGAATTTCTTTTTGTTTTGGAAAAAGAAACTGGGATGCCTTTATTCTGTTATGGTACTTGAATAAGCACATCGTGCTTGGGTTAGAGCTCCCTACTGCCGTTGCCTTCCCTTGATAGCTGCTGCTTTGGCAGTGGGACAAATCCTATCAGATGCCATCAGAAACACAGCGGATTAGAAACGCGGACAGGAACTCTTATCCAGGATAAGGACTGTATGAGCTGCATCACGCTCTAAAGTCCCGCGACAGCTAAGCTGTCTTCGTTTCATCAGAGCACTTATTAACGAAGAGCAAACACAGCCTTCACGGAGGATTCCTCTTTCGGGGAACACTGTGGGTTGGACTGAAAGGAGGGTGGTTCAGGAAAAAATTCCCATGGGTGCATCCAGATTTAACCGGGAAATCCTGTGAAAGTGAGGGCTGGTGGCTGTTCTTGAAGGAGAAGGGGCAATGAGGAAGGGGAGGCGTGGAGGCCAGGTATGGAGGGGCTCCTGCTCTCTGCCCAGTTCATTCAGTGCTCACCGCGCTAGACGCTTGCACCGTTTTCTA
Source organism: Ochotona princeps (assembly GCF_030435755.1). NCBI lineage: Eukaryota > Metazoa > Chordata > Mammalia > Lagomorpha > Ochotonidae > Ochotona > Ochotona princeps. Next base: position 46,709,919 of record NC_080850.1, read on the forward strand.
AAGCAAGTTTAAGCACAGAACTGCTGGCACACACACAGAAAAGCCAAGAATGTCAAAACAAAACAAAACAAAACGCTCTCCTTTCACTTTACTGGTTTAAAATACATGAATCTGTTCGAAAACATATTTTACATGACCAGGTTTCTTCTACCTTATTATTTAGATTATGCATGGCTGGCCTCATTGAGAGCTAAGGAAGTGCAAAATGCAGGGTAGCCTGACTTTTATAAAATATTGATGTATTTTGCTTGCAAAGACATTGTTTAAAATAACATTTTGAAATGACTGGATTCATTTACAGGTTAATATTATGGAAAGAGAAAGATGTGACGGCTCTTGTCATTTTCTGAAAGCCTCCAGTCAATGAAGGAAACTGAGCTTGCATTTTTTTTCAGAGAAAGCCTTTTCTTTGTGCAGAATGAACAAAAGGTTGCTTCTTTACACAGCCCCACGATGCTTCTTCAGTCTCTCAAATCGGCCCAGGTATCCATTGTGAATTCTGCCATTTTTGCCTGAGCTGACATTACAGTTTTTCTGGACACTGTAAATGGTCCTGCTTCTACCATATGTTGCCAACCATTATTATCTGATATTAGAAAACATTACATTTTTCTACCTAATTTGTCACTCATAACTTGAAATCTTTTTTAAAAGTCCATTGGGGCTGAATTACATACCATAAAACTTAAACATTGAAATCCAGCTCCTAGTATGTGACTGGAGACAGCTTATTTAAACAGGGAGCTAAGTAAAACAAGTTTATAGGGTGAACTCTAGTACAGCATGACTCCTGGGATGACGAGAAATAAGACACTGATTTGCATCCAGCAGAAAAGGCAGAGAAAAGCTACTGATCCAACTCCTGCCAGAGAAGGAGGTCCTAGAAAAACAAATTTATTAACACCATGGCCTGAAACTTTAATTCCTCAGAATCATGAAGGAATAAATGCCAACTGCTTCAGCGACTCAGCTTGCAGCGCTTGGCTATGGAAGCACTAGCAAAAGAAACAAATGCTAATGTCTGCATCGAGTTGTTAGAGTCTCGGCTTTCTATGACTCCATTGATAAATGCTTGACAATTTTTATTCCTACAATTTATCACAATTGTCTGTTGGCTACTGTTTTCTGAACAATGATAATGAAAATGATGTTGCTGTTTAAACTTGTATTCAGTGTTCCCTTGATGCGCTAGATCTAGTATTTCAATACTCGATCTTTTATATTGCTGAATTTAAACTATAGTTAGAAAACTGTCCATTTATTTATTACTGGTCAGTTATAAAATGGTAAAACACTTCGCAAAGCACCAAAGATAATGCATATTAAAAACAAATCCTATCCCAGAAAAGGATCCTGAGAAGATACGAGTTGGCTTCCTCATACGCACCAAATACATGTGGCTGACTCTACCTAATGTTAGGACTGTTGGAGTCTGGACTCCACTGAAGGCTCCCAGCTTCCAGAGGGAGGCTTGGCTGGCACAATGCTGCTCATTTCAATCAACAGCAGCATCTTGCTGTGTAGCAGCTGCCTGTCCCATGTGCACACACGCTAGAAACACCCTCTCCTCCAGGGCAGGATCCAAGGTAGGAAGCAGGGATGGCCCCCTGAAGTGCCACGGGAATGAGTTCTACCCACTGATGCCCGTGTCTGACCACTCGCTCCGCTTGCAGCAGCCCACACATCCAGGAGGCTCCTGTCACTGTCCTTATCCATGTGGCCATTTCCCATTTTGAGGGCCGCATATTAAAAAGTGAGGCATTCCAAAGTAAATGTTAGCCTAGGGAAAAAAGAAAGTGACCCCATAGGCCCAAGGAAAAGTTCAGGCTCTGGAAGTTTCCCAGGTTTTACCCTAGGCTGATTAGTGACACAGAAATGCTACATACACAATTATTAAAAAGTAACAATCAGAAGTAGTAAGAAACAGCAAACTCTGGGAAAGATGAAGAATCTGATTTCCAGATTTATCAAAGACATATAAAGAAGGAGGAACGGCTAGCACTGCCAAAGGTAAAAAGTAAATAAATCAATCAGAATTGGCTCTGAAAACATCTGAGATCTGCTAGACAAATGCCTTAAAACAGCTATCTTACACATGAACAAAGAACTAAAATCATTCGTGGAGAAATTTGATGAATAAATTAAATGTTAATGGATAGAAGATTTAAAAAAAAACCCTAATAAATATCCAATAACTGAAAAGTGCAACCATTGAAGTGAAAAGTTTACCGTAAGAATTCAAAGACTGATATGAATGGGAAGAAGAAATAATTATCTGTTGATTTCAGGGAAAAGAATTAAATCAGGAAATGGAAAACAAAAAGTTTGAAGAAAGGTGTACGGAACCTAAGAGGCATGAGGCAAAAAAAAAAAAAATTAAGAAAATAGAATAACTGTGAATCCCAAAAGAAGAGATACAGAAAGCAGAAGGCAGAATGCTTTCAGGGCTACACGTAAGGACTTCCCACTTTGAAGAAATGAGATGTTCAACATTCTTCAAATAAAATGTCCTCAAAGGACCCTCAACAAAACACATAATCTAACTGTGAAAACCTAAAGACAAGGACAGTATCCTGAAGGCAGTGCAAGGAGGAAATATGTCATAAGAGGTATTTCAGAATATTTATATTCAGAAATGTGGGGATCTTGAAGGTGGTAGGCAGATTCGCTTCAAGTGTTAAAAGAACACAAGAAAAGTTGTCAACAACAGAAAGTGAGGAGAAATGAAGGCATTCCCATACCACGTGTGGGCAACTTCTTTAGCACAAAACTGGCCCTTCAAGGAAGGGGTCCTACAAGGTCAAAAGAAAAGACACCAAGTAGAAACTTGAAGTCATTTCAAGAAATAGTGATTCAGTAAGGGTCAATACATGGGAAGTATAAAAATAAATGGAGTGGTTAACATGGATCAGCAGGGTGAACAGCACCTTGTGACCCGGGGTTTCTGTAGAGCAGTGATAGTTGGAGTGCTGGTTGCTTCTGCTGCGAATCAGCCCTGCCGCAGGCAGAAGATGCTCCAGGGCTTAGACTCCTGCCACCCATCGTGGAGCCCACAGGCGTGCCAAGCTCCTGGATTTCAGACAGGCTAGTTACAGCCACCGTAGCCATTTGGGGAGTGAACCAACACACAGAATCTCTTTCTCACTCTGCCCTTCAGATAAACAATATTAAAAAAAAAAAAAAAACAACTTGGAACCAATTAGACCAAAATAGCTAGAGGGCAGATCATTAAAACGCAAAACCCACCAAGACCAAATTAAGGAATTAAATAATAAACACATAAATAGACCTAACTAGGAAGGATACTAAATCAATAGCAAAATCTTCCAATAAAAACAGCTCATGGACATGATAGCCTAAATTTTTCCTAAAACAATGACATTGGCAAGGAAAAAGTCACTCATCGTGTGAGGTGAAGAATACCTTGAGGCAAAAGCTGAACAATGAAACTACAGGAGAACAGCAGGTGAGTACAATTATGACGGCTGAGCCAAGAAATCTCAAACAGCTAGCAAGTCAAATTCTGGAGCATATTAAAATGATCATGTTCCATGTCTATGTGAAGCAGAATATAAGGATCATCACGCATATAAAAATGGATCTGAGTAATATATAGCAAGAACAGAAAGAGGATGAAAAAGCACTTGAAAACCGATATAAAAAAAAGTCACAAAATTCAGCACCTTTTCATAATGAAAGTACTCAACCTAGCAGAAACAGAAGAAAATGACCTCAACATAATAAAGGTCATCTATGAAAACCCAGAAGGAACCTGACAGTCAAAGGCAAAACATAAAGACTTTCGGCATTGTGAATAGGTTTGAAGGATGCCCACTTTCACCTCAGTTCAACACGGTTTTGATAGTTTTAGCCGGTAAAACTAATTAAAAACATATAAAAGGGATCCAAGTTGGAAAAGGGAAAAACAAGATTATCTTTATATCCAGATGAAAGGATTCTACCTATAGTAAACTCTAAATTTTCTACAAAAGCTTACCAGAAAGAACTAGAAAATGTAGCAGCATCTAAAATCAATATAAAAAAATCAATTGCATTTCTACAAACCAACAATGAACAACCCCCCCCCCCCCGCCCAAATTGCAACAATTCCACTTTCAGTAGCAACAAGAAGAATTAAAAAATAAAGGCAGGAATTCGGCCTAACAGTTTCAACATCGGAGAGGGTACCTGCACTTCAGAATCAAATCACCTGGGCTCAAGTGCCACTCTAGGAGTTCCCAGCTTCGTGCCAACACACACTTAGAGGCAGGAGGTCACTGCTCAAAAGGCTGTCTTCTGACAGTCCACACAGGAGACCTGAACTGAGTTCTTCCCAGTCCCTGGCTCGATCCGGTGGAGCCCTCACTGCTGAGAACCATCATGGGGTGAACCTGAGGCTGGAGCTGTCTCTCTGGATGTCTGTATTTCTGTCTTCAACATGATAAGGAGTGAAATATCTAGAAAGCATCTCACCAAGCACATAAACACTTACACAATGAAAACTACAAACATTGCAAGAAATTAGGCAAGACATAAATAAAAACACATCCTCTGCTCATGAATTGAAAGACTTCAGCATGTTAAACTGTCAATATTGTACAAAACCAATGCCATTCCTACAAAAATCCCAATGATTAAAAGCCTATGGAATTTGGGGCTGGTACCATAGCTCAACGGGCTAATTCTCTACCGTCAAGCACTGGCACTGGGCACTGGCTCATGTCCGGCTGCTCCACTTCTCAGCTAGCTCTCCGCTAATGGCCTGGAAAGACAGCAGAAGATGGCCCAAGTCCTCGAGTTCCTGTATCTACATAGAAGACCCAAAAGAGCTTCTTAGTTTCAAACTGACTCTGCTCAGATCTTTATGGTCATTTGGGAAGGGAAACAGTGAATGGAAGATATCTCTATCTCTCCTTATCTCTGTAAATCTGCCTTTCGAATAAAAATAAATCTTTCTTAAAAAATAGAAAGCATACTAAATGTCAAGGGGCTTCAAACAACAAGAAAAAATCAACAAAACTAGAGGTTGCACCTTCTTCCTGATTTCAAAGCTTACTACAAAGTTATAAGTAATTAAAATAATGTAGTGTTAGCACAGAATGAAAAGGTTAAGCAGGCAAAACAGAATAAGAGATTCATAAACAAAACCTTCACATGTGTGATTAAGTGGTATATGACAAGGACGCCAACAGTATACAATGGGAAAATCCATCTCCTCTACAAATTTACTGGAAAAAAACAGAAATTGCAAAAAAAAAAAAAAATACACTTGAAGTTGGGCTCTAATCTAGCACTATATATAAAAATTAAAGTGGATATAGAACAAAACTAAATTAAAAAGCCATAGGAAAAATATTAATGATCGAGTACCCATTGGATTGGGAAATTATTTCTTGGTTCTGACACCAAAGAAATGGATGGCTATAGAAAAATTGGACAATTTGAATTTCATATTTTCAAAAATGTAAGCATTAAAAGATACTGCAAGTATGAGACAAACAGAGCTGCTGAAAAAATGGTGAAGATTGTGTAAATTATGGATGTTTTCAACATCATCAGCTCAAAACTTCAAAACTAGTAACATAGTGAATTTCACGATATGGCTATAAAAATTACAAAAATAAACTAATAAGAAGTAAGTGGATGACAATTCTGTCCACTGGGTGTGCCATTCAATCACAGTGATGTACCAAAATTCTCACTACAGTTTTATAATAGAACCGTTGTTTCTAATTGCTTTTGTTTCATGACTGTTTCTGTAGCATCTAACAAAGATTTACAATCATCTCTTTGGTACTCGCTGGTTTTTTTCAATGCAATATGATTAGTGCCATCTTTACCCTTGAGCCATTCACACTGTTGACTTATCCTTTTATCTTAAAAATTTTAAAGCAAGAAATGTTGTTTTAAAATTTCAAAGATGAGCAGTTGTTATTTTTTTCTTCAAACCACTTACTCTAGATTTATCAAACCGTTGAAGTCAAGAGCAAAACTGTCATTTTCATTATATCCCTCAAGTGATAAGAAAATCTCTCGCTGAAGACTCCAGGCCAAGCTTCAGTTTCACAGTGAGACAAAAGCACTCTCTCGCACCTTCTTGCCTTGGCAAGGGCTCAGGAGAGGCACTGCCAAAGCAAATGCAAGCCCAGAAAAACCCTCTGGGAATTCAAATAGCCATCACATGTCAACAAACACCAAGCAAAGCTCTTCCCTTTGTGCCTACAGGGCAAAGCTCTTCACTCATTCTGTGTACACAAAGAGGGATTAAAAGATAACACATGTTTATCATTTTATCTGATAGAGGTTTATCTACCTTTATTTAGTGTGGCTTTGAAATCAAAAGCAGCCATGCCATTGTGAGGATAGTCTATTTAGCATCTGTCCATGAAAAACACAGTCAAGTGGGTCGAATCACTATTGCCACCCATCCCTGACCTTAGTAACCATTTCTTTTTTTTTTTTTTAAAGATTTATTTATTTTATTACAAAGTCAGATATACAGAGAGGAGGACAGAGACAGAGAGGAAGATCTTCCGTCCGATGTTTCACTCCCCAAGTGAGCCGCAACGGGCCGATGCGCGCCAATTCGAAGCTGGGAACCTGGAACCTCTTCCAGGTCTCCCACGTGGGTGCAGTGTCCCAAGGCATTGGGCCGTCCTCAACTGCTTTCCCAGGCCACAAGCAGGAAGCTGGATGGGAAGTGGAGCTGCCGGGATTAGAACCGGCGCCCATATGGGATCCCGGCATGTTCAAGGCGAGGACTTTAGCCGCTAGGCCATGCCGCCGGGCCCAGTAACCATTTCTGTCAAGCCATTACCTCTGTTTTGAATCTCTGAGTATGTCAGTAAAGCGATCATAGCCATTTTATGAAAAATGGCGACATGCATCTTCGTGTCAGACGTGATGAGCAGTGAAGTCCATGAACCAAAGACAAACAAGGAATGAGACAAGCAAAACGTCTTCCTTGACAACGTGAGGATGAATCACAGATGTGTGATATTATTTCCGACCTCAGCATTGGACTGTTGTCACTCGGGTTAGTGCTGCTTCCTCTTCCTCTGGTGCCAGGTTGAGGACAGAAGGAGGAACTGCTTGCAGTACCAGAGGCAGAGCACACACACTGGGGCTGAAGGACCTCAGCTCACTCACTGGACGCCAAGCCCACCTCCACGTAAACACTTTCAGGACTAGCCCGAAGGCCAAATCAGGATGGCCATTTTTAACACACAGCCTTTTCCTATCTATGCCCTGTGCCGAGACGGATTCATTTACTTCTTAAAAGCTCTCATCACTGGATTTTCAGCTTTTTCAAAGGGCCACAATAAACTTGTGGGTTTGGATATCTGATCCTCTGTTTATGTGATTTTAATTAACCACTGACTCTAGCCTAAATATTTATTAGTTTTCTAACCTTCTTCTGGATTACTAACATTAAACATTCCCTGGCTGTTGTATTGATGTAAAGATAATACAGGCTGATTGAATTGTTTTCCAGGACATTTATTTTAGGATATGAATGTAATGTCCGGTTGCCGTCCAGATAAAATTTCTCTCTATAATTAAAATCAGCATACACTCTCATAAATCAAAGGAGATTTTGTTGTACTAAAACTAGGTCTGGATTAAAGGAGATCCCACAGGCCCTCATCACCAAGGTAAGAATGAACAATTAGCAAAATGAATACTTGAAAGCTACACCTGAGCAAACCAAAATAGTACTTAACACACAAGGAATAAGTTGGATTGCCACTAAGATGAATCATATCACTGAAATGTCTTGTTGGGGAAACAACAGAAAGAAGAGAAAGATGGAAAGGCGCAGACATAAGATCAACCTTGAATCTTTTCCGATTTAATACGCACTGCTTTCACAGGGCTGCTACGCTACTGAAGTAGAACCGAAGCCATGCTACTTCATACAATCTCTGCTCCAACTTGCTATTTTTCTATAACTCACTCATGGTCTGCCATAAATGTACTGCCATCGGTGCCGAAGCCAAGTGTTTTATGAAATGACTTCATGCATGGCGCTTGTGTTAGGTCAAAAATGTCAGCACATATATTTAATTCCTGTTACTCATTGCAACCCTATATTTTGCAGAGGTTGGGAGAAACAGCACATGGGCTGACTTCATTGCAAAGGCCTTCTTTGGCATCCTTCTTTGTCATGATTAGCTACACACTCTGCCTTTAGGAGATTCAGGGAAATTCCTAGTCAAACACTGATGCTTAGCCAAATCTCCTGCCTGCCTACTTAGTGGCAGGAGCTCTACCTGCAAACCAGCATTTGTGGAACTTGCCTACAGCTTCACACTAGATCTTTAGAATGTTCGGCCTGCTGAACATTCTGTAACAGCTACACAATCTGTTCAGGTTCTAATTTAATGCAATAGTAGTTCTGTATAGCAAATAAAAGTGTATTTTAATTCTCCATCATTAAGTAAGTTTTTAAATAAAAATTAGCATGTAATTTAAAACTGCTATTTTTCAAATTCTTCTGGTTTGTGAGCAAAATCTTGAGACCATGTGAAAGAACTGTAAGAGTTTTACAGACTTCCAAATAGTTTTCACGGAGGGAGGTTCCTTACCTCCCGAATTTCTTACAAACTCACATGCTCAAATTCGTCTATGTGTTCTATAGTTACCAGAGAGCTTTAAGACTTCAAATGCTATCCGTATTCATCAAATGCATTTTCTGCATTTTTTGTAGAAAACAAAAAAAGCCATAAACACACATACTATCTACAAATGAAAATACCAACTGTTACAATATGATTATATGTTCTTGCAAAAATTGTTTCCTGGTGTCATATCCTTAAAATGCTCTTACCAAAACCAATACAATTGCATTTTTACAAATCTAGCAGTCCCATTGTACGTAGATTTTCAGTAGCATCTAAGGCTCCGGACCACTTACTGAAATAACTCTTCTCCATGCATGTTTTATGAAATGCTCCTTTAATTTTACTCCTGCTTCTCTTGTCTAGAACTACGTTGGCATCTTCTCCGTAAGCATTTAGTTTGCACAACAGAGATCAAGTCAAGCTTCGTCCCTCAAGCCTGCCTTCCCGAGCCATGTGGCATTCCTTCCTCCACCCCCTCATTTATACCCACGGCTGACATGACCCACGCCTAGGGAACTGACATCTGTAAGTCCGAACCCAGACATCTTTCTTTGAGCTTCAGACTACTGTTTTAGCAGCTTAATGTCTTCTTGCTGTCCCAAAGGTGACTGAATGTCAACATGACCAACATGGGATTATGGTTTTCATCTGAATCGATGGTTCTGGTTCCCAGCCAGTGTTTCCAACTTTGGAAAAAGGCAGTGCTACCAGATCGTTCTATCCACAACCTGGAAGTTCAGCTTGAAACCCCTACATCATAGCCTACATCCACGCAGTTAGCTGCATACAGATATATGGTAGGTGTCTCAGAGCCAAAGGATTGAGAGAGAGATGCTTTCAGAGTAAGAAAATCTCAACCTAGCTCTCTGAAGACAACTGAATCATGTAAAAGATGTGACAGAACACAACCAGATGACTAAACGGGGCTTTTGATGTTCAAGTTCCTCCTTTCTGAACCTCAAAAGTTTACTGACTTTGTACCACAATGCCTTCAGCTATGAAGGAAAATATTTTTGAAAATGCAAAAACTACCCTTTTCCTCATTTCACAAGGATCAAGCAGCTGCAACATCTCAAAGTCTTACAATGATAACATCTATTGTCTATTTCCAGTTTCTGTGAGCATGTCTATCTTGTATGGTAGAAGATTCTATGCACACTATTCCATGCTAAAGCCAACCAAAAGAAGTAGATACGCTGTCAGAGGAAAAAGAAAAGTCAGGATCAACAATCAAGAAAACACACTTCAGTCATCTGTTCTCTGGACCACAAAGCTCATGATTCACTGGGTGGTCAGAACTAGTCAAACACCCATCCTTCTCACCGAGGCAGAGGAAGCACAACCCTTGTGTGTGTGTGCGTGTGTGTGGGTGAGAGAGAGAGAGAGAAAGAGAGAGAGAGAAAAAGAGAGAGAGAGAAAGAGAGAGAGAGAGCTGTTGTGCATGTAAGGACTTCCACAGCATACCAGCATTGCCTGATTAAAATTCCACTCCCCAAGCAAGGGCTGAAACTTGAGCTTCTCCATGTGCACCCATTGTGAGCTAACTGGACTTACCCACATCATTTTCAGACTTAGAACACTGTGTAGGGAACCCAGTATTTCCCACAATTTCAACTAAATAACAAATTTTAATGATAACTTCTATCTTTCTAGTTCCTCAAATGTTGCAATCAACCATTTAGCCCTATGAATACTGACGAAGAAATGACTCAGAACAACACGTGTGGCTGTGTGAGTCCTCAATGATCACAGCCTGTTCTTTGCAGATAGTTCACAGAGAGAAGCCCTTATTCAGAAAGAGACACGTCTTCCTTGGCTCCTGATCTGGAACTTTCTTCTTCAGGACACAGAGCCCTACTTCCATGGGACTAAGGTCCAGTGAGATGTCCTTCTCTCTCACCAGTTTCTGGAAGACATCTCTCATGTAATAGTGACAAAAAGTGACAACACTTGGAAGTTCTTGGAATTCTCTAATGCTAACTATTTACTGTTCACCCACTCTTTGTTTAGAAATTCCACTTGCTCTTTTCAGTAAGTGGTGAGAGGCAGCAGAGTTACATTGGGACGATGAATTACAGGTTTTTTTTTTTTTAGAAATTCTAAGAATAAGAAAGAGAAAATGATGGAAGATTTTGAAAAATAGCTCTCATCAAATTTCCTATCCTATTCCCAGTCTGACAAGAAACAACTAAGCTACATTCACACTGATCTCAGCTCCTCAGTGATACCACAGATAGTCTTCATAACTGGCTTTCCACATTATGAATTTTCGTCCCAGCCACTGAGTCTCCTGACGAAGATATTTTTAACATTGATTCAGGAGCGGGGAACCTTCTTTCTCCCAAGGGCCATTTTGGATATTTATAACATCATTTATTGGACACACAAAATTATTAATTCAAAACTTAGTCTGTGCTGGTATACTGGGTATCATGTCCTTCCTGTGGTTGCCCTATCAGGAGTACCAAATCAATGAATTTGAGAGCTCGTCCCCACTTCTGCAAGCATCGAGTAACTTCTGTTCGAGAGTAGAGCCAGACTCATTGGGCAAGAACTTGACTTCAGTTCTTCAGAAGTTAAAAGAGACGATCAGATTCTCTGCTCACGGCTGTGTCTAAGTCACGTAACATAGAGACATGTGTAGGTGGCACCCAGAGTATTCCCAATAGCCGGTCCCATAAGAAATATTCTTAAACCACATTTCAATGTGCAAAAGTGTCTTACACACTTAAAAATAACAGTGGACTGAGTTGTAACTCAGAGCATAAAATAATAGATGTTGAACTCTGGACACCCAATGTTCATGTTTAAGCCTTTTAATGGCAGCAGTCTATTCCACAAAAGCCTGCAGGTCAGCACCAAGCACTGCAGGCAGTTTTACATCATGAGTCTGAACGTATTTTCTGAGTTGCACATCCCCACATGGTGTTATACACACTGCTCCTAAATGTGATTGATAATCTTAACAGAAGAGATGGGCTTCCTCCAGGGAGTATTCCAAAGGAATATATGATGCAAAATAAGATGGCAGCCAGGGCACTGAGTTAACAGCTGAACCCCAAGCATGCTGCTCGTTAATAACAGCTCATCGTGGCCTGGTAAATACACACTTAAACATGCTGTTTGGGCTCCTGTTTTCTTCCAGCATTTCATAATTTTAAAATATCTTTGCAACTTCGTCACAAACCTCAAAAGTAGGATAGCAGGCAGAGGGACATGTCACCAAAGGCTTTTCTATTCCCCCGCCGGCAGCCATTCTGACTTGGTGGATGACCCACTTAGAATGAGGCCGCCCACCCCTTATCTAGAGAACATGTTCAAGTGCAGAGTGGTGAGAAGTGTGTGGACTCTCCTGTGACTGGCTGTGCCCACGGTGTGCTCCAGCTGTGGAAAGCTCTATTGACTGACCCCGATTCTCAAGCAGTCTAGGAGTAAGTCAGTTATGATCTGCATAATCAAAGGATTAAAGCAGAGGGATTTGTGCATTTAGGAAACATTCTTCTAGGCTAGCTATTGTTTCGTTTCCATGCGTATCAATGGAGTGCATTGTCCTGGCTTCCAGGTAGTGAAGACTGGCCATCTCAAGGAGAAAGCTCCTCTTTTCCGGGCACATGTGGGTGTTGTGTAAAGTGACTGCAGACACAGCTAGGAATACCTTCCCCTGCAGCACACGGTGCCGGCCTCACTGCCCGAGCTCTCAGCTGCGACAGGGCAGCAACTCTGGTCCGAGCCTCTCGGCACTGTGTCTGATTTTTGTCTTAGGGAAATATTACCAGCTACACACTCCAAAAATATTTACAAAATTAAACTGCAGCACTGGATGCGAAATAGAAGAACACCGAAGCTTCAAGGGCAAGTGCACAACTGAAGATGCTGCCATCTGTTTCTTCACATTCGTAGGATTGCTAAAAATCACTGGCGCTCAACTTCTCCAAAACCCAGCTTTGTGACTTGTTAACAATGATAGAGATGGGAGAATGTGAAACACTGATTGTTAAAATAACTTGAGGATATTGCAGGAGGAAACAGGCCTGAAATGCTATCATGAGATGAAACAGATATATCTATTAGGAAGAAAGCATGAATTATTGGAGGCTTCCATAACATCTCTACCAAAACCATTAAGTGGTGAGTTCAGCCATGCCTATAAAATCTTATCTCATGGTGAACAACTGTTTTCCATTTGCAGCGGAATGGATCTTTCAGCAGAAGCAGGTTTATTACCTGACTTATCTCAATAATTACCAGAACGCTGTAATTTGTCTGAGGAACACAAGCCAAAGGAGGAAATAGACCTGGAACAATTGTCGAGCCTTAGAGACACCACCTTCCCATGAACACAGAGGTTTTGTGTCGGTTTCCAACAATGAAATCCATGGCTGGAGGTCTTCATGAAGAGGATCCAACCCACTCCTCCCATAGGACGATGCTGTGAAGGCAAGCAGGAGCCAGAGGGACTGTGTTTGCCTTAGTTTCATCGCATCACTCATTCGCAAAATTCACTCATCCAGTCATTAAAATGGTTCTTGTACTTCACTTACTGTGTGAGGGTATGTAGAAGCACTAGGGCTGTTCAGAGAAAAGATCCAGAGCCTCTCCAAAAAGATTCCAGCTAAACAAACAAACAACAATGACAAACCTTGAGGAACCTGCACTTCCTCATGGCAGATCAACTCAATCAGTGGGCAATGATTAGGTTCCTGCTTCCCTGCCTCTCACCAAGCTCCTGCTAGTTGCTTGGGAAAAGCAGCTCAAGATGGCCCATGTGCTTGGCTCCCTGCACCCAAATAGGAGACCCGTGAGCAGCTTTTGGCTGCCAGCTTTGCCTGGCTGAACCCTGGCCATCATATTCATCTGGGCCACCAACCAGCAGATGGAAGATCTGCCACTCCTTCTCTGTCACTCTGGCTTTCAAATAAATAAACAAATCACTTTTAAAAAGGCTTGAGACATATATGCACAAAGGGACCAGTTCCTAAACAATTGAACATTCTGGACACAACCTTGGGCTAAGGGCACGATGCACCCATCCCAACAGAGCTGGCACAGCGGAGGGACAATGGGCACATGAGGACCACTGGGGTTAGTTCATGCCTCACCCCTACTCTTGCTGTAACACACATAAATGATCAGCAGCTGGAAGAATAAAAAAAGAACACAGCTGTATGAAAAGTTGCCCTCTCAAGTAAGAGGTAGAATTACCACCACTTAAAATTTGCTTGTTTGTTTGTTTGCTTGTTTGTGGCTGATGTTTTCTAAAAGCCACAAGACAGCTACAGTTCTGTTTGTAGAGCAAGCTCTAAAATGCTTTTATCTGCCTGCTACTACATTTCTTCTCCCTTTCTGAGAATCAAGTTGAGGTAAATTTTGGTGAATTATTTTCACTTCTAAAACTGTAAGTTCCGGTTCTAAGTATATGTCATTAGGTGGACTGTAACAAAGAGGGAGAAAAAGAGCAGGACGGACAACAGAGGTGAAGTCTGTCAGTTCATGTGTCATGGCCAACCCACAGACTGATGATAACACATCACAATGTCATATTTTCACTCAACATTTTGTGAGTATGCACTGTGTGCCAGTGTTCAGCTTGATGCTGAGGAAACAAAAGAAAACCCCATTCATGAACAAGGCTCATGTTCTAACGTATACCGGCAAAGTGCAACTAATAATGTAAACTTCATCTTGATAATCAGGATTGAGTAGCACTGCAGAATTGTGGCTATTCCAGGGATTCTGTGGTGTGAAGCCAAACAATCTCAGTACATTACACTTCTTCTGTACTCTCCTGATGGACAGAGCTAACAATGGTCTCCACGGCAGTGGTAGCCACCACTCAACATTTGCCATGTGGGCAGGGAACAATAGATGCTGAATGCTCTACAGCAAACAATAACAGTGAAAATACTTCAAGGTGTTGCACAACCTGTATTTCAGAGTTAAAAGATGTTTGAAGATCATCAGCTTAAATTTCTGATATTTCCAATTATCCAGTAGCATAAGCAATTGAAAGAAAAATGTAACTCAGATTAGCTGTAGATTAACTGTATGTTACTATGGGCTTAACACGAGACTCTAATTCCTATAAATCAGGGTCCCCTATGAGGCTCAGGATTCCAAAGAATCCCAAGAGTCTCTCCTGCAGTCTGCCAGGCCGACTTGTCACCCGACTCTATTTCCCTGAAACAGCGTACAAAGGACAACACACTCTTCCTTCTCCAGGTTTCTTTCGTGGATTCCTTGCACTGTGAAGTTAATAGCTCAGTTTTCAAAGAAACGTTAGTGCAGATGTTTGTGCATATAAGGTCTACATTTCAATTAAACATGATAAAATGGTAAAAAAAAATTAGAAAAGTAAGTTTTAAAAAGAACAAAATGGACTACCATATGCTCATTTCAAAAATACAAATGCAAGATATGTTTGATGTGTCACAAGCTTTTTGAAATTTCCACTTTTTTCATAGTGCATGTTTTCCATGAATTTCTGAAGTATCTTCATCCATGTTGAAAATGTCTCTATTTCAATTTCTTGCATCAACGGGTATATCTCACACAACAGCGGATATTTCAGTCACACAAAACTTTTAGATGTCAGATTGCTTTTATATTGCTAAGAAGCAACTGCTCATCATGTTGACATCACAAAACAGAATTTGTGCCAAGCACCTATTCGAGGCATCAAGAATCCTGATGACTGTAACACGTGGTAACCTCTATATGCTGGTCAACACCTAGAACCAAGCAGCAATGGTGGAAGCCAAATGTTTTATTTCCACTTTTACAGATGGAAAACCTGAGGTTAAGAAAAACAGCACTGTTTATGTCCAAACGCCTACCGTAAGACACAGCCAATATTCAGACCCTACTCTCCAAGACTTCTGCTCTCAGCGGCCTAAGACCAGGCTCAGATGGTCAATATGGCTCCTCATCTTAAGTCTCCTGCTGTTCCTAATCCATCCTACTTCCAAGTCATAAATTACTCTATAAAAGCAATCACACAAGGAACCAACATGTGGCATCATAAAACAAAAGCCTGTAAGATTAAAAATAGGAAGTCAAAAGTTAAAAGAAAAAGGTCACACATCAGAAAAAAACAGATAAATATGAGTGTAGACATTTGACAGAATCAAAGAGAAATGGAAACTGACAGGAAAAAAATAAAATGATGGAGGACCAAAATGGGAGATTAATTCTTAAAAATGTATCTCTCGAAAGAAGAGGAAGAAAATAAAAGCTCAAATCTTTTGAAATAGAAAGTGAGAATGTTACATTTGGGGGGGGGATTGGAATAATAAGTTAACAGATATCATATTCTAGGAGAATGACACCATGGTTAAGTAGCTCTGCAGAATAACTATATTTTTAATCATCATTCCATGTAAAAGATAAGTAATTCTTGCAGAAATTGAATACCTTGTCTATGTCCATCAACATTCAATTTCATAGGTAGGAATAAACTTAGATATTAATGACTCTGTATTTTAGTCCCTCTAATCACTTACCTAAGCAGACCCCATAATTTTAAGATTCAACTAGTGCACAATTCCAATAAGCAGTTACCACGTCATACCTGGAGTGTGCTCAGAAATGTCTGTAATGGGCTTGGAGATGGGAATCATCACCAAAACGAACATTTGAAAACAAAAATTAAAGTAAAATGAAAAGGCGCTTCAAGAGTTGGGCCCTCAGACCAGACCAGGGAATAGTACCCACCAGCATGCATTTGGCACAGGTAAGGGGCAGACCAATTCACATCACCTGCTGTTGAATCCAAGCACCAGAATAGAGTGTGGGTGAGGCCAGGTTGGATCACAACACATCCACATTACAACTGGGACTGGGTGCTAGCTGGGCTGGGCTAGGCTGTCACCAGTGGAAGGTGGAACTGAGGGTGGTCCAGGCCTCACTGAGGCGAGGCAGGCCATGCCAGACTGGGCTGCAGCACCCAACCAGCACACATGAGAACCTAGTCAGGGTGGTGGGGGAAGCTGGTAGGTAAAATGTGGAGGACTGGCCTGCTGGACCACCACTCCCACTGGATAGCATGAGTTGGGATGAGGGCAGACCAGACCCGGCAGGGCTACAGCACCTGTGGGCCTCATGTGAGCTAGATCAGGGAAAATCCAGTCTGGGCTGACTGTTCCAACTGGTACAAGCATAAACCAGAGCGGGTGAGATTTAGTTGGGCTTTGCCACAGCATCAGCTGGCAAATGCTGGCACTGGGGCTAATTCTGTCAAGTTAAACTGCAGAACCACCTGGCAAGTGGATCATGGAAAGATTTCATTGTGCTTGGAATTGTGAGATTGGCAGCAATTCAGAACAGTTGAACTATCAAAACCATTTTGAGCAGGACCCTCAGTGCATGCCCAACATCTGGGACCCTGGGATGGGTGGGAGTCTGGGTGGGGCTTATCCCCTTATCTCCCCACTTCGCCTAGATACAGAAAGACAGAGAGAGAGAGAGAGAGAGAGAGAGAGAGACAATGTGGAAACAATGGTCTTACTCACTTTCCTGTAGCCCTTGACCCTTTGTGTCCTAATCAACGATGTAAAGATTATTAAAATAAAATAATAAAATTTTAAAAAGAGCTGGGCCCTGAACTCCAATCAGCCTGTGGAACAGATCTGACTTTTGCACACCACATGCCGTCAGCTCAGCCAGCCACAGGCTGGATTCAAGCCATCCCTCAGAAACGGGGGTTCTCAACCATGAGTCATCAGTTCTCCCCACCCACTCCTTCAATTCCTCATGCATCCACATCAGAACCCCCGAAAAAATAAGTGTACAGAGAAGAATGTGCATTTGAAAAGAGAAGGCTATCAAATACAAGTAGGTGAGGATGCACATCTAGCTCAAATGCTGTTTTGTCTTTGCTAAGAACAGGTAGTTGAGCACTGTTACCTGTGAGATTCAGTGACGTACACCAATATTGGTCAAACAATTGCAAGAGTGACAACATCTTCTATAGTGAGGCCCTGGGTTAGACACATCATTCACATTTAATTTTTAAATTGTTTTTATGATTTTCCATGATACATTTTTGTAGGTATAGGGCTTTCACCCCTTGCCCTTCCCTTTCTCTTCCTCAATCTCCCCCCCACCATTTGCCCATATTCTTACAATAGTGTAGTCCTTCAGTAACAGCTACAAAATTTATATTCTGCTATTTAAGTACATCATGGAATTGTAGGTGTAGCAAAGACAGAAAATCTAGTGTTGTTCTGTCAAGACATGTTGAACTGGTTCACTGGGAGGCCTCTTTTTACTAGGGAGCAGAGATGCCTATTACTTCACATCTTCCTGGTATGCTAGTATCCATTGTACAAGTCATCGAGGAAAATACAGTATAGACTTGTCACCTATATGTCTATTTGCTTTGTGTTTTACATGAACGTTGTCTTGTATCAGAGAGGACATACGATACTTGTCCTTTCGGGAGGGGCTGATTTCACCGGCATAATGATCTCTAGCTGGGACCATTGTTGCAAATGATTGGGTTTCATTCACTAAATTTTGATAATGATTCTCTAAAGTGGATATTGTCCAAATTCTGTTGTTGAAAAGGAAGACTCAAAACAGTTGAGAAATCTGTCTGAAATTGCCTGTTTTAAAAACAACAGAGCTAAAATCAGAACCGAGGCCTCCAAGCCTTTTTGCCAGGTAAAGGATGTGCCCAATAAGAGAGTGAACAGAAGTGAGGTCCTGAGAGCTCCTCTCAGTGTTTAACACTGGCTGGTAAGTAATCACCTTATCTGAATACTTCAGTAGAAATGGGTATTATTAGATGATTATTATTGATCAAGAATAGTCAGCCAGACATATGTATAAAATAGAATGCAGCCCAGTCTTTTAAAAATAAGCTACAGCAAGTTTTTCAAACCTAAACCATAATGTAAAAAAAAAAAAAACAGAACTGAAGTCTGAAAATTTTAAAAACAATTAGAAAAGTCATTTTAGAACTAAAGACTGACTCAGGAAAAATATAAGGGCATTATACTTAAAGAGACAATACCTACAAAGGTCAAAAGGTCGAGGGTCCAAAGGAAGGCATTTCTAATCCAAGAAAGATGCTCCCCCCAATGCAAAAAAAAGCAACCAACATAGAAGATAAACAAAATGTATCCTAAACACACATGCACCGATATGCTGAGCAAGGAGTCTAAATTGGAGAGAAAAATGCTAAAAGTCATAACAAATGAAAACTGTCATAAAAATAAGAACATTATTAAAAACCAATACTCTAAATCGAAAGGCAACAAAAATAGACAAACCCAGAAGAAATATTGAGGCATATTCTAGCAAAATAACTATAATTAAAATGATTTTTTTTCAGACAGCCCTTCAAAAACATGAAAGCATAAAAGGGGGGAACTGGACTGATACTCGACTTTACAAAAGTAGAACTTCAGTTAGGAGATGCAGGAATACCAAATCACCTAAGATGAGCAAAGGTGAAGCAGGGCTGATTCAGGCAACTGATTTCAACTATAAAGCCTTCAGATAAAACATACAGGAATTAAACGCTTAGGGCATCTCTTCCTGTTAGCCCTTGAGAAACAATTTGCTAGAGAATTCCCTTTAACTATCCAGAAGAATACAAATGCTACAAGAGGACTGCTGATGGGTATTCAAACATACTATCTAGCCAGACTGTGAATAAATAAGGTTATATGAGGATGGATTACAATAAGTAAGAGCCATGCATTCCCAAACCACAGATAGATGATGGTACTCTACCAAAATGAAATACAAAAACATATTAAAGAGTAGGAAATGGCCTCTTGTAGCTGGTTGAGCCACCCCCTGCAACGTCCCATTTGGCCACCAGTTCAAGTCCTAGCTGCTCCACTTTGGATGCCGCTCCCTGCTAACGGCCACAGAAAGGTGGCAAACTATAACCTAAGTGTTTGAGTCCTTGGTTCTACATGGAAAACCCAGGCAAAACTCCAGTCTCCTGGCTTTAGCCTGGCCCAGCAGAACTGCTACAACCATTTAGGGAGTGAAGCATCAGATGAAAGAACACTCTCTCTGTATCCAAGTCTGCCTCTCTCTCTCTCTCTCTCTCTCTCTCTCTCTCTCTCCCTTCCTCCCTTTTCTCCTCTCCTCATCTCTCCCTGCTCTCCCATGAACTGCATTTCAAATAAAATACATTTTCTAAAATAGATAAAGCAGAATAAAAAAGCTAGACTTTTCTCAAAGTAACATGATTTTGCTTTAAGTCATCTCTTAGCAGATATGAAAGCAAATGACCAGATGGCTGGTGAATTTCAGCACTGCTCCTCTGAAACTACCACTTGCAATAATCAAAAAGTAAGAATGCAGTATACCATGCAAGGTACACACAGAAAGGAAGTGCTGGGATGAAAACTGCAGACATCCCTACTAAGATTTCTACAAAAAGAATACAAAAACATCAACAATAAAGGCTATGCTAGAAACAAGTGCTCCAACACACATACTTAGCAAACAGACCCACCACAAAGCATACGCAAGCACACACAGAGCATAAAACAATGTGATGGACTGAGGCCACACCTGCTGACAACCGTGCTCTACGGAAGACAAGCAGAGCCCATACTTGAGGAGCAAACACTTCACATGTCAGAGGGGACTTCATAAGACTCAGCACAAAAAGGAATGACACAGTCATGCACATTTTCCATGAGCCTTTGAAGAACACTCAGATGTACAAATTATCCATATATATATACACACACACACAGACAGAAGTGTATCCATATAGTACATGTATTAAAGCTAGATACATAAATGAAATACACACAGATGTGTACATATATCCCCTCCACACACTATTAGCCCTTTTATTCATACTTTCAATATTAGCTTTCTTAAACGCTTAGGCAAAATGGAAAAGTTGTTACATAACGGAATTACACACAATGGGAAAAGAATATGAAAAAATACCAAAAAAGAGAGAATGAGGCGATGCCATGGTAGAAGATAGTTTCTAAAAATTATTTGTTTTACATTGTATTTTGAACTACGTAAACACTTTGTGTGTAATTACATAATTATGACATTTTGTATAATTGTGAAATAATATCAAAAAGAGAAAGCCCTAAGAATTAAACAGAAAATGAACTGAATAAATCCAGGATGAACCCTTCTGGCAGCATTTTCACTCCAAGAGAAATTATTCCACATGATTTTAAGAATACTGATTGGAGTACACTTCCCCAGTGGGAGATGGTGTAACAGCGCAAAGGAATTAAAGAAATTCATACATATAAAACTGCTTTCAGTAATTGCATTGCTGTTGAGATACAATGTTTTATTAAGGCCATTAATGTATATATGATAGGATAAAGCAAATACATACTGCCGGGATAAACCAATTCCACCAATGCTGAGTTTCTCAAATGCTGGAGAAAAAAATATTCCTATACAGGCATGTAGATAAAAGATCAAAGCAGTTAAAGAAATTTGGTCTTGAATTTCAATGCACAGGCCGCAATGGCAGCAGTGTAGCACGGCATGGAGCTGTGTGATGCCAGTATCCGATAAGAGCACAGCTCCAGGCTGCTGGCCCTCTGACCCAGCTCCCTGACAATGCACCTGTAAAAGCAGCGGATAACGCCCGAGGACTTGGGCTTACACGCTCCTACCATGTGAGCCCTCTACTTGGAGTTCTCGGCTCCTGGTTTCAGCCTGAGTCAGCCCCAGCCGATGTGGCCCTTAGGAAAATGAAGAAGGTGAGAAAAGTTTTTAACTCTGGCTCTCTGATTCTGCTCCCAGGGCATGATGCTACTCCAAACACCCCAGAGGGCTGTTTCCTGCGCCACAGGCCAGGAGCCACCAAGCGGCTCGCGGAGGACAGGTGGCACACGTTGAAGGGAGAGACAGTGAACCCGCAAGTGCTGCAGTGAGTGTGTTGCACACCTCTGCTCATTCAGGAGAAAGCAGAAAACACAGTGAGGGAAACAACACAGCCTTGCAGCTCCCGCTCTTGGGTGTGGTTTGTTCTATCATGCACTTTTTTCATTAGAATGTCATTATTTTACCTTATCTCACTTCTTGGGGCAGCTGCAGCTGTTTAATGGGAAACATTTTCGCACATCATGAACAATGACTCTGAGACAGATTAATCACATTCTTCCTTGACCACCAAGTTTGCAGACATCCCATTATCTGGTGTTGATTGGAAATTACCAAAAGGGAAGATGGAAACATTAGAAAAATTCAAGATTTTTTTTTTAACCATAAAATCAACTTCAGTCAAATTTTCCTTTAGGCATTAAACAGTTTGCATGGTTTATTTTATTACCTGGAATTCCTAAAATTAATTTGGTCATTCCTTAATTATATAGAGAATACTTTAAAATTTCCTAGAGTTTTACAAACACTGCTCCGTTTTTCTTTACAACCTCCCCCCAAGGAGTAGGCAGTAAAACTTCTCAGCAGGCACAGAACAGGAGCCCTGCACTGTCGTGACAGTGGGCACTCTCATGCGGTGGCCGGATGGCCTACTGAGGAGGGACCTCTACTGCTGACCCATCCCAACTTCACTTGCAGCGATTTCAGCCAAAGCATCTTCACATTCAGCTTTGACTATAGTCTTGACTGGTTTAATCACGATTAGTTGTGACAAGTCCAGGCAAAGGGCTGGAGTCTAACATGGAGGCTGCTGACCTCAAGCAGGTTAGGGCTAGAGAAACCCCCAAGGGTCAGAAATGCAGAGTAATTCTGCAAGCCAGCTCACACAGATGAACCTTCAGCTAGGGTTTTTCCAGTACCACCTCCCTTCAACTTTTCAATATCTTTGGGTACAGAAATAGTGTTTTCCCAAAATTGTAAGGTACTAGAATTTGCCTGAAAATGGAGAGGCATGGTTACCAGTTCTTTATGTCTTCACAGCAACACCATCAATCTGTAATCCCTCGCTTTACCCTTGAACTCCACGCACCTCTGTTTAACATTTTACTCTGAACGTCAGGCTCCACCAGGACTCAACAGAACAGTTCCTAGGCCCACAGCAAAGCATGTCTTAAGGGGACAGTCGTAGTGAAAGGCAGACACAAAGCTTGAATTTCATCAAAGTACCAATAGCACCACCACAACCTCCCTGATTTTAACAAGCGTTAAATGCTCCCCAAAGTCATGCTCACTGCAGTGCAGTGGGTTGCTCTTGGGGAGAAATGTTCTTACCTGCGAGAAGATCGAAATGTGTTATGGAGATCAAAGTCACATTTTAAACATTTAAATAACTGCATATTCAGTGTAAGAGAGGTATACACTGGGTAGTTCAGATAGATTTAACAGGTGGGTCGATATAAAATAAGACTGTTTTAGACCAGATAAGACTTCAGCCAAAACTTGCGAGAGGATTCCGAGAAGAAAAGGTAGGCAAAGAGCACTCTCAATTACAGGAGCTACAATTCTTAAAAATTAAGGCCCTCAATTCTGAAGCTGATGATGGAAAATGACTATGTGTAATCGAAGTTCTTCCTGAGAAGTAAAGATTAAGTTAGAAAAGTTAGAGAAATCTTCCCTCAATTTTATATAAAGGAGGTACTTCATCAGTGTGTAAATTTTGGCATGTCTTAGAGACTGATTCAAAAAGACTGCAGCATCAGTAAACTCACGCTAATAAAGACACACATGGGTTTACAGAAAAGCAGGCACAAGAGTATCAAGAGAGGGGTTGAAGTCGTTGTATGGCAGGTAAAATTATGGCCTGTAGTAGCATCCCAAATTGTGGCAGTGGAAAATAGCCCAACTCCTTGGGCCTCTGAACCTCATGGGAGACCTGGAAGAAGTTCTTCATTCCTGGCCTGACATGATCCCATTTCCAGTCACATCCAGAGAGTTAACCAGCAGATGGAAGATCTTTCTTCATGTCTTTCCCTTTCTTTCTCTTGTAACTGCCTTTCTTTTTTTAATTTTTATTTTATTCTTATTGGAAAGGCAGTTCAGGTTTACAGAGGAGAGACAGAGAGAAAGACCCTCTGTCCACTGGTTTACTCCCTAAATGGCAGCAATGACTGGAGCTGAGCTGATCCGAAGCCAGGAGCCAGGCGCCTCTTCCAGGTCTCCCACGTGAGTGCAGGGTCCCAAGGCTTTGGGCCATCCTCCACTGCTTTCCCAGGCCACAGGCAGGGAGCTGGATGGGAAGTGGAGCCTCCAGGATTAGAACTGGTACCCATATGGGATCCCAGTGCATGCAAGGTGAGGACTTTAGCCACTGAGCCATCCCACCAGGTTGTCAGATATTTTCAGTCCTTCCTGGCAGTCACACCTTTTGTGTGGAGGCCACTGCTGGATGTCTGGCTGGAGCAGGAAACGAATCACTGGAGGCTGGCCCGCCAGAGCCTGGCCCGCTGGGTCTGAGTTGCTGCTCCCCGATTGTTGGTGGGTTCTTCGGTCCACTACAACACTGCTGTCTCATTTCCGCAGCTTCCCTGTGTCCAGGGAGGTTCCAGGTACCCTCTGCTTACTGCCTGAGCCCTATTTTTCCCTGTAATCTACTTATTGTACTTCTCCCTGCCTAACAATTCTCCGTCTTATCCAACGTGTCTGTACTCTATGCCGCCATCTTGCCTCTCCTGTAACTGCCTTTCAAAAAAAATAACTATACCTTCTAGGAAAAGCAAAGAGTACAGAGAGATGATTAGATGAAAGAATAAGACACAAGACAATAAAATTGGATAAATACAGTCCAACAAAGGTAAATGTCTGCATAAATAAAGCAAACTGAAGCGGATGATGGCACATTAGGGAACTGGTACCACTGAGCACATTTGCTGTCTCGGACTTTGTAGGGCTTCCTCTCCCCAGGTTCTGGAAAGACCTATTCCTTCCTGGGCTTCTCCCCAGACTCCGCTGCCTTGGCCAGGTGTTCACTGGCTTCCGTTCTGCTAATACATGTGGTGGATTTGAGATAAACACACAGGCTGCCTTTCCGAGCCTGGGTTCTGATCAGTGTCGCCCAGGGAGGGTTCACAGATAATTATCCGCGAGCAATGTGGAAACGTTCCTACCTTTCTCCCAAATTTGACCTTCTGTACCCACCTCCGTGTCACGCCAAGGTTACCGCTAGTTTTCAGGGTTTATTTTCTCTCACTAGATTTCTTATAGAAATCTCTCACCAAATGTGTGTGCATTCAGCTTTCCTCATCGTTGTATTCAAACAAACGTTTGAAAAAGCCATGCCACAGTGGCCAAAAATAAACAGTAACAGTCCTTTTTTTCTTTTTTCTTTTGGTAGTTCTGGAACACATTCTAAACTTGACAGTGTGACAGTCAACATCCAACCTGCCCTCATCCAGGCTCTCTTTCCAGGCAGGAACTCTAACCAGAATGGGGTCTGGGCTTTCCAATGCAAAGCCAAGGGTGTGGATCAAGCCAATAGCAAGGAACCTCCTCAGTGCTGCCCCCTGCAGAGAACTGTTTTAAAACCAGATTCATTACTCTGCTGGCTCTGTCTTCAGACCAGAGAGGGTATACCTAAGAAGCCGTTGAACTTGACTGGACAATAAGATGCTGGACTCTATGTTTGGTATACGCTTGCAATGGGGGAATCTCAACTGAACTTGAGCTGTGGTTATGCAACAAGGTGGAGGAATCCACCATGGTGGGAGGGTTTGGGGAGGGGTGGGGAGAACCCAAGTACCTATGAAACTG
This sequence comes from Ochotona princeps, assembly GCF_030435755.1. Taxonomy (NCBI): domain Eukaryota; kingdom Metazoa; phylum Chordata; class Mammalia; order Lagomorpha; family Ochotonidae; genus Ochotona; species Ochotona princeps. The sequence continues at coordinate 46,735,184 of NC_080850.1, forward strand.
TGTCACATAATACAATGTAATTAATGAATTAAAAATAATAAATAATAAAAAAGTAAAAAAATAAGTAAATAAATAAATAAATAAATAAATAAATAAATAAATAAAACCAAATTCAGAGGACAGTTTTTCTCTAACAAATTACCGATTCCACTAAGCAGCCATACTATATATCTATTTCCCAATATCCAGGAGAGATGATTCCTGGAATTCCTGCACGTTCCAAAATCTACATAGGCTTAAGTCCCTTCTACTAAATCCTGCAGCCTTTGCACATAATCTACACATCCTCTGTTTTTCTTAATTTTTCTCCTAGACAACTTAGATCATCTCAATGACATATCACATCTAGCACAATATAAATGCTAGAGCTGTCACATTCTTTTAGTGACAAATAAAAATCAAAAATAGTTGCAAACATTCGGTAAGATACACGTTCTTCTTAGGATATTTTCTGCCGAGTTAAGCTGAACCCTTGGAAGCATAACACACCCATAAGGAGAGTTAATTGTATTTACACATGGTGCTATTGGCAATTAATCAATTACTATACTTCTATACCTCTCTAATGGCAGTTAATCGAAGCAAAGACCTCAGGTTGTAAGTTTCACACATATATCGATAAATGTTATGCTATTTTAATTGTGACCTTTCCTCTAATCTGGAGAAAAATGGTGATTTCCTGGATGAGAGTAATTTCTAAAGTGAGGGAACAATATGGACTTGTCTAATCTTTATGAGTCTATAAATTTCTTACTGTGGAATTCTCCCGCTCACACAGTATAATACAAAGCCATTGAAAACACACACGCACACACACACACACACACACACACTCAATCTAAGTTCATGGTTTCTAGGACACAAAGAGAAACAAATGAAGACTGAGCAACATCGCAACATTAAGCACGAAACAGCTGCTCTGTACATGTTGATCACACAGATTACTAATCCAGCTAACATAACGACATTAGTGAGAATATCCGGATAAGGTAGAAACAGCCTCCAACCTAGAGTAGAATTCTTGGGCAAAGTGGATGCTCTAGTGCTGTCAGAAGCACTGCTGCCCAGCCGCCCACGGCTCTTACAGCCCACATGTCTAGTAGGACATTAATGAAATCATGCAGGCAGAAAAGCTGGCCTGGAGTCCCCAGTTCTGACTGTTAGTTATTATGATTACAATTGCATTACCTAAAAGATGTGGAAAACAGAACATGAGCCGGAGAATCCCACAGGCCTCAGAAAAAAATATTTTCCAGCTGTCTGACCTAAGATGATTATTTAACTTCTCTAAAACATTTTTTTTCCTTAAAATCGCATCTGTAATTCATGTTAGGTACAACTTCATAGTTTGAAAATGAAATAGACATTGCAACTACCCTGAAAATGGGCATTCTTTTCTTCTCGTGGAAAAGGCCAATCACTGATTTTTATTGATATAAGTTCTCAGAGCAAACAGGTCCTTTACTTATGTTAAAAATTGTAAATCATTTTCTCCTAGAATTTCTCCATGTTAGCAGTAGTCAGTGGATCACCAGATTTCCTAAAATCACCATTTTCTAAAATGACAAGCAAAAATATCTGTTTATGGGGTACAGAATTAGGAAACCAAAAGACATGTCAAAGTATATGCTCTGGGATCTCATAACAAGTTGCTTGAAAGTTCTTAAAACTCTAGTAATTCCTGTCCCCATTCTTCTAAGGTAAAACCAAAGCAAAACTCAAGGATCCCGACCATCGCCTGCCTGCCAATGCACGTCCAAGTACAGCTGGATTCAGCTTAGTCCAGTTCTTGGTAGCTTAGGTGACACATTCCTTATATTTCTCACCAACTCTGAAAGAGGGAGACAAAATATGCTGAGAAATAGTTAAACTTCACAGATTTCTACCAAAGAGCTGTTACGTCAGTGAATGATACACCTATTTCTAGTTACCATGCTGTAACTAGCATGCCAAGACAACGCTGAATGTATGGGTTTTGTTTGTTTTACTGTAGATGTAGCCAAAAATATCACAGGCCATGCATATCTTCTCTCAGAGCAACTGACCCATTGAGGGGACCAAGGGCACCGTTCCCATCAGTTCTGAGAGACAAGGGCATCGGATCATCAGATGCTCTTCCTGGAACAGGCTATAAGGAACCTCTTTCGTTCTGTGTTGATTGTGTGAAGTTCAGGGCAGAAGTGGAAGAAGTGAGCTCTCCTCTCCCTAGCAGGACTTATTCTCAGCATCTCCTCTCCTGTAAATCCTATCTGTTACAGTTGGAAGAGAATAATTTTGATTAATGATTTCATTTGAAGAAAAGGAGCTTGATTAATCCACATTTTTCAGAGGCATGTCAGCTCAGGAGCAGGGCCTCCTTGGGGTAGTTTATGGGTGTGTATGGTCTCTGTGAATCTATTGAGCTTCCCAAGAAAACGGATGCTGAGTTCAACATGATTCATTTTAAAAAACCTACTGCACAGATCTACAGCAGAATAAACTATTATTGGGAGTACTGTCACTCTTGTACCTGGTATCTTGTGTCCTGGTTACTATCCTGTATTACCAATGAGTACTATTATTAGTCTGTGTAGACTGACTGTTGTTAGTCCATGGGAATTGACTTTAACTAGACCAATACCAAGAGTTCTGGCTGATAGCCTCACTCACTGCACTCACCCACTTCCCTGCTCCTCACAAGTCATTCTCTCTCTGGTTCTGCACTTGAACTTCCTGACTATCCTGTTCATCATTTCTGTCAGCAAACAGTGAATTAGAAATTTGCATAACTGTCTGAATAGATAAGTCTCCCAGTCTGGGCCACAGTGGCTTTATATGCCATGGAATTAATTTCCATTGCCTTGCCAGGGCGTTACAGCTCAGCCCTAGACCTCAGTTCCTTACGTGTAGCTCCACAGGCCTCTGAAGGCGAGAGCTTTCTCCCATCTCTCCTGGCCACAAGCATAGCTCTGCCTGCATGTTATAGGCCAGTGCTCTTCAAAGGCTCCAGCAAGAACTCTGCTTTCCATTTTTCCCTGCAGTTTTGCGGGCTATCTCTTGCTAGTCCTCGGTGGAACCACAGCTTCTAGCAACTGTAATACTAACCACTGAACAGGTGACGAGTGTCATGGGAAGAAGGCAGAAGAAGGTTGTCAGCACAGCCCAAGCTCTTGAATCACAGCAGGTCCTGACAGTGAGGCTGCTCCGGAAACCATCACCTCAGGCAAAGGAGACCAAGGTGTGGGCAGGGGCAACCGTGAGCTCCAAGCACCTTCTTCGCCCAGCAGTCCCAAGGCTGCTGCTTCTCCTCACTGCTAGGCTTGCACAGTTCTGAGTTTTCAAAGACACTGGTGAACTTGGAAGAGGGATATGGGAAGAGGGCTATTTGTCTTGAAGAAACACTTTTTGGCTTGCTCTAAGCCTTTATTTAATCGCCCTAGGATTTAACAAGGTTTGGATTCATCATTTCTTCTATTGGGGACCCAAATCTCAGGGTTCCACTGTGTGATTCTGGAGGTTCTTCCCCTAGATACCAGGCTTCGGATTTCTAATATTTTAATACTGATTTTCAACATTTTTCATCCCTTCTCAAACACCAGTAGAGCCTGCTAGATTGGGCTCCACTTTGTGATCTGGAGACAGAAGCAGAAGACAAAAAGAAGCCAGGCCATTGCAAGCTTACCATCCCATCGTGAATTTCTCTGGACATTCTCTTTGCTAAGTCAAAATATGCCTCAGTGGTCAGAAAGATTTAGAAGTGGCAGTGACGTTCATGTCTCATACAAAGACACAGCTGGTAAATAGGAATAAGACGGAGCCTGTAACTTCATGCAGATCACAACACAGAGATGGCCAGGGCTTAGTGGTCTCCATCTTCATGCAATGTCAAAAGCATTAGCTCATTACTGCTTCTTACTGATTGTCCAGCAGAGCTGAAGTCAATTGTTCTGGAACACTCAGCAGGTAGATATGTCTTAGTCTGTTGGGGTCACTGCAGCAAAATACCAAAGATGGAGAGACTGCAGACTCACAGGCATCAAAAATCTACTTCTACCAGGTCATGCGGCTGAGAAGGGTAAGACCAAGGTGTGGACACTGGTTGCCTGGTGAGGGCTTCCTTGTACATTCACATGGAAGGTAGGCAAAACTGCCCAACTGGTAAATGCAGGGAGGGTTCAAGCTGCCCAAGTTCATTGCTTCTAATTCTTTCATTTGGGATAGACCCACTGGCCAAAGGCAGAGCCCTCCTGATTTACCCATTTCCCAAAAGGTTCCACTTCTTACTACCCTTCACAGTGGAGGTTAGATTTTCACACATGAACTTGGGGCAGCAGTTAACATTACAACTGGGAAAAGGAGAAATTTTTTGTGTATGGATTTTAATTTAGAGAATGTTTGAACTTACAACAAAATTTTAAGAATGCAGAAGCTCAGGATAAAATATCCAAGAATTATTATTACATGGGAACTCAACTATTCAGTCTATGGTTTTCCAAAGATTAGTATAATTATCACAGTTGGAATAATGCACCCAAGAGAAGGTATTAATGTTTATCTCATCAATTTGGGCTGTACAGGAACATTTGATCTATTCACAACAGCCATCTTCCTGAAAACACCTCCAGTCTTTAAATTTCTTTAGCCAGTTAGCACTTCCACATAACTGCTTCTAGAGTTCTCACAGTGCATAGTTCTGATGTAATTCATCTAGTTTATCTGCCTTAACCATTGGACTGTGCTCTCCTCTGCAAACAGGGGGTAGATTCCCCCAACCCATGACAGGTTTACATGTAAGCAATTCTGTTGGAAATTGGAAAGTCCTATGTCCAAAATGCATCTCACATGCTGTACCTACTGAACACACTGGTTGTTTTCATCACAGCTAGTTGCTGACTGGGAGCCACAGTTCCTCCCGACCGCCCACTCCACAGAGAGGACCACAGCAGGTGGATGCCAAGAATGCTTCTACTGCATGCACAGAGCTTTCACATGACCATACAGTGAGGACATGGTAAGTCAGGGGCAGTGTTAACTGCTGCTCAGTCTCCTCAAGCGCTGAAGAAGACTTGCCAGGTTCTTCAACTGCTGTATATTGAATGAATGAACAAGGCAGGGCTTGAATTTACCTCCTAGTTGCATGGAAACCAGTGATTCTAAATGGATATAATGTTCATTTCATCTGGGAGGTGAATGAAGGGTGGGCGATTGAAGTTAGTAGATCATGCTTTCTGACACACAAGGAGGTGGGAATTGTGCACAGCTACTTGAGCGAACAGATGAGCCATGAGAAATCTGCTAAGCAAACCATCCCCTTGGCTATACACAGGCACTGACCCTGTGCCTGGCAACATGTGGCTACAGATGGAGAAAGATGAGCCAGGCCAAGGAAATGAGGCTCAGAGTGCACCTTTCCCTGTCCCGTCCCAGCTGTGCTCCACCAGGAGTGATGCAGAGACCTGCCCAGAGACACTGCAGAGCCTGCCTGCCAAGCCCTTTACAGGCAGCACGATTGGCACTGATGCCAAGTCTCCCCTCTTGTGAGAAACAGGCCAAGGTTTTCATGGAGGTAAGTTACACACTGCAGAGGCACGTCTATCCATATCTATAATTTACCCTAATAAAAACAATGCGTTTCTAGATAACAAAAGAAGATATAAAACACAGAGGTTGGATTTCAAAGATGTAGGTCAAATAAAATGAAAAGCACCTGGCCTCATGTTAAATCGCAAACCCATGTCCTACATCAGAGCGCTGAGTTGGAGACTCGATTTGGTCTCTGGGCCCTGTTTCCTGCCGAGGCAGACCACAGGAGGCAGTAGTAGGGGCTCACATGGGTAGGTTTCTGTCACCTATCTGGGAAACCTGTACTGAGATGCCAGCTGCCCCTGGCATTTGGGGAGGGAACCAGTGGATGGATGTGGACCGTCTCTATAGATCTGTGCATCTATCTGCCTTCCCCAAGAAAAGAAAGCAAATGCTGAAGGAAGGAATTCCTTATGAATCACTTAATTCTTCACTCATTAGTAAACCTCAGTTTCAAACTTTGTGACGCATGGCGAATAGGTTTTACACGTATGAAAAGAACTTAATGAAAAATGAGGAGCTCTTACGAAAAGTCCATGCGATCTGCACACCTGCAAAATGAAATCACATTGTATCATCTGTCCCTTCCATCCACTGTTCTCGGAAACTGCCGGGTCATCCGTCTCACACTCTAGATGAACTCAGCACGTGCAGTCCTATTCTTGCTATCCGTGCTCTCGGAGAATTTATTTTCATGATAATTCTTGTATTATTAACATTCTATCTTCAGTCATGCTCTTATTTTGACGTTAACATGATCTGATAACCACAGCACTCCACGGGAGGAAGTCAGTTTCTACAGTGAGTTTTGTTCCTACTTTTCTGCCATTTTGATGAAAAACACAGACTTCGTGAATATGCAGTCAGTCACCGAGCACCAGTGTGTTCATCTGAGAGTCCCTGTAAGGACTCGGGGGTAGCAATGCATGTGCATGGTTCCTGGCATGGCCAACCCTTCCACCTGACACTAACATGGAAACGGACAGGGCAGTCCCGGCTTCCTGATGGCATTGTATCTCAAGTTGGGGGGTCTAAGCAGAACATGTCATTCCTGAACTAGTGTCGGGGCACGGGGGTAAAGCCTCCACCGGTGACACCAGGATCCCTCATTGCAATGCCTCTCTGTCACCCCAGCTCCCTGGGAATGTGCCTGGGAAGCAGCTGAAGATGGCCCACATGCCACCAAGACATCATTCGGACTTTGTATCTTTCCCCATCTCTGTGTCAATTTGCCTCTCAAACAAATAAATCTTTTTTATAGAGAAAATGTCTATTTTTTAATTTCCTTCAGAACATTTTAAATGCGGTATGTTAGGTTGTGTTTCGAAATGAATTTTTTCCTTAAACTTTCCCCCAAATATAATCTATGACCACAAATGGTTACAAAGTGTCAATGTCAACTGATAAGCCAGTGTCTGGAGACGCTATGCAAGGACAGCAATGTGGTCACAAACAAGGAACTGCTTACTATGGAGTATCGAGATGAAAACTGCTACCAGATTTTCACTTGTTGTTGAATAATCCAGACTAGACAGCAGGTTACCCAAGAGCAAATATTTTCAGTAGGCAAGAAGTGGGCAACGAAGGGCAGGAAGGGGGGTGTAGCCTATTTGCAATAGTACATGGAAATGGGCAAATAGCAGTAAATCTCGGTTAATTCTGCTAAAGCAGAAATGGTGGCCAAAATCACTCTTCAGGATATTATCTTTGACACACTATTAACTCAGGAAGATCTGTTAACTCTGATGTATCCTATTTTTTACATACTATGAAAGAAACAATTTGGCAGAGTGACAGCCCCTGCTGCCACCACCGCCATCACCACCTCACCACCCACGAGAGTCTCCTACACACTCAAGGGCACCTGAAAACACACAACCCAGTGTTGCTGCTGTATAAGGACCACAATTCACACGGACAATGAGCCAAAGGTCAAATGGAACTCAAACTTGGAGTAACTCAGCAACTCCCTTTGCTACCTATACGTGTGTGTGTGTGTGTGTGTCTTTCTAGGGGAGCAGGGGGTGTACACACAGCTATTGGAGAAAGCCACAAATAGAAAGCCAGAAAGAGAGGAAATTCTGAACTCTAGGGATATTGATTTCAAGTAAGTTTAACCATTAAGAGGGAAATGGCCAAATGGGAAAAAAAAGCAAATGGAATAAATTCATGCAGATAAAGGACATCAGCGGAAATTTGGCATGCAAGAAGAATCTTTAGAACTTAAGGAATTTTGTACATTCTTGGCATTTTTACAAAATAACTTTTCCTATTTCTTCTGTATTTTACTAATATCTTCACAATAAAACCCATGCAACTCAGCCAGCACAATTCATCTTTCTATTTCCGTTATGATTTAATAATCTTCAAAAACCTGTCCCATCCCCTGTGTCACCTCTGCACTAATTCTTCTCATTACAGGAAGAACACACCTGGTGGAGGAGCAGATGCCATGTCCCTGGGGGCTGATCTATTTTTATATAACCACTACATTCCAGGAAAGAGACTATCTTTGTTGATGAGATAACTATACTTCAGTTAAATCACTCTTTGATCTGGTCTTCTCCATGCTTTACAAAGGAAATTATCATACTTTATATACAGAAAAAAAATACCGCTATTATCAAAAGCAGCAGTGGAGGGTGAGTGAGGGTGGCCATAGTTACAGAAAATAGCCTGGGCACCAACCCAGGAATCTTTAGGATGACTTGACCTGCTGCTCTCATCTTTAATTTCCAATCTATAACATGCATGAGTGTGGTAACACTGGGCTGCTATTGAGGGTGGGCTGTGCTGGGCTACTGTTGCCATGGAAATGCTCAAATGTATCATCATATTATAAATGCAAGTACTACGGTTTGAAGTAATGACTTCAGCCTGGTTTAAGAGAGGAATGACTTTTGGTGTTCAAATGGAGTTAAGCACTCCCTACCATACTGCCAATGAAAACACACAGGAAGAACAATGACCTTAAGTTACCCATTGCTGCGATTCAGTGCTCTATTCAGAAAGCAAGGGAAGCAGAGCTTGTCGCAGTTTATGAATCAGCCAGTCTTAAGGAGAAAATAGCATAGGAACAAATGCCTTCTAACCGGAGAAAACAAAGCCCTGAAGACTTAAAAACTATATGCTGAATCAGTCCATGCACAGAGGGTTATAGTCAGACTTGGGACCCAAGACAGCTGGCTGGTTATCGTGTGCCATGTACGAAGCATGTGTCAGGGATGCTTAGCCGGACCAAGCAAAGAAACTTTCCAAGGGCCTTGTGCATCTGTCCACCTTGGATGGCCTAATGTACAGAACACCAGTTCACACCACGGGAGGCCATGGAACCAGACACAGGTACACTGGGTAAAACCCTCATGTACAGAAAGCAAGCTTTAGGGGTCCCACACTTACAAAACCCTGGGGAGATGGTGCCTGACTGAGCCATGCTGGCGCAAGACAGGTCTTCCCTGAGGAAGTTAAGCACCAGGCCATGTCACTCCCCAAGCAACTCAATCTCAACAGGCATTCTCCGGCAGATGGCAAAGGAAACCTGAGCTCCAATGGTCAGCTTATCGGAATTAAGAACAGACAACTGATCCCTCAGACTGCATATGCGCTCCCATCACGGCCAGGGCCACGTGCACATTTCCAGTCAACTACTGAATGTGTACAAATCCCAGCACTAATTCTGCAGCCTCAATCTCCTTTTAGATACAGTGCTAAGCTGAGAGAATAAATAAAAGAACTCTCCTGCAGGCTAAGCAACTGAACTACATGCGCAATATTTTTAACTAAGATGAGCATAAACATTTAAAACACATTTAGTCTTTAAATGAACTGCTAGCACCTTATAAGTAAATGTTGGGAAAGCTTTTTTTAAACCCACATATGATGAATGATGTTCTTTATGAAATTAACTATTGGATGATATCAAGTAACTTAAAACACATGTATTTTATAGATTTAAAGTTTAAGTCAGAAGAGTAGATATTGATTACATTTCCTTTAAACACTAAAAGGTTTTAAGGGTAAGAAGAAAATGCTTAAAAAATATAATTTGGATTTTGCTGAACACAAAGCTTTTAAGAAATGTGTTTGAAGATTAATGAATCCTGGAATTCTCTCTACTCCTAGGAAGGAGTTGTTGAGTCAATGCTAACAGCAGGCAACCTCTTCAAAGAATAGATTTACGTTAAAGTTTCAGAAATAATGATGTTAAATTCCAAAATGATATTATGGCCTTATAATCTGTCATCACAGCTTTTCCTTTCAAGACAGGAGAAGACATTTGAATGTGCAAAACAGGGAGATAAGAGACAAGGTAACATGCTGTCATCCATCTGCTAAGATTTATGCTGGCAGGGGAAATGAGGCTTGGGAGCGCCAGTCCAGAGGCGGGCATCGTCGCTGACAGAGACCGATGCTCCGGCAGCTGCAAACCCATCCGTGGGCCGATCACTAGATTACTGACACAGGTTACCAAACGCACAAAGCCATCACCGCACTTTCTAGACCTAAATCATACACACACTCTACCACTGACGCAGCTGGGTGAGCCAGCACTTGACCCCCACTGCTTCCCGCTCAGCTTCCTGCTAATGCACCTGCGAAGGAACAGGCAACCATCAAGGACTTGGGCCCCACCCCAACTCCTGGGCAGAGTTCTTGGCTCAGGTCTTTGGCCTGGCCCAGCCCTGGATGGTGAAGGCATTCAGATAGGGAATTATCTGGTGGGAGCATGCTCTGTGTCTCTCTTCCTGACATGGGGGTGTGGGTAGGGTGGTGTGTGTGTGTGCGTGTGTGTGTGTGTGTGTGTGTGTGTGTGTGTGTGTGTGTGAGGCCCTGCCCTCCAAGAAGACAAAACAAATCAGTAAGCATCTTTTTAAGATGTGTTCCATATGTTCAAACAGCGATGTGGAAAAAAATGCTTTTACAGGTTTATGTGAAATGTTTCAATGGCTGTGCAATTATTTCAGACTTATGAGAATGTAATTTTTAAAGAGGTCCAGAAAGTTAACCTTTTATTTTTTTTTTTTGCTCAAGCTTTTTTTTGTCTTGAAGTAACTTCTATGTACCCCATTTCCTTAGTTAATTGTACTGTTTGTTCACTGCAGTAATAAAATGGTTATTTATTGACTATCTGGGACATACCACTCTGCACTATTATATTATAACTGTTCATAACTTTGTAATGCTTTCATAAAGGTGATTCATGGTGCTAATAAACATGCAAGACAACTGCAGAGTCTTGCTCTTTCTCCGCCCAAGTTGCCCTGGCCTTGATACGCACGGATGACTTTCACCTTCACCTTGGATGGAGTTTTAGCCATGTGGCTTTACAGACGTATTTTAATTTATAGTTTGCAATGCTTCAGAATCTACTCTCGTACTCTGGTAGATTATGATGCGATGAGTTAGAATTGTTTATAATCATAGAGAAATATACCTTGTGGGAGACTAGGAAACTCATAACAGTGTCAGAAAGCAGAACTGATAATTAAAAGTTTGAATTGAAAAATAAAGGAAACTATTTAGACTTCAGAGAAGAAGTCAGATAGATTGTGAGCTTTTTAAAAACTGAAGAGGCTTGGTGGAAGAAAGCTGAAGATATCAGCAAGTATTTCAACTCCCTTCATAGTACCGATGATTAAAGAATCTGTCTGCAGTGTAGCCTTTGGGGAAAGAAAGGTGACGCTTACACCAACGCTGTCTGTGACTGTTAGGCCATATGGAGACCCTGAAAAAAGGGCAAGGGTACCATTATTAGGGAGCTACCGTGTAATTTTGTTTACTTTTGCCTTGTTTTCTACAACAGGGAACATCTGTAGGCTCCGTATCTGGTTTCACCAGCCCATCTTGTCATGCTCAATTGTCTACAACCATGCCAGGCGACAGGCACCAACAGCTCCATCTGATGCCAAGTAGTTCCCAGAACAGATGTGAGAAGAAAGACATCAAGAGCCTCATTCTCACACAGAATTGCCATGAATTTGTAAAATTGAGTCTTAAGCCTAGGTAACTACGTGACTCCTGAGCCATGGCCTGACTCCAGCCTCACCCCTGTGACAAGTTTATACGAAGGCATAGCATGTTCACATTGGTTTTTTGGTTTTTTTTCTTTTTTTTTTTAAGGGTTCTCAATTCCAGTGTATTTGGCTGAAGCCTGGATATTCTACTTGTTCCTCTCAACCTCCTAGTCCAAGATTAGGACCACACTTCCTGGAACCACCATCAGCAAGTCAAGTGCTTCCTGTTCAGTATCAACATTCAGGCAGCTCACCTTTTCATCTTGAAGGTGGAGAGCAGCACTTCTAAAGCTTGTGCCGTGTGCTCCTGAGGACCCAGTGAGGCTTTGTGAGATAAGGCATACAAAGCTACAGAAGAGAAGATGTTCTAAGCACCATTACTTCCCTTTCTGTGCTTCCAAACACTGCCACTAAATGTGAACTGTACTTCAACACTCTCATTTGGGCGCTGGAAATGCCTAAAACCACCTTGGTCCCTATTATGTTTGGGTCATGGTCCTTCCACTTGTAGCTCTGTGTGTTCTGAGCATTCGCAATCATTCTATTACCCGGAAAATTAAAACTTGGCATGTGAGACGAGATCAGAACCATATAGTGCTAAGATAGCATCTTCTATGATAATAAGTATGGGTATAAAGTTCTGAGTCACAATTAGGATGTGAAAGAATGTACAACACACTTTTTCTACAAAGAGCCAAAATCAGTTCTCCAGGCCAAAGATCAATAACAGCATTACGCTGTAGGGTTTGCAAACAAATTCATTGTAAACCTATGTTAAAAAAAAAAGGGTGGGGGGATAAAGTACCAAATGAAACCAGGTTGCTGTAAGTTTTTCATGCTGTATGTGAAGTTGTACTGTGTGATCAAAAGGCAATGATAATTTAATCATACACACTCTAATCTCTAGAGCAACCAGTTAAAATTGGATAAATAAAACAAGGAGAAACCAATGGAGTAGACAAGGCACTAAAAATATACCATTAATACAACAGAAAATAAGAATCTAAATAACACAGAAGAAATGGAACAGATAAAAAACAAATTAGTAGATGATAGCCATAAACAAACAAAACAGAAAGTTTACCATTAAGTGGATACTGTGTTTAGAAGACAGAAATTTTCAGAATGAAATATGAGAAGCAGTAGGTAAGAAAGTCCTAAGTACATTTTTTTTTAAAGAGACACACACTGGGGCTGGAGCCATGGTGTACCAAGCTAAGCTTCCACCTACAGTAATGGCATCCTATATGGGTACTTGTTTGCATTCCAGCTGCTCCACTTCCCAACCAGCTCTCCCTCATGGCCTTGAAAGGCAGGGAGAGACAGCTCAAGTCCTTGGACTCCTGCACTGACATGGAAGACCTGGAAAAAGTTCCTCACTCCTGCCTCTGGATCAGCTCAGCTCCAGCCGTTGTGGCCACTTGGGGAGTGAACTAGCAGAGGGAAGATCTCTCTGTGTGTCTCTCCTTCTGTCTATAAATTTTTTTTCAGAAAAAATCTTTAAAACAGAGAGAAAAGAAAAACATTTCTGGGACTGACAACGTGCCATAGCACATAAAGCCAGTAACACCAACATCACCCGTGGGCACTGGCCCATTTCCTACCCTTGATCTTAGTTAAAAGGCCGAGAAGCAATTGCTGGTCTGCTTCCATTTTGCTCAACTTCAGAACTAACGCCCTGGTAACACCCCAAATAAGCAGCAGAAGGCAGCCCAGGCACTGGGACCAGTGCCGCTCACATGTGAGACCTGGGTGACGCTCCTGACTCCTGGCCCTCAGCATGGCACTTGGAGAGTGAATCAATGTGTGCAAGATTCTCTCCCCCTTCTGTGTAACTGACTTTCAAATATACAAATCTTTTAAAACGCAAGAGACAACTTCAAATATTAAAATACATATAGAAACATATAGATGGATTGGGTATCAGACATAGAATAATACATAATACACAAATGCCAATAAAAAGATACTTAGTTTAGCTACATTTATAAGGTAGACCACAGCATAAGAAAAAATTCACCAGGCATAAAGAATTACTTATAAATGACAAAGAACTGACTTATCAAACTTCTGTAAAATTCCTGAATTTGACTGAATCTAATTATAGTTTTTAAGAATAATAAGCAAAAATTGGCAGCTCTAAAAAGAAAGTCTAAGAAATTCACCGTTATATTTGAATATTTTATCATTGCTATTATTGACAGAGTGTGGACAAAAACTTAAGAATATAAAAATATGTGAATTGCTAAGCTTAACAATTAACAAAGGTATCACTCCTAAGAGCTCAAAACACATAAAAAAACATTCAGAAAGTTCATGATAAATACACATTAAAAAACTATGCATATTTGTTAAATGTTGGCAAAAATAAACTTGTATGTTACTTACATTTTTGCCAGATCTCTTTGAAGAAGTCTCATACATAAGATTGTGGGGCAAGCATTTCATACTTTTTTTCATACTTTTAGAGGTGTTTATTCTAAAAGGAATTCCTAAAATCAGTGATCTGGGCTGAGGTGTCCAGACTTTTGTTTAAGGATCTTTCTCATTAATGTTTCAGAACCCTACAAGTTCTCTAGCAACCTCTACATCTGGCTTCATAACAAGAAAGCAGCTTTGTAGCACAGTACATAAGTGAATGTGCTTAGCTTTATTCAACTCAAATATCATTTATAAAAACAGACCGTGGCCAGAACCCAGAGGGCTCTAACTTAGAAAAAAAAATAATACTCATAGTTAATTCATAGTTATTAGACTAAAAGCAATAACAGTGGAAAACAAATAACTGGAAAAAATCAACGCAGTAGTTAGTTCTTAAGAGTGTTTAATATAATTGATAAAGAGTGATCCATAAAGAGAGAAAACAAATTATTAGTAGGAACAAAAATGAAAAATTGATCATCACTCCGGAGCCAACAGGCGTTAAGTAGAAAGTAAAATACTAGACCAATATTAAAAGCAACAAATCAGTAAGATAGGCTAAGTGAGTAAAATTATTGAACAACAACAAGACGAAAATAAACACGAAGTAGGCTGACTGAACTTGAAATTGTTTTAAAGATGGCCATGGGCACCAATGACTTCTTCCTGAAATGCTGTTAAACATTTAAAGGGAGAAACCACACCAGCATCCTACAAGCTCTGAACAGATGTAGCTGGAGGACGTTTCTCAAATCTTCTCATTAATTTGGCAAGTACTAAAAATCCAATGACATGTTGAGGGAAAGCAAACACACATCATTCCTCCAGAAGACAGAAAATTTCTAACAAGGGCTAAGAGAAAAATGCATGATGTAATAATAATGGCCAGTGTGATACATCCAGGAATATGAACTTCACCATGAACTTCACTTGGTAATAAAAACATATACTTGTTAACAAAACTGAAGAAGTGTGATTCATCAAATTAGTAGAGGCATGCAAATAATGATGCTTTTATATCAACAGGTCCAGAAGAAATCATTGGAAAACAAACATGCATTCAAAGTCACCAGGCCATTTATAATAGAGGAAACTTGCGGCATTTGACAGATGGTATACGTGGAAAACATCACTAATGCTTAAGTCATCAGTGTTTTCACCATAACCAAAAACCAAGCTGGATAAGGATGTCCATCATTATAGGAACCCAGGAAGGCAGCCCGGGGAGGACTGATGGGGCAGGAACCCAGGAAGGCAGCCCGGGGAGGGATGATGGGGCAGTTCCATAAATGGAGCTGCACCAGCAGGGACACCAGCAGGCTCCAGTGCGAATCTTCGTTGAAGGGACCAGGCAGAAGACTGATTCCTCAGCATCTCTTCCCCAAAGTCGCTCAGCCTTCTGTTCTACCAGGCCTCCCTGAGTGAGGCCCACAACGCTAACAAGGACAAGCTCCACTCTGTCTACAGGGAACATCCATCTCACCCCGAAACAGCCGCCAGGTCCACCCACAATAGTGTTCAACATCTGGACACCCTATGGCCAGGCCATTTTACAACGGATCATTAAGGCATTAAACACATAGTAGACACAAAAATGAAGGAAGAGGGAAGAATAAAACAACAAAACAGGGAAATTTTTTTAAAATTCCAAATTTTAGTGCTTTTCTGCAGGTTGGTTGGACAAAATGATGGTTAGTTTTTCATTTTCTCCATGAATCTTCCTGTTGCGTCTTTACACTTCATTAGATCTGAGGATATTTGCTGCTGATATTCGTGAATTCTTTTTCAAATATTATACCCTCCGAACTCCAGACACTACCCCCAGACTCACATTGCTTGTGAAACTTACTCTCACGTACAACAGACGGTTTTATGTCGGATAGTTCTAATTAGTAGGCAAGCCAGTGTACCAGTCAGGCTGGTGGTTCCAAGGCTTTCCCGCCAACATTGCTATCCCAGGAAAGTCAGAAAGTCCTGATTCCAAGGGTCACATAGCAGCAGGAAGTAAGCCTGAATTTCAAATAATATCCCCTCAGCCCGGCACAGCAACCTAGTGGCTGAAGTCCTTGCCCTGCATTTGCCGGGGTCTCCATGGGCACTGGTTCGTGTCCTGGCTGCTCCACTTCCCTTCCAGCTCCTTGATTGTGACCTGGGAGAGCAGTAGGGGATGGCCCAAGGCCTGCATCCATGTGGGAGACTCAGATGAAGCTGCTGACTCCTGGCTTCAGATCAGCTCAGCTCTGACAGTGGCAGCTAGTTGGGGATTGAACCAGCAGATGGAAGCTTTTTCTCTCAATCTTTCCTTCTCTCTGTAAATCTGCCTTTCCAGCAAAAATAAGTAAGTTTTTAAACTAATAATAATAATAACATCCCCTCACACGGTCCTGCCAATTAATTCTTTTGTAGATCCCAATCCACTTCAATCAAAGCACAACTTCAGGTTTTACTGTGTTACTCATCCCTTTACAGAGATGCCCGTCTGTCCACACTGCCCGCAAGCCAGACAGAACTACCCAACTATGGCAGCCAGGAGAACATAGCAGGGCTTTGCAAGTGCTTGTCTTGGTCTGGATATTACACAGTACTGCTGCCTGTTTGAGGTATCACACACCTGGTTCTACCACACCCTGAGCTTAGGGTCAACACAACTTCCTAGAGCTAGCCTAACAACCTGACTCAGGGACAGGCGTCATAGCTTGTTGCCTAAATCCTTGCCTTGCATGGACCAGGAACCCATATGGGCGCTGGTTCATGTCCGGTGGCTCCACTTCCCTTCCAGCTCCCTGCTTGTGGCCTGAGAAAGCAGTGGGAGGACGGCCCAAAGCCTTGGGACCCTGCACCACTTGGGAGACTGGAACTTCTGGCTTTAATCAGCTCAGCTCCAGCCACTGGGGTCTCTTGGGGAGTGAACCAGCAGATAGAAGATGTTTCTCTCTGTAAGTCTGACTTTCCAATAAAAAATTAAAAATAAGTATTTTTTAAACAAAGAAACATAATTCAAATAAATCCAAGATGTCACTGATGCTCAAAATAAGCTTTAAAGAAAAGTACTAAAATATGCACCTGATTTTTATAGCTTACGATCCTTGGTTCTAACATAGCATCTTTATGTAACAGTAAAGGAGTAATGGGTTTTTTATAAAAATTTGATTTATTTCTATTTCTTTATAATAACACAGACATTCTATCAATGTACATAACTTCTCAGTGGGGACAAAAAGGAACAGCAAAGTTAGAAACTGAACTTGGGTTTATCTGACTCATAAAGGACTTTCTCAGTCCAGTATTGGAGTACAGGATAGAGTGCCATGGGTGCTGCTGGCATCTCTACGGGGCCTGTTTCTTGTTCTGTCTGTTCTGTTTCTGATCCAGCACCTTGCTAATAGCCTGGGAAAGCAGGGAACCGCCTGAGTGTTCGAGTCCCTGCACCCACATTGGAGCTCCAGATGAATGTACTGGCTCCTGGCTCAGCCTGGCTCAGCCCTGGCCATTCTGACCACTTAGGGAAAGAATCAAAGGATGAAATTTCTCTCTCTCTCTCTCTAAAATAAGTAAATCTTTTTAAAAAAACGTTATATATAAAAAAACTTTATCTGAAGCCAGTGTTGTGGCACAGTAAAGTGTTATCTGTAATAATCAAAATTCCATATGAGTGTCGACTGAAGTTATGGCTGCCCTATTTCTAATTCAGTTCCCTGCTGATACGACTGGGAAGGCAGTGGCAGATGATTCGGATGCTTGGGCCTCTGCTGCCTAGGTGGGATACCTAGAGGAGGCTCCTGGATCCTGGCTTAAGTTTATCCCACCCATGGCCAACAGGGTTATCTGGGGTTGACCAGTAGACTGGAAGGTGTTTGTCTGTCTCTGTAACTCTGCTCTCTAAACAAACAAATCTTTTGAAAAACACAAATTTCTTAGCAACACTACACAGCTTGAGAGCTTGCTAAAACAGTACTTCTTTCTCCTGGTGTTCTGGTTTTTAAAAAATTTGAAAAGTGTGATTTTCACATTTTTGCCTGAATTACTCATTTAAAAGCAAACACACCAGTGCCAAAGACAGAGCTCTTGTGGCCTGCCTCTAGGAAGTCGCCTTTGGGGTTGGCAGCAACCCAGGCATCAGTACTCTGCCAGAAGAGCAACCCCACTAGCCACAAACGGACCGGATTGTTGCCAAAGCCCAATCCATATATCATCATCACATTTACAAGATTATGATCAAGCCCTTTGCCAGGAAGCTTGCTAACACCAGGAACGGTCTGCCTCCCTCAGCATTTCCAAAATTCAGGACACTTAAAATTAACTGGGCTAGCCAGTAACTAACACCACTCACTCCATCACGCCTTCAATGGCTTCCCAAGCCCTAAAGTGTTAGTACTCTCTGAAAGACATTCTCTTGGGACAATTAGAGCTGAATAACTAAATTGCTAATCAGTTCCAGGCTAGAATCTCTGATTAACTACACATCGCAGCCCTTTTAGTATAACTCTATGTGTCATTATTGGTGCTAGATGAATACATCTCGCTTATACACACACACAATGACACATGTGTCCATATGTTTACACACACCCCTCTGCCATACTGTTCATGAAATTGTAAAATTCCAATAGACAAAGACCGCCAGCCATATTGATTTTCTTTAGGCTTCTTCAAGTATGGTGCAGCGCTGTGCCTGTTCCTTTCTGTCTGTGAAAGTGATATGCTCGCTTTGACTAGCATGTGCTGTTTGCTGCATTCCAGCAACCCAGCAATCTCCATAGGCCACGCTGTTAGCCAAGCACCAGCCCGATCCATGAAGCACTCCTGATGGACAGGACACAATCACACCTGTACCAGCTCCCCTGTGTCTTAGAGCAGTCAGGCTACCTCACTTCCTCTGGTCCAAGTTCACCGCAACCTTCTACATGCTGACTTTGAGACAAACCCTCACCCTCCTACTAGCTATGTATTTCCCCAGTGTTTTATGATCTGTTACTTCTCCCCTTGGAAGTGTTTTGTTTATTCTCCAGTTGTCCTCATAGTCTCAGAGCTATCAGCTTTCCAGAATCAGTGTTTTCCATGACCCTGAGTCCTGAGGCTGGGCTACTTTTCTCTTGCTCTTGGGGATGAAGAGAAAAGTGCACACAGGTAGAAAGGAAGTGCCCTGGACCCCTTTCACCACTTCCCTCATCACTGCCACAATCACCTTGCTCATACCCAACACCTCACCTCCACTGCACCCTGTACTGCTTGCTTGCTTCGGCTGGTTTCTAGGAAGCTACTTCACGAGACCCCTTGGAGTCCCTAGGGCATGTCCATGGGCAGGACTTCCAAAAGTGTGATGGTTCCCCAGCCAGCCCCTGACTCACAGCGTGTGGCAGCCCCTGGATAAACACTTGGGCAGGCACTCGCAGGATCCAGTCTGTGTGTCACCAGGTCACCAGGCTTCAGTCACAGCCACTCATAACGGTAGCCCCTGCACTGTCACCTTTGTGTAGGTCTCCCCCTCGCTGCTTCCTCTCTGTAATCTCTTGTGCCTCTGGAAACGCCGTGGCCAGTTCTTGCCTGTGGTACTCCCATCGGAGGAGTTGGAGGTAGGAAATCATACAATAGGGGCTTCATACTTTGTACAATATTGAATTCACTTTTAGCTCTTTCATGCACAGGATATGCTGCTTTGTTGAAAACAGGATTAAACTTTCTCATATCCCAACATGCTGTGCCTTCTCTAGTCTCATAAAAGGGATTTTCAAATAGTTAATGAAAAAAGTACATTATGGGAAAAAACAACTGTTTCTGGATTTCAGATGTTCTTGCATCAAAATAAGCCACTGGCTAACATTTGAATCTACCTGGCGCAGAGAGCGCAGCCATCAGCATGGATGACACAGGCGCTCTCACATCAGGAGAAAACCTGCAAGACCTCAGCCATGATTCTGTCTCGAGCGCACAGTATCTTATATTAGCAGTCTTACAAACCAGATTCTAAACCCCAGGCCATGACAGAATAGCAATAATAAGAAGACAAGTCACTTTTATCAGTACCCTAAAGCCCAGAGGCACTTATCCCAGTATAAACTGCAAGGCACAAACCACGTGGCACATCATGGTTTCTAGGTCCAGTCAAGATAATTACTTTAGCCACATGGGCCAGGGGTGATGAGATGTTTAACACTTTCTCATAAATTTGCTATGAATATGCTTATGGTAGTCACTGTTGAGCTATTTGCAGATACTTCCTGAAAGGCTTCTGCCTTGTTGAAGTCTAACGTGGCAGGACCTGGACACGGGAGAAGCACGATGCTCCTTCAGCTCATCTACCTCAGGCAGGGGCTACTTCAGGTGTCAGCGGAAACAGCAACTGACACTCCACTGAGCGAGAGACCATCGCATCCTCTCATCTGCCAGCAGAGGAAGACTTGGTATGATGGGTCGCAGGTGACCGCCCAGCTACAGGGCGGAGCCCTCAGGGCCTCTGTGCCCTGGCTTTCCCTGAAGGCTCCTTCCTTGCACTGCTAACCAGGAAGCCACACTTGTCCCCCAGGACACTTTCACACGCTCCAATCTCCACTTGTGGAAAGGGTCCCTGGGTTTCTTCCTGGAAATGTGCATTCTCCTAGGCTGGAAACTCCATGATGTCATTAGCAAGTACTGAGTTACACGCCAAGAAACAATTGTACGTACTGCAGGCACCGGCAATGCCACCCCCATCACTAACTTAGTCTAACAGACTGAGTTGGCACGAACAGCAGGGAGTTGGCCCCAATGTCAGGGCACTTGATACCAAAGTGTGAGCCTCTCGCGTCCAGAATAGAGAAAATGGACGGAGAGGCCAACACAAAGTGAGTGTTGTTTCCCTGCACACACAGCAGCAGTCCCTTCTATGCCATCAGAACAACGTGTGTAGAAAGATCTCTAACACAGTTTTCTGAATCAAACTATTCTGCGAGGCCAAACCATTATGGAGCCGAATAAGGTCACCACAAACAGCATTCTTTTTTGTGTGTCTATTGGGGGTCCACGTCACAAAGCTGCCCACCAGAAAAGCACTTCGAGGCTCAAAAGGAGACAGATCAATAGCTAATGCAAAGACCCTATCTCACAGCACTTATATTCTATCCCCTTGCAATTTACGTACCCCATATTTTTTATTGATCCTCCCATGTTTTGTTCCCCAAATCTCAGGGTTGGCTAGAGGTCAAGGCATGAGCGAACACTTAACGAGTGTGCCAGTGCAACTCCTACCGAGATGCAGCTCTGACATGTACTGGGGGCCTCTCTCCAGCTGGAATGTTCTGTCATTTTGACAATTGAAAACTCATTTGCAAGGAAAGGATAAAAAAAGACAAATCTGCACCCTGCCACCTCCTGACATCTCGCTGGAAGTGATGAATCCCTGTTTTGGGTAAGGCTCAAAATAATTGAGGAATGGGAAGCAAATGAGAGAAGAGTTTTCACAGTAGCTTCAGTCTTAGCAGTCTGTCAAAGCATCTTGTCAGGTTACAAAACAATGATTTAAATCCCAAATGCACCTCATCTTTCACCCATGTGCCGTAGTTACGCATGCATGCTCAGTAACACGCAGGCATCAGGAACGGTCTCCAAGGTTGCTGCATATGCCGAGCTGCCTTCCCATAATGGTAAACAGCAGGAAAGACACATCCATATTCAAAACTCCCAGTCACCACGCCACAGAAAACACCAGTTTTCTCTACTCATATTATCATTTGAAAGTCATTTGATTGACATTCTGGAAAAATATTGACCTCAAACATTAGTCCCTTGCGCCTCAGCCATGGTGTGGCTCACACAAGATGGCACAGCATTTGTTTCACAAGGGTTTATACTGCATTTTGCTAGTTTATATTGTGCATTAATGATTCAGTAGGCGTCTGTGCCTATGGATTTATCATTTTTATCAATTCAAAACTAACTCTTCCAAGAACTTAAGTTGCTGTGATCTCCTCTGATTTGTGAAGAAAATTATAAATAAATAAAACACTGATTCTTTTTTTTTAAAGATTTCTTTATTTTTTATTACAAAGTCAGATATACAGAGAGGAGGAGAGACAGAGGGGAAGATCTTCCGTCCGATGATTCACTCCCCAAGTGAGCTGCAACGGCCAGTGCTGTGCCGATCCGAAGCCAGGAGCCAGGAACCTCTTCCGGGTCTCCCACTCAGGTGCAGGGTCCCAAGGCTTTGGGCCGTCCTTGACTGTGTTCCCAGGCCACAAGCAGGGAGCTGGATGGGAAGTGGAGCTGCCGGGATTAGAACCGGCGCTCATATGGGATCCTGGCACATTCAAGGCGAGGACTTTAGCTGCTAGGCCACGCCGCCAAGCCCATAAAACACTGTTTCTTCTAAAATGCCATCATATGCACGTTTTCTGTAGAGGCTCCTCTTGAAAAAAAATAAATTAATGTGCAATGTATAAACTCTGGCTTAGAAAGGAAAAGTTGTTACAAGGTGGTGATGGGGCTTTGACCGTGGCTTAACGAATGTTTGTGATCACATTTTAGGGTGCTAGGAAAACGTCCACGGGCACGACGGACCGTCCTGGGGACCCGATAGTCCTGGGTGAGATACCCAAGTGTTTCTCTAGGACACAGGCACCAATGTCCTGCGGCGACGGCCATTCTCCTGCTGCTGGAACAAACATAGCTCAGGCCCCAATCTGAATTTCTCTCTAGAAAGTTCTACACTCTCCCTCCCATCATCTTTTCTTAGAAACAAACTCGGCTGCAAGTTCTTATAATATTCGTCAGTAAATCGTAACACTTAAAAGTAAAATATCATTATTTTACACTAAAAATCCAAATAAAACTATCAATCATGAATTGCTTTTGCTTCTGTTCAGGCAATGAGTAGGGTGGATATAACTAAAACATATACCGGTAGCAACGACTCACAATGAATCAGTTCTCAAGGAACAAGGGTATTTCAATTTTCACCAAAAAAAAAAAAAAATCAAGAGACAGAAGACAAAAGTTCTGTTCTGTAGCATGTAGAAACTTTTCTATTATTGGATGGTGACCAATTGTGCAATATGTATCTGTATACTTGTTCAACAAATATTTACTGAGCAACCACTAGATAATAAGCCTTCTTTTGGGTGCTTGAAGTACAACCTTAAAAACAAAACCCCATGCTCTTGAGAAGTTAGTATACACCAAACACCCATGACAAGGCCTTCCAGTGAGGGAACCTCTGCTCCAGTGCTATCCCAAATCAGACTTAGGGCCTCATTAGTTCTCCTGTTGTGACACAACTCTGAAGTTCAAAGCCGCGCTGTGAATACAGATCTTCAATGCTTATTACCTAAGTACAAAACCCAATGGACAAGGAAATGATCACAAATGGAGAACAGTTTCATTCACTGTAATAACTTTGAGCTATCAAAACATGGAACTATCTCATAAAACTAGTTGCTTCCTTCCAAAATTCCTGTTTCAAAGGTGTACGACAATGTTAACAGTCATTAGTAGTAGTATGAATTAATGATGCTTGTATTAGGCCAACAAAGCAGCAAGTCTTGGCATCTACTCTTCTACGATGCTTACTACACAGACTTCTGAACTCCCCCCAATGGAAGTGATAACAGCAACTACCAAACCTAGCTTAGACAAGGCTCTGTGGCGGGCTCAACAGCCACCTGCTACACTGGCATGTCATGTGAGCACGGGTTAGAGCTCCAGCTGCTTCACTTCCGAGACAGCCCCCTGCTGATGCACCTGGGAGGGCAGCACAGGCTGCTCCCATCACCCACCGGGGAGACCCAGAGCAGGTTCCAAGCTCCCGGTACACTCCCTGCCATCGTCGCCATTTAGGGAATGAATCAGTGGATGGAAGGTATAACTCTGTATAACTCGGCCTTTCCAATAAGCATAATAAACAAATAAACCTTTTAAAAAGAATGAAAGAAGGCTGTGTATCCAGAATTTATCACAGTGCCTGAAATGCAGACAGCACACAACAGAGACCAGTCTTGCTCCTCTTACCCGCACTGAGGAATACGTGCAAACAGCTTAACCTAATAATACGGGGGTGCCAGGCTACAGAACGAGGACACAGCAGCTTCGCTCACAACTCCAGAATGTTGTCAGGGGCGAAGACTTAGAGAAGAACTTTCCACCAGAATCAGCTAGTAAGTTATCGACAGCTTAATTTTTAAGGATATAACAGCATGCCTTTGTGGCGGATTATACAAAAAAAAAAAAAAAACAAGCAGAATTTCGTCAAAGTAGTTTTCATACCAAATACGCTATTATTTTCAATGCACTGAGTGAAATTTCAAGTGATATTTTTTAACTTATGAAACAAACAAGTAAACAAAAAGCTACTGGTGACCACAGGATGTTTCAGCTTTCAAAGAACCATCTGGGTGTGCCTTCAGAAAAGCGGTAACAGACAAGATTGATGCGCTCCAGAGAAAGTAAGAGCCGTATGTAGGAAAAAAAGCAACAAAGTCTGAAAACATACTACACTTCAGAGGTATCATAATGTATATAATGTGCAAAATGTTGTCGGTCCAGCATGACACATGTTCCCGACGGAATATCACCGAGAGAGAGAATCCTTTGTTCACAGCAAAATGGATGCCAACAGATAAATGTCATATGTGTTCCTTGATTTGAGATAACCAATATAAAGAATACGAAAAAATACCATGAATACAGGCTAAATTGACATTTTGACATTTGTTTGGTGATTATAAACCTTGCCTACACTCTTAAGGAACAATGGTGCTTTATTTTTTTTCTACTTTAAAAAACAGAAAGGGAAAGTAAAGAATAATACTTGGAAAGCTCCTAGCCCTGTCTGGTCAGTTTGGTGCTGCTAGGGAAGGAAGCCCGAGGCACAGTCTCTAATGAATAGGAAGGTATTTCTCAGAGGTCCAGAACCCCAGGCTGGTACTGGCCAGAGATGCGCTTTCCAGAGTGAGTGATGCGCTTTCATCACAGGGCCCTAGGCAGCAGGGCTGACTCGTCGAATGTTCATGAAACCTCTTGGATCAGGGCGTCCAGTTCATCCCCAGAGAGAAAGGCTATAGGGTAATCACTTCTCCCAGTCCACCTGAAGCTCTGATCTCCAAAGGAGACAGAGTGAAACCTCCGAAGGACAGAGAAAGCATTCCACACACTGGGGAAGGGCCACAAAGGCACTGGAGTGCCTGCAACCTGCTGCAAGCTATTAATAATTGATTACCTTCACAAAACACACGTTACTTAATATATAAATGATAGCTATCAAAGAGAAAATTAAGGGGCCACACTGTGCAAGCCTGGGGTGTGGAATTACGTAATTAGGACATGAGGTAGTACATCCTTTCTCAGGAAACAGCAAGATATTGTCCACAACTCTGAAAGCACGTTTCTTTTCTCATAGCATTTCTACTTCGGGAGCTTATTTTTCAGAGACACATAACATAAGCACAAAGATACTCACTGAAGAATTTTGATATTGTTCAAGGAAGTATAAGGCCAAAATCTGTGTAAATGGTCATCAAGATGAGATTAGTAAAGTAAATTTTATCAGATTCATACAGTGCCTTAATCGGAAGGCTACAATGAAACTGGTTCAAAATATATCAAGAGGGAAAACAAAACTAGACAAACTTAATATGTTAAACTCACAATCAGGAAAATTAGACACACATACACAAATAAATGACAAACAGGAGAGATTTTCCACGTCCACATTGTCCACACATTGCCATTCAATTTTAAGTTATATATACATGTACAAATACATACATATTACACATAACATGTATATATTAGTGTATATAATCACATGAGATATATAATAAATACATACATAGATATGTATATATTATTTTATAAAATTATGTATTTGCATATCATGCATATTATATATATTTCATATATATACCTATAGTATCCAAAGGAAAAGAATTCTGAGCATCCAGAATACTTAATAGATTTCAAAAATGCAATCAAATGGGAAATAAGTGAACTTTTAAATATCATTCATCTCTACTATATGAAAAAGCATGCAAACTATAAAATATGCTTGAAATTAGAGACTACAAGAAAGATTTATGGAAATCTTATAATTAATTGCTAAACTAATAAATATCAACTGAAAAGCTAAAATTCTCCTCTGTATGAGAGACACGAAGACCAGGAAGACGGAGAACCAGTGATTTGAAAAATCAAAATGTGATTTTGAAACCTAATTGCATAGATTTATAGTTATCTATCACACACTCTGAAACAAAGTTCTGAAAACATGGCATATAGACGAGAAAACCATCACATAATTAGTAAATTAAAAAAACTGTAAGCCAAGGTTGTTCATCTTCCAGTTGAAAACAAACAATAACCTAAACTGGAAGAATTAAAAAAAAAACACCTAAAATTTTTGATTTGAAAATATTAGGATGAAAGAATGGCCTAAAGCATTCTAGAGAGAACAAAAACAGTGAACTGCCAACCAATCAAAGTCAAGCTAGTATCAACCACCTTATCTACCATTCTGGTTTCTGAATACCCACTAGGGAAATCCTCAAGGTTTGGTGGTAAGAATAGTTGCTGGCCTATGATTTTATACCCAGCCATAATACCTGTGCACTCTGAGTTACAGTGAGAATCTAAAGGCTTATCATACATAAAGGATTCAGCAGTGTTCTATCCTTTGTAGTCTTCATTTAACATTCATCTGGAGATGCCATGTGGAAGAGAACAAGAAAACAAATCCTGAAAATAAAAATAACTCTTGATATTAAGAAAAGAAGTCTATGAAAAGTCTCTACACTGATTTAAAAGGAAAACACCCCAAATACACAGAGCAAATCATATCTCCAAGAGGAATTCCTTTCACAAGAATTAAATTGATGAGGTTGGGTAGACAAGGCAAGATGTTGAAATATCTTGGTGCCAGTTGGATAACAATTTCTTCTGTTCCTCTGAACTGGGTGCTATTCAACTCCTACGCTCTTCAACCTAACTCTGAAATGACTACTTCCTCAGTACAGCATTGTATGGCTTGTGCTTTGTGGTGATAAATTACTTCTATAAATCATCTCATTTACCATTGGCAATGGACTATTTATACAATTTAGTAAATGCTTTGCTTGTTCATTTGAAAGGCATACATCATGTAAAAGCACAGCTTCATTTTTACAAGAAATTTCATGTAGAACTGGAAAAAATATTAAAATCTCCATGAGGTGACTGGCATTAATAGCAAAGGAAATGAGGAGTTGTGTCTCATTACATAGGGAAAAAATACTCATTAACTCCATTAAACATTTCCCAATTTCTTTTGCTTAACTGGAAAGTACTTATAAGCTAGGTATTCAAAGAAATAAGCCACAGTATATCAGGTGAATCTAGTCTCATTCAAATAAAAGTTTCACTTATGGAGAATTTAGAGGTGGAACTGCCAGGTTGCAGTTACAGCTAGCCCAGCAGACACTCTGGAACAGACGAAGCAGCAATGTCACCAGCTCCCTGGCGTCGCCTTAGCGATGTAGAAGAAGAAAAAGTTCAATCTGTATAATTATCTGATTATATCACACTACTGTCCCAAAGTTCTGCTCTAAAGAAAACACTTTTAAATTGCTTTCTTTGGATCTATTCATTTGATTCTACCATTCCTCCTTCCTCCTCTCAACAAAGACCTACACGTTTTATCAAATGCAATTCTGAAGCAAATTTAAATCAAAATTGATTCCCAATATCACATAAGATCTATGGACCCATACGTTAGCCGAGAACAGTAACTGAATATCCCCATAAACCCATAGGCAGCCACATAAATTAATAACACACATTAGAACTCTCAGGCCTAAAGGAAAGCCAGGTGACAAAAGTTACTGGTGTTCGTACACAGCAGCTCTATCAGAGAGAGGATGAGGAGGGCGAGTTAAGGCCACAGGGGTCACAGACATGAACCTGGACCCCTACTAAGCTGCTTCTGGAGCTGGGGCAAGTAGGATCGTGAATGCCCTCTCCCCAGTAGCAAACTACACAGAGCTTCATGGGCATTGCTGGGCCAGGGTTCACTCAGTTCTTAGCTCATTAAGAGAACGAGACAGTGCAGATGAGTCAATATTCCCCAACTGTGCTCTGCAGGAAGACACACTACAGCAGGGTCACAGACACAGCAGCTCCTGAGTCTCTGACTGGCAAGACTCAGGGAGCTTGACACATACACAGGAGACTTAGCGAACACCTTTTCCACCCCTTCAACTCTGTTGAGGGACATGGTGCTCGTGGAGGAACAAGCAGGCCAACCTAGTGGGGGATTTAAAGGAGGACTCGGGAGCCGAAGGAGCTGGGGGGAGCACTGCTCCTCACTGATCTCCTCTCTCGGGCGTACGGGGGTAGGACGGCCCAGGGACTGCAGGGCTCATTTCAGTTAGGGGCAGCACGGTGAGAGGCTCCTTGTCTTTTGTTTCCTTCCTTCCTCTTTCTCGCACCTGTCAGCAGGCTGAGTCAGCACTATCCTTTTGAACCAAATGCACCAAGCAATGAATAGTCCTGCCTACGTCAGCTGGCAGGAGAGGAAACTGGCTCCTCTTTCACCAAATGTGGTCTGTTTCCACCATAGCCCTAAGACCTGAGATTTGGATGTGAAAGAGAGTGCCCCAATCACCATGGCTGCCAGCTTACATAAAGCACCCTTCTGTGTGCTCTGAACAAGTGAGCTGCGGGCCTGTGTTGGGGGTTGGAACCAAAATGGTAGCTCATGAGACAGGCTCCTCTGCCTAATCTTGTTCTCTGCCCATTTATCTCCCTCAAGAAGCTGAGGTGAGGGACAGTACAACAGAGGGCAGGCCTCAGGCATAGCTTCCCCTCTCCACATCCACCACCACACAGATGGGGCACCTGCGTTTTGATACTTAGAGTGGTATTTGATCCAGTTAGGTTCTGTTGCTTCCTGCATCACACTGTCATATAAGAATAATCAATGATGATAACTAATGCAACACTGATTTAAATATTATCAACTCCAACATTACTTATTGCTAATAACGGGATGACTTTATTTTTGCAGATTTTCAGAACAAAACATTTCAAACGTTATACTCCAATCAAGAGTCATTCATACACATTCCAAAAACGCCCTGCGGAGTTAAAATGGAACATTCTAGTAGTTGGCTTTCACAGGCCATTTGAGTTCAGTCCCCCTTCACCAACACACCCCGAGGGAGACACACATGTCATTCACTCTGTGAGAAACCCACATCACAGGGCCCCAGGCTGCAGTACAGCAGGCCCATGGTAGGGTCTTCCCTTAGAGTCCAACTACTCCCATCCAGCTTCCTCTTAACACTTCCAGTAAAGCAGATGTCAGCCCAAGTATTGGGTTACTGTGATCCACATGGGACACACTAAGGGGCTTCCAGGCTTCTGATTCTGGCCTGGCCCCACCCTAGCCATTGTAACCATTTGGGGAGCAAACCAGTGCATGGAAGATAGTTCATTCTCTCTCTCTCTCTCTCTCTCTCTCTCGCTGTCTCTATCTCCCTCCCCAATCCTTCTCATTCTCCTTCTATTTCTGCATCACACTTGGCTTTTCATATGAATGAGTAAATTTGAAAAAAAAAATTAAAGAAATTTGCATCACTTACCCTGGTACTCAGAATGAAAGAACAGCAATTCCAATTAAGACTGAAAGTGACTCCAATTCACTTCTGAGAAAAAGTATCTGTAAAAGAGAAATTTGGAGGCCCATAAGGCTTATTCGAAAACATATTTGTCTCACATGCTGACCTTGAAGTCATATGGATATTGCCATTCATAAAAGTCTGCAATTAACCTTTTTAATCATATTATATTTACTCTGGAATAGGTTATCACCTGCTCTTCTTTCCCACTCTTTCGTCTTTTGAAGAACTTTAAATAATTTCTAAAAAGCAGTCAAGCACTGTGGGTACTAAATTATTACTAATATAAATTATACATTCATAGACTTTAAAATTAGACTGCAAGCTCGGGGACTTTATTACTCCAAGAGCTATATCTGGGAGTGAGGACTTTGAGTCCTCTTCTGGTACGGCTGCCCGATAAAGCTCACTGAGTTACAATGACCTACATTCGCACGCAGAGGTTCCATAAGAGCAGACCCAGATCCACAACACAGAAGTGCAGAGAGCAAGTGAGCACAGGTCACTTCAGTAGGTCATCCATGCCACAGCTCTCTCATAATCCCAGCTGACTTCTTTCTTGTTAAACCGCAGAGAGGTGACACAGTGTAGAGTGGCTGAACAATAAAGAAACCCTTCATTTGTGAGAACACGAGTAAGTTTGGATCCTTAGCTTTCATACGTCACACAGGATGAGACAAGCACCGGGGGCTGGACTCCTCATCTCTGAAGGTCTCCTCATCCCCTCATCTCTACTGATGTCTCATTACTGAGTCAACATGGAACAAGGTGAATGTGAAGCAGAGGAGGCTGACAGGTAATATTTGCAGGACGTCACCCTGTGTTGTGCACTTTCCTGTTGACTTTTTCTTGGTTTTGCTGATTTTGTCGTTTGCAAAGCTCTCTGTAGAAGAGACACTGGTACACCATGGAGAACATGCATTATGGATGAGAGCTGCCATCCGGCCCCCGCCACTCGCATTTGCAGCTGCTCATAAGATGCTGAACTTATGCTTGTAAACTACTTTACATCTCTGAGCTTGGAGAGAGGGGAAGGCACAGTGCTGACCAGGAACTCTGAGCTGGCTTCTCTTAAAGCAGCAAATGAGAAGAGACTGATGTATAGAATTCTAGAGTTCTGGCTTCAGTCCAGTCCAGATTTGACCATGGAAGCTGTTTGGTGAGTGGATCATGTTTACAAGAGCAAACGTTCAGTGCACAATGCACTACAGAAATCCAAATCAGGACAAGTGTTACCAATTAGAACAGTGCGACGCTCTAGACAGTGACAGAGAGAGAAGGTTTAGATGCAGGTTGTATAGGCACCTGTAACTGAGAAAGGGATGAGCCGTGCTGAGGAGATAACAGTCAACACATTCTGTGTACAGAGAACAGCGCAGATCCTGCTGCAGAAAGCAAAATCTCATGAGGCAACTGAAGCAAAACAAAATCATCAGAAATTACTGGCATGCCAGAAGTAGGAAGTAAAAGAGGTACAGCATGATGAGCCTGCAGGCTGGCCCATCACATGACGCAGAGGCTGGTGAGCCGGGCTCAGGTCACCCAGTGATAGGAATGTTGGACATCACAGCAGCTGGCACTCAGCAGGTGACTGGATGAGCCAAGCATCACGGCAGACGCTGGTGCTGTGAGCAGTCAGAGGGGCCGAGAAGCAGTTGGGGTGTCTAGTTCCTGATAAAGTTACTCCTGTAAAATGTAAAATCTTGCTTCTCCCCATCCCTACCTTTCCAAGAGCACATTCTCCCCTTGAGGGAGAACCAAAGGACAGAATCAACATAGTAATCTGGGTCTCTTAGAGTTGTTGTTGTAACAAAAGCAAGAAGACACAGCCCACGCTAATCCCATCTCCGGGGTTAGAGTCAAGGAGATGGTGCCTGAGTTTCCAGCTTATCCTCAGAAGCCACCAGTCCCACCCTTCTTACATCCTTTAGTTCTGGACAAGATGCTACATTGCTGCCCATTGTAAATGACTCCTTTTCCTTGGGACCCTTTGTGCCCTGCCTGAGATGAGCTATAAAAGACACCACTTGCTTTGCACACTGAAATTGCCCACATGAAAATTTTTCTTTAATGTGAGACAAGAAACGTAAGGAGTTATTCCAATATCCCACCCTGGACCCGGAGCCATTTCTTCTTCCTCACAGCTCACGAAAATCACGCCGGTCTAGCCATCCACCAATTAGACGTAACCTGGCATTCCACCTGAGAATCCCACCCCCAATCTTCCAGCCCCTTCCCCAACCCTGCCCACTCACCAATCATCCCTAGGCATTCACCTGCAGGCACCAATCCATTGGGGCCTGCCCTCAATCCCTCCCAATCGGTGCTTCCTCTGCCCTTTTCTCTCCACCACCTCCACCCTGTTCCTGCCCTCCTAAGATACTTCGTAGCATCTGGTGTTTAATATCGTAATATCCTATGAACTAGAACTCTAACACCTTTTTAAATAACTAACAAGAAACAAGGTTGCTGTCATCTTGTGTCACATTCCCTACCAGAGTCATCTCTTCACTCAATCCCCACAGTCCCATCCTCCAGCTCAGTCTACTGAGTCCAGTGATGTGCTTGGGACCTCAGACTGGATCTCAGGAGTGGTGAAGTTCTAGCTTCAAAATCCTGCTTCACTTGCATGCTGTGTGGCTTCCCTGGATTACACTGCTCTAGGCCCTTTACAAGTGCTACGTGTGTGGACAGAATCCATGTCCTGTGTCAAACAAGTCACTCCTACCAGTTGTGGGAAGAATGGGTCACCAAGGAGATGGGGAACACAGGGAGAAGAGAGAGAATGTAAGTGTGCTTGGTAGCACTCCATGTGGGCGGGTCTAATGATTGGGACTTTGCATCATCGCACTCACCTCTGATGACAGACATGTGCTTCGCCCTGACCCTTATCCATCACTGGGGCTGAACGCAAGTGCCATTTGTCAAGCACCGAGCCAGGAAAGAGCTTCAAGCTTTATATACCCGACTTACTTATTCCTCACAACTGCCTTGAGCAAGAGCCCATCATCAGCATTTTTGTTACATGAGAATTCAACAGCTTAGCAAGGCATATCCAGGGACATCTGCTAGCTTTAACATCGAATCTGTCCTCCCTAACCAAGTCTTGTCTCTGAGATCCTGGTTGTGTCATCCACTATAGAACCCTGCCACTGGTAGGTGAGCCTCACTTTTGCCTGGAGTTGTGGGTCCAGCCCCGGACCTGACCGCTTCCATGGAGATTGCCCGCCAGATTAAATTGATTTCACACCTATCTCCTGCTAAGGCCTAGGTTGACCTTCTCCCAAGCTGTAAGAATCTATAAACTAATGGGCATATTTTACTAACTTTTTAAAAAGGAAGGTTAAGTACCATGAAAACCCTCCATAACATTGCAATGATTCCTGCCTCAAACCCTGGAGATGTTATGCCCTGTGGACTTGGAGGGCGACACCATGGCAAGATCACTGGCAGGTGCATAGTCAGATGAGCCCTGCCCGGTCACCCTCAGTGGCTGAGAATGTCACACTCTGCCTCAATCACGATCTATCTATACCATTTCCATTTCAATTCTCCTTAATATCCACCAGAAGTTCAGACATTTCAGTATCCCCTCACTGTGGCAAACACAGCAGGGACATGAAAATCCAACTCATCTGACAAAGGGAATTCTGAAGGAATAGGTAATGGAAACATTTTTCCAAAGGACAGAAGTAAAATGCACCTCACGCTCTGTCCAAGTTTCAGAACCCAGTCACTCATTAAAGACCTTATAAAGACCATGTGAAATGACACAAAAAGACAAGTCAATCAAAACTACAGTAAAGAATTTTAATTCTTGTAAAGCACCTAATAAATCAGCTTAATTTCCCTGTTTTTTTTTTCATAAAATATCAGTAGCAGTATTTCCATGCAGCAATATACAATGGGTGTTTGAACTACTAATGAGAATTTCATTTCTCCAAATCTCCATTCACACTTCATTGCATGCCTGGAAAGAGAACGGATTCCACTGCCCTATTTTGAATATTAGAGAAGAAGGAAAAAAGGTAAAATTTTTGCTGAGAGGAAGAGGAACTTAATGATGCATCATTTCCCATTTACTGGATATTTATTTCCTGGGCAAGATAACCATTTAAATTCACAATTTTACATCCTTTTCAATACCTGAAGTTTCATTCTGACAAAGCATTAATTTGCTCATTAGAAGCTAAAATAGGTGCGTGCTAAGGGCACTGGAGTGAGTTTGACTCCGATTGCATACCAACCCCTGGCACCACACAGAACTGAATGCAGCGTGACACATTTCACTTACATGAAGCTGACAGTGTCAGAATATGGTTAAACCTTTTGGAACTTTGAGTTCCAACAAAGACCTAAATGCTACCTGGAAGATCTCCCAACTGCATTCAACAGAATAGTGAGGGAGTCTTCTTCATGCTTTATTGAATAATTGAGAGTAGAGGGGCTTGTCTTCTAGACCAACTTCCTTCATTAGTCGGGAGGTTTGCTTCTTACACAGGTGTCTCTTACACAGAGTCACAAAGATTTCCATAGGACCATTGGTGGCACTGGTCTCCCAAACGCCTGTTATGCAAATGAGATCACTCAGTACTCCCTTACTGTTCTTGGCTCAAAACAGAAAAACAAGCATCAAATGGGGATTCTTGAAATGTGAAAAAAATATGTAAGTGTATTTCAAAGACCTGTAATTGGTGAGACGGAAGATTCATCAAAAACAATTTGAGTTGACAAATCACATTATTTGCTCATCCAAATGACATGTACTCTAAGGATGGGAATTTTTAGGTCATCAACCAACGGTGACTAGTCTCGTGCTGGGCTGCTAGGAAGCACGAATTTAAAAGTCTGTGTACCTAGGCATATAGCTAGGGTGACCACCTATTGATCTTCTATAGGGGGAGGGTTTTCAAAGTAAAAGGAAAGGTGAATCATTCCATGCGGGCAGCAAGGATGAGTCTGGAATGGCAGACGGGTGCACAACACACATGCAAGTTACAGACACACCCCATTTCAGGCAGAGCACTGCACGAAGAGCAACAGCAGAGGACATACAAACAAGATACAGGACAAGTCAAAAGCTAGTAAACATACCGTTTTCTATAAATAACACAGGCACTTCAGTTTTAGAAGCAGAACTATGAGCTGCAATTCTACTTTGAAAAAAAAGAAATGCAGTACCAAGCAAACAGCTGAAGGGAAATAAGTCCGGAGAAAGAGAGACTGAGAGGATACAGAAAACACGATATGGGGCAAATAGTTGAAAGAACCTAGCAGGCTTAGCCAAGAAAGGAAGGCTTGAACCGTGGGCCGGCAAGACTCTAATCCTATGAGGACTGTCATGAACAAGAGGGCAACACTTACTTTTGTGCCTCTGAGTTCAGAGGTAAGATTAAAGTCTCAAAGAAAGAGAGGAATAGATCCTTTAGCTCAACAAAAGGCTAGAGTCCGGCTAACAGAAGCAGTCCTGTGAGATACTGGATTCCTGGACACAGGGCACACAGATCCCGGACAGCCTCTTGTTCTGCTCATGGAACATATACTGGAGGCAGTTCACTTGCCAAACAATGAAGAAGAAAAACCTCATGCTAAAAATTACAATGTTCTTATAGGGCAATCATTACTACCCTTAGGCTTGGCTAATAATGGTGGAAACCAAACCATGGCTGTAGATTTACGTCAAGACGTAGATGGTTGCACTAAGTAGATGCTTAAATCCCCTTTGGTACTCAGGATTAAATCAAATCCCTGGATTTGCTTACCTTAAACAATAAATCAATTATCCCAAATAAGGAGAGGGCCACGGAACAAGTTGCCTATATGTATATTGCTTGTATTTTCTGTCTTTATCTTACTTTTGACTTCTCCACTTGAAATTCATTCACAGGACATCTGCAAATTGTAGCAACAACTTGAGCCAACATGTCCAGAAAGAACATGGAGAAGCTCACTTGCTCTTGGAGAAGGTCTCAGAGAGCGTTCTATTTGCAAGCAGTACTTCCCAGAAGCCTTCTTAACAAGACCTTCCTCCAATCTCACTGGTTAGAATACCACCATTCGATTGCTTCTAGCCATTCACTGTCAGGTCTAAAGGAGCCACCTTGATTAAGGCCCACCAAGCAGAACTTGATCTTCATGCATGCAGTACAGAAAAGGTGACAAAGGTGCTGCCTCCTTAGAGCAGCAGCCTTGATAGAGCCTGAGGACTTAGTTAAAAAGGAGAGTTCCAGGCTCACTGACAGAAACAACCTGCAGGAAGTAAGGTGACTTGTGTTTACGTTACATTTGCCAAGGTCTTCCCTGTTAGCATCTGCTACAATTGCTGAGTCTGAGATTACGTCACGTCTTTAAGATGTCATATAAATGAGTAAAACCATACATGACAGAAAAAAAAGTCTGAACTTCAGCTCTGGATATGTATTATGGAGTAAAATCCTACAGCTTACAATTGAGATCAGAAATATGGATGCTGGATGTCTCATTCTGGCCTATGTTAATAAAACCTGTTTTCTATCATGCCTCTCACCCAATCTCATGTACGTGTAGACAAAATAACATGATTATTTCATCGTTTTCATAAAGCACCAGAATGCTTATTTCAAAGAATCAGAAAATCACAAACACGTTTGGCAACACCTAACCTCCTTCATCTGGAGATACCAAATGTGTGACACTTCCTCTACAAAACTTAGAGTCACCCCTCTACACCCCAAGGAGCTCATTTCTAGGAAGGTTTCCTTCCCCATATAGCCTCGGGGTGAACTATTTAAAGGCCATTAATTGTCCATGGGTGAACTTGGATATGAATTGTAGAGTAGTCCTCAACCTTGCTTCGTCTTCTACTTGTTTTTAATTCTCCTCACCCTAGAATAGTTGAAGGGTGTGAATCCCTGAAAATCACACTTTTCTCAGCTCAGAGATATCCCACTTTTCTGCTGACAGTGACTATGGGACAGAGTAGTACCCAAAGTCTGTCTTCCCTGCTCTGCTTAATAGCTTCACCTCCTCCTGCTGATGAAGGGTGATCACCTTTGCCAGGATAATGACTTTTCTGTTCACCTTCCCTCTATGAACACAGAGTCCAGGTGTACTGCTGGCAGGTCTTAACTTACAGTTCACTGGGACTTAACTCTCTCCTGAGTAGAGTAGATCTCTGGCAAACCACTGCGTCCACGTACGTAAAGGCCACAGCTTCAGCAAAGGGAAATGGAAACTCTTAATTCAGAACAATAAAGAATGATGTCATGTGGAAGGATGGCATTGGGGTCCTGTCTGCTCCCACCTCCGAGTTCCCATATCCACATTCCTGCCCTTTGGAGTCCGAGCATTACCATCACAGGTGTCTCTGATGTAATGACCAATGACCTCTAAGCTTTTCCTCCAAGATGCCATTTCAGCCATATCTTTAAATGCCCATTCGACCATTTCACAAGGTAGCTTATTTCCAGATAGTGCAATATGGGATACCTACAGTGGATTCCATGGTCATGGCTCATTCTCAAACTCCTCCACTAGAAAGCAGCTGCCCTATTCCAGTACTGCTCCATGTGGGACTGATTCTAGGCCTGTGTGGAACAGGCATTACACAAGCTCTTACACTGGTAGTGACTGAGCCCATACTTATCAAAAAGGTCCCTCTCTCTGGCAGGATGCCCTGCTGGTCCTGCTAAGACGGAAGGTACCCAACATGATCAGTTCTACCAAGCAGTCAGATCACCACCTTGAGCAACACAACTCTAAGGGACTTGAAACAATTTGGAGAAAAGTAAAGCTACAAGACAATGCAAAAGTGGGCATTTGGCACAGTAGTTAATAAACTTCTGGGGAGGTCTGTACCCCATGTCAGAGTGCCTATGTTGCGGTCTCAATTCCACTTCTGATTTCAATTTGTTCTTTTCTTTTCAGATCTTCCATCTATTGGCTTATTCCACAAATGTCTGCAATGGCGAGAGCTGAGTTCATCTGAAATCAGCAGCCAGGAGCTACTTTCAGATTTCCCATGTGAGTGCAGGGCCTTTCCCAAGGCCCTGGGCCATCCTCTATTGCTTTCTGAGGTTACAAACAGGGAGCTACTTGGGAAGTAGAGCAGCCAGGACATGAACTAGGGTTCATATGGGATCTCAGCACTTACAGGGGGAGATTAGCCAATTGAACCGTAATACACACCCTTGGAGAGAGCAGTGACAGCTCAGGGTCTCTCACCCACTTGAGATGCAAGGACTGATCCTCAGTTCCTGGCTTGGACCGGGTCCAGCCACAGCTGTTGGTTGAGGACATACAGGAAATGACAGCAGGCACTGGACAGAATATATCTTTGTGTCAAGCTTTTTCCTCCTCTCACAATGACTAATCAGATGCACACTCAGAGTTATAGCTACAAGTCAGGCAAGGAGTATTGGGGACAGGTGACAGAGAGAGCTGATCATGTCCTTTTTGATCCTGCATAAGCTACATCCTGGGTATGCCACTCCCATGTTACAACTGACTTGCGCTGGCTTCACCCCACACTATGACATAGGACATTCAGCAGAACCCATACAGCAGGAGAGAGTTAACAGATGCCAGGTGGCTTTGCATGCATGGTTGAACACTTCCTTTCCATCAAGGCTCAGAAAAACCAAGAGTCGTTTCTCAAAGAGATACACTCATCTGCCTCAAAGGGTCATGATCCTCCTCCAGAAACTCTGGGTGAGCCTTGTGACTCCCCACCGTCCCCCGGAGGCTTGCCACAGCTGCACACCATCTCTTTTCCCACTGTTCACATGCCTAACCTCATGACAACTGCTTGCATGTTCAGGCTAAACATGAGTGTGACTTGCACTGCAGCCTGGAATTCTGCCCCCAGACGCCAGACAAGTTGGTGGTCTTCTTTGCCACGTGCTACCTGGGGTTCCTGGAACCAAAGGGGCAAGTGATACACTCAAGAAAGTTTCCTTCTCCTTGGCAGTGGATAGGAGACTTATCTTGTGCTGCAGAAACAATGTTCGAGCAGACTCTTGGCCAACAAACAATAGAAATCCCATTCACATGGCTCTTTCCTGAATTTTCATAGGGTATTTACCATGCTCAGCACTGTATGCTCCTTCCTACTCACCTGCTGTCCATTCTGCCCCATCATTGTGATCTCCCTGATGCAACAACGCAGTATAGCTTTTGGTAGAATATTTATCTGGTCTAGGTCCCCCTGGACTGAACTGTGACAGAGGGCTGGAGAGTCAACAAGCCCTTGAGGCAACACTGCCCGTGACTACCGCTGCCTGTTTTACATGAATACAAATGGTTTCTGACACTGTTCTAAACAAAGGGGAAACAACGCATATGAGGATCTTCAAAGGTCTATGGGAAATGGAATTAAAGAAGTTTAGTTTGGTGAAATTTGTGAAATCCTTGAAGAATGCTTTGTAAAGTTCATTTTCTATGACTATTTGAAATATTCTTAGATAGTGAATCAGTGCTGGCATGGTCTATAGCCAAGACAATATTTTTAAAGATTTTTAAATTTAATTTTAATGACAGTGAGAGGGAGAGAATGAAAGAAGGTCAGAGGAAGGAATAGGGATAAGGAGGGGCAGACAGGAGACAGAAGGGAGAGAGAGGAAGGAGGGAGAGATCTTCCATCTGTCAGTTAACTCCTCAAATCCCAGAAATAGTTACAGGTGGGCCAGCCTGAAGCCAGGAGCCATCGACTCCTTTGGGTTCTCTCACATGGGAGACAGAGACCCAAACGCATGAGCACTCACTCTCTGCCTTCCATACACACCAGCAGAAAGTTGGATCAGAAGCCCTGAGTAGCCAGGACTTGAACAAGCACCCTGAAATGGAATGTGGGTGTCCAAAGCCATGGTAAAAACAGTGAGGCCACAATGGCAGCCCTCCAGCATATTAACTAAACCTGACTCGGATAATGTAGTGGTTTACTTTTGGGCTAAGTCCATCATTACTCTCCAGAGGTCAGACTGGCTACATTAACTGAGATGTGACGGGGACCACAGAAGGCTGCACCCTCTGGGTTAGGCCTTTGTGTGTGCAATTAACCTCTGCCACCCCTCGGGACCTTGACTGTTTCGCCCTAGAAAGGCTGCTTCACAAATTTCCACGTGTCCCTCCTCACAAGGACAGCTCTTACCTACAGATCAGGGACAGAACGGTTAGTGCAACTGCTAACTGTGATTTGTTGGGAGTACCTGGGGACCTGAGAAACAGCTGCCAGAGGAGTCTGTGGACCCAAGGACCCACAATGACACAGGCGTCCTCCACACCACAGATGGGGCTGCGACCCTGCTGCTGATAGGGTCTGTCCACAGCAGCAGCAGCAGCCACAAGGACAATGTCACTGCCAGGCCTCTCTCCCCACTGCATATAAACACTGGAAACAGCTGCAGATTCCAGAGAGAAAAACCGGTGATCAGTAGGGAATATTTGGCTACAGTGTTACAAATTCCTTCCCCACAAAGGAGTCTAGATTCAACAACCTCTCTGAGTCACGGAGCCTGGAAACGTAATTTTTTTAATTGGTGACCACTCCCTCCTCTGCTCCTATGTTCACATCTGCTTGTGTGATTCTTCTTGTTAAGCCACAACTCACCTGTTAACCAACTTACAGCCCTCTTGCTGGCTGCTCTCATCTCACCAATCACAACCCCATTAAATGTGGCCTGTTGCCTGCCTGCCATCTCGCCACGTTGTCTGACATCTGGCTGCCCATTCTCACCCACCCCACCCTAAGGGTGAGCCCAGCTCTTTGGCCACCCTCCTGCCTTAACCTGGAGAAGAAAGCTAGAACCCACTTCTTGGTGACTCCTTTTATAGCAACACAGCCTGGAGAGCTGCAGCCAGCCTTGTGTTTTGTGACCCCACATCAGTCCCCAGTGGACCTTCTGGCCTGAGAGTAAATATCCATTCTGGCACGTCCATATTTTCCTCACGTTTTTTGTGTGTTAGCCAGGCATTTCTGCCTCACTCAGAGTGAGCCACTGTTTATTCCAGGTCTCCAAGAAATAACCTAATGACAAATCTGTCTCACCCCCCTGAGGTTCTCGCTAGGATCTTACATACTGAATCCCCAGAGGATGGCTTGTAACCAATAACTCTCGTTCATCCCAACTTTAAGCCACGTTCTGTGATGAAACATCTTCAACACCTAATTCCCGCAGTACTTTTCTGTCTCCCACTGGTACCTGTAAGCTGCTTCTTAGAGTGTGGCGGGTGCACAGATTCTCCAGCAGGCTTAAAACATCCTAAGCTAGGCCATGTCAGGATTTCACCCTAATTACCAGCCTCAGAACTGCAAGGGAATGCACCCATGTCTTTGTTGGTAAGTATCTCCAACTTCTTCTTCTGCGCTTCGCAGTCAGGTAATACCGGGGGACATAAAACTGCTGGTGAGCCCAGAGGAGTTGGGGCGAGAGGCTGTACAGTCAGCATCCTCAGGGGGCATTCATCCAGGTTCCCACATTCACGATTTCTGCTTTGCCTCCCCAGGCCCTCAGGTCTAAAACTGCCCTCCTTACTGGGCACTCCAAGGCCTTGGGAGCTCTGTGACTCACAGGGACACCTTCAGCCTGGAGCCAGCTCCTGCTGCCTCTCTGCAGAGGTGTCTTTAGCTTACCACGAAGATCCTGGCCCCTGCAACTAGCCAACCATGCTCAGCTTCCCCCTCCATCTGTGTGACGTCAGTGTAAACAGCTTACTACCTGGCTGTCTTTGTTGTTACCGTCAGACTGCGTCTCCTCTCCCTTCCCAATGCATTGCCTATCAGCCACAGCACTCTGCTCCCCAAGCAAGCCAGCACTTGGAGATCCTACTCCACTGGATGCTGCTTTTTCCAGTGACCACAGTGGTATTGTCACCTGCCAGTTGACAGGTAAGCTGGTTCCCCATCTTCAACTCACTACCTGTTTTCTCAGACCACTTAGTAACAACTTCATTAACATCTGTGGAAGAAAATGGTCAGGAAGTTGGGGAAGGTGGGAGGAGATGGGACAGAAAGTTGAGGCAGGGGTCTGAGACCACTGAACAGCCCAAGGAGAATGCATCAGCACCATTTGGAAGCCATAAGCCAAAGCCAACCATCGGCAAATTTCCGCAGCCCTCACAGGCAGGCTCTATTCAGTCTGTGCTCAGGCACATGTCAGAGTAAGCATGCTCTTCCCTTTGGCATGGGGCTGGATTTCCGGCTCTCTCCCTGGGTCAGGGCCAGCTCTATGGCATGTGCTTACACAGCCCCCAGGAACACCACACTCAGAGGAGCTCTAGGTTTGAGATTCTCCCAAATGTGGCCACTGAGCTTGGATTGCTGTAGGCGAAGTCTCACAAACAGTGGCGCATGAGTGCAAACACTGGAAATGTCCTCCACATTTCGCTGCTGACCCATGCGCATACAGGGCTTACGACAACCCAGAAGATAGAAGGGGCCATCCAGGAGTGCAAGAATGACTTAGAGTGCAAGGCGTGTTTGTGATATCCACATGCAAGTGACCGAGAGGCCACTTGGTCACATACTTCAGACTAAGATAGATGGTGCATTTCAAGAAATCCGAGTAACCACAGAACTTTATCGTAACTTGTGACTCTGCTCTGAAGTTA
The DNA here is from genome assembly GCF_030435755.1 of Ochotona princeps. Classification (NCBI taxonomy): domain Eukaryota; kingdom Metazoa; phylum Chordata; class Mammalia; order Lagomorpha; family Ochotonidae; genus Ochotona; species Ochotona princeps. The sequence continues at coordinate 46,777,383 of NC_080850.1, forward strand.
CAAATGACATACTGAAATTTACCACACAGGAGGGAAAGAACACTGCACTTTTCCTTGTAGCTGCACCTCATTCATGGCAATGTGCATGTGTTTGTGTGTGTTTAGGTATGTGATGGTGTGTGTGAAGAAAGGAAACAAGAATCTTCCAATTAGTTTCGCGTAGTGACCACTTTTGAGGTAAGGAAAAAAAACTGTAGACATTAAACACCACAAAGCACAAATGGTGCAATTCCTGGATCTTACCCAGAAGTTAACGCTCTTCTGTTTGCTGCTGAAACAGGCGCAGCACAGCATCAAGATAAACTGTGAGCTTCAGATCAGTCATCGAGACCTCATTCCTCTTCACACAGGACATTAAATATCAAACTTTTTTTAAGGATACAGGAAGAGTTAAGTGTTGAATGGCAGCATGAAGCCCAGATGTTTATTTTAGCATGCTTATGGACAGTTTTGATTTGCTTTTTGAATAGCAGTTCTCACATTTTTCTCCGGTAGCAGTTGCTGCAAATCACACATTAGTGTGGCCTGGAGCTGTGCGTGAGTTACGCTCGCTCGGGTGGAAGCCCCACGAGTGCTGCAGTGGTCACATGTGCTGTCACGTACAGGAGGCGCGGGGTGCAGGTTCAAGACAACTCAATCTGCGTTATTTGTTGAGCTCAGCCCCGCACACACCCTCCTAGGTCTGCATGCCCTCAGCCCTGCGTTTGGCATCAAGGCGGATTGAAAAGGCCTGGGGGAAGTGACTCAGCAGTGCTCCACATCCTAAACCAACACACATGGCAGATGGTGACGACGACTCATGTCCATCATCTTAGCAAGGTGGACTGCCCGGTTCCTGAATTCACATGTGGCCACTTGTTCAAGGATCTGTGATTGATTTTTGTTTAGCTGTGGGCACTTCAGGCTCTGCAGTCAGACGATACAGATTCCCGTCCCAGCTCCACATTCGTGGCTGCCTTTGATTTCTTCCCTTCCCACAGGCACTTGGCAGCAGGACAGCAGCGAGCCAGCTGTCCAAGTGCCCTGCACACACCCTGCCAGCCACTGCTCCCTCTGGTTGTTAGCTCGTCCATGGCTCCTGGTAGTTCCTGCTTTCCAGGAGGCAGAATCTATTTTCCCGGCTGTGTATCTGTAGCCACTTGTCTTCAAAGCCCATTGCTGTGGGACAACTAGGACAATGAGGCATTTCAATCCTCAGTCCATCCAACTCAGCCATTATGCAATACAGATTTCCAAACCTGGTTTATTCTTAGGAAAAATGAAAAGAATTTGTTACTGCTGTATATAACTACATGTGTAGGCTGCTTACCATTTCTGTTACAAAAAAAAAAGGACCCTGTCTAGTTTTATAAATACACCAATTGTTACTTAATGACTATTGCAATGTAAATTATTAAGTTAGACAAGTGCTTTAAGCATAACATACGCCCATCGACTGACAGCGGGGAAGTAATAATCAATATTTTCTAAATGGAATTAGGGACTTAAAAAAGTATCAATCACCACAGCCTATTTTTCTTTTTATAATTTCCTGAAGTTAAATGAAAAGATTCTAAGGTCTTGGATTTGGCACTATCTTCAGCGTCAGCATCTCAGCATCTGTAGTGCCAGCATTTCATGCAGGCACCGGTTGAAGTCCCAGCTGCTCCAGTTCTGATCCAGTTCCCCGCTAATGCGCCTGGAAAAGCAGCAGACAACCTGCATCCCTGGGCTGCATGTAAGAGATCCAGAAAAGGAGCTCCTACTTCCTGATGTTAGATTAATCCAGCCCTGGTAACTGCAGCATAAGAACCCCCCTCTCTGTGTAATACTAACCTTCACTTAAATATAAATAAATCTTTAAAACAAAAGTTCTTATCCATCTCTAGCATATGGGATCTAAACAGCAGACCACATTTCTCCACCACACTGGGTCCAGAAGACAAGAAGAGGGTGTGCCCTGTGGGATCAGCAGCCTCCTACAATCCAGGGTGCCCGCCTCCTCACAAGGACTTCAGGCCCCAACTTCTCAAAGCCTCGGTTAGCTGATGTTTCCCATGGGCCTTGCTCCTCTGCCATTCCCAACTCCCCTCCAGCTGAGGTGAAATTACACTGGTAACCAAACAGCAAGATAAATCCATAGGCTTGGGCAGCCTCGACCCAGCCCAGGAGCTTGCCATGGCTTCTCAGACGTCTGCAGCTCTTGGGAGGAACTTTGGAGCCGCATCACGCTGCAGCACTAACTACCTGAAGCATTCAGCTCTGAGCCAAGAGAGAACATGGGATCCCTCTGAGAAGCTCAAGGTTGGTGCAAGCGACAACTACACCTCTGGACTTAGTCCTCCTCCTCATCCAGGGAGGGGTCTCCCAGAGGGCTAGGGAAGGGACCACTGCACTGGCGGGTTTCTGTCCCCCCAAGCACATGGGGCTCCCCCGCCAGGCCGAGCACTCTAAGGGCCTGCCCACTCAGCACGGGGAGCCTTGCCCAGGCTCTCAGGAGCTGGTGTTGATCAGAAGGGAAGCTGAAAGGAGAGACTTCAGTGTTTCCTGGACTTCAGGCCTAGAGGCCCAGCCAGGGCCAGCTGCTGGACGGACGGTACGTTCCGTGGACAGCAGCTCTGACGTACTCCTCCCCTTCTCGGGCACTGGCAGCTCGTCGGCCCCAGCTCACATCTGGCTTCTGAACAGCCACTTGGCCCTGGTGGCTTCTGCCCAGGATGCCCCTTCCATGGGTGTTCTCTGCGGGCACTGCCCTCTTTCCCCTTCCTGGGCTTTTCTCCTCATGTCCATCCTGAGTTCAGCAGCCACCATCGAGTACATTCCCAATACTCTTTGGAAAACCACTCCCCATTCCTGCTAAATCAGATCTGGGAGAAACAGAAGTACAGTTTCTTTCTTCATGGGTTTCCTTTGATTTTTTTTTTTCTTTTTTACCATCCGTGTTCTCTGCCGCCATCTGATCTTGTACACCAAGCTCTTTAAAGGCGCCTTCCATACTCTGCAGCACACCACTGTTAAATTCTTCACAGCATGTGGCCAGTGTTGCAATGAACCTTAACAAAATATCGTATTTGAGGGGCAGCATCAGGGCACACCAGTGTAAGCCCCAGCTTGTGCTACTGGCAGCCCGCACTGCAATAGTTGAGAGGCAGGAGTGTTCTGCCCTGATCCACCTTCCTGCTAATGTGCCTGGGAAACAGCAGATAAGGGTGCAAGGACTTGAGTTCCTGCCACCCATGTTGGAGACCCAGATGGAGATTTGTATGAAAGGGGGATAGAGACAGAGACAGTGGGACAGAGACAGCGAGAGAGTTCTCACATGGCAGTAACAGCTAGGGAAGGGCCAGGAGAAAGCCCAGAACTTCTTCCAGGTCTCCCACATGGGTAGTAGGGACCATGCACTTGGACCATCTGCACCGATTCCTCAGGCACAACAGCACGAGCTGGATTGGCAGTGGAACAGTTGGGACTCAAATCAGTGCCAGTATGGACTGCTGCTGTCTCAGGAGGTATGTTAACTGACTGCAGTGCCAGCACGGGTGAGTAGAGTTCCTGCCTCCTGATTTTAGCCAGGTCCAGCTCTGGCTCTTGCAGCATCTGGGAAACATCCAGTCCACAGGTCCTTTGAGGCCCAGGAAATCACCTGGCTGGGCCCTGCCAAGGCAACCACAGGCAGAGCTGAAAATGCAATAGATCTACAGCAGGCTCATTTTTAGGCTGATAATTTTGTAGGGTCTACAAATGATAGAAAGATCCAAACGGCACTTGGCAGAAAAACAGCTTCCCCACTCCTGACAGGGATTAAGAACTCAATATATGGCTTTGGGGAGAAGGCACGCACTGAGGCCACAGCAGGAAGGTAAGGTGCAAACGTCACAAGGTGTGAGCCGGCCCAAAAAGGCCGCCTCTGCAGTATAGCCAGCGCCACAGCATGGGCAGAGAACAACTCGAGATAAATAATAAATAAACCCTTGCACTGTACAGATGGATAATCCTTCTTCATCCTTTCATGCTCCTTGAGTGCTAAAAAGCTTTAAAAATTGGAGAAAGCAATTATCTAGCAATTAGCTGAAATTTTCCCTCTTTCCTGTGATTTTTAAGAGATCTATAAATTGTCTTAAAAGCCATGGAAGGCAAATCATAGAGAGCAGAGACCTGAGCAGGTCAGACAGACGCAACGGGCGAGGGCAGGCATTCAACCGCAGGGGCTGTTGGCTATTTGGCTCCTCCAAGAGAGTAATAAACAAAGCCACATCAAGCAGATTGTCCCTGGATCTTGATTAGTTAATGGAAGTTATTTTACATAGAAAAGACTCAAAAGGCCATCCACTTTGCTACAATCTTGCTAATTATCTAAATCCCTTTGGGGGATACTTGTGTGGCTTCTTATTCATTAGCCATAGATCTGGATTTACCCAGATTTTAGAAAAATTAGATTCCTTAGAAAATAATGCCTTATCATCAGACTTTGGGTGAGTGAGCCATATACATTCCATTCCTTTTGCAACTGACAAAATATTTAACATTTTTTATATGATGCTTTGTACTGCTTGAAATGAAAATGAACCAAGTCTGTAAAGCAGAGGAATCAAGAGATAAAATGGCTACTTTCAAATTTAAAAAACACCAATTAGAACAAAACAGTCCAAACAGAGATTTTTGCCTTTTTCAGTGAGACACCTGCATGCTGTGCCACATGCTAAGCCACGTCACATGCAATGCAAATGAAGAAAGTCCAGGCTTCAACTGGTCCCTGGGAGTTACATCTACAATACTAATTTTAGGACAGAAATGCTTTTGATTTTTAAAATAGTTTTTCCTTTACTTCCTGATTAAATACAGACAAATTAACCGAATAAGTGTCCGGCTTTCTAACAGAGCTGTCCACACTCTGTTATCCACAGTGAGGACTCAGACCCTGGAGGAAGTTTCCTCAGTTTAACATCATGTAGTTTATATCATTTTCCTCCAAATTCTTCAGATACATTAACTGAACCTCAACATTGTATTTGAGAGGCTGGCATTGTGACACAGTAGTTTAAACTGTCACCTGCAAACTCCAGCTTCTCATATCAGACTGTCGCTTGCTCAACTGTCAATCCAGCTTCCTGCTAATGTGCCTGGGAAGGCAACAAAAAATGATTCAAGTCCTCAGCCAAGCCATTCATGTGGCAGCTATCTTTTCAATTGATCTATCCATGGACAAGGAAATGATCCACTTGCTGTGAACACTGAATCTGATTTGTACACCCTCTAAGTGGGTGAGACAGAGAGAGAGAGAGGTCTCTTCTGTACTGGTTCACTCTCCAGATGGCTGTGCCAGGCTGAGGTCAGCAGCCTGAAACTTTATCAGGGTCTCCCACACGGGCAGCAGGTCCCCATGCACTTGCTGCCACACTCAGAAACGCTGTGTCTTGAGCAAGGGGGTGCAACAGGCAGAAAGCAGCATTTAACATCTTAATAAAATATGCTCTCATAGCTTCCAGTACTTAAACTGTTAAAAATTTTTAAAACATTTCCTTCAAAGAAAAGGGGAAAAGAAAAGGTGAGGATAAATGAAAGAGAGAAGGGATTTTATTCAATTGTTGAATTACTGATTGATTGATTGATTGATCAATTGACTGGTTGATCTGGAACGCTGAGACACAGACAGGGCTCCTATCCACTGGCCCACTTCCCATATACCTATAAGGTTTGGGGCTGGAAGACTATAAGGCCAGTGGAGGAACCAGGACTTAAGCCAGGTCTCCCACTTGGATGACAGAGACCTCACCCCTTAGGCCGTCCAGACACTTTTTCAGGATCAGTATTGGCAGGAGCAAGAGTCAAGGGTCGAGCTGAGCCTACAACCCAGGCTCTCCCATCTGGCTCATGGCTTTCTCTGTCAGTGGCTTCATTGCTAGGTCAGCACTTGCCATGCCATAGTGATTTGTAATTGATATGAATGGAAGCATTTCATAAAAGGAGATATTCACTCCATCACTTGAGTTCACCTTACACAGTATCTTGCAGATAGTAGCCTCTTTGCAAATGAGCTTCTCAAGAATTTGCTCATTGATTTGAAAAAGAGAGAGAAAGACCCATCTACTATCTCATGCTCCCCATCTCCCATCTGGGTTGCAGAGGCCCAACTACTTGGGATATTTTCTGAGACCTTCCCAGGCTCCTTGACAGGAAGTTGGGTCTCAGACTACCTGAGTCTCAAACCAGCACTGGAGTCCAGGGACTGGCTTTGCAAGCAGCAGCTTTATGTACTGCATTACAGTGGCCCCTCTCACTAAATGTTAATAACAAAAATTGATCAGAATTTTAAGCTACTTTTCTGTATCTGTCTATGGGGGATGGAGGAAAGGAGACGAGAGAACCACTGAGATCCTACCTTCTGATTCCCATCAGGGATGCTGAGAGGCGGGCCCCAAGGTCAGGAGAAATTCAAGGTCTTTCACTTGGGCAGCTGGAACCTAACCACGTAAGCCCTCACTAGTGCTTCCCAGGGTCTGCCTGTGCAGGGAGGCAGTGCTGCAGCAGAGATGGGTGCTGAACTCAGTTACTGCAATGTGGTACTCAGATGTCTTCACCAGTGATCTAACCGCTAAGCCAAGCACCCTCCTCAGACTTCACTACGTTAGGGGTCAGCATCGTGGAACATACGGTAAGTTCACTTCTTGCTATGTTGAAATTCAAAAGGAACCACCAGTTCCAATTCCAGCTGCTCAGCATCCCATTGAGAATTTCTGCAAATCCACCTGGGAGAGCAGCACAAAATGGACAGGTCGTGGGCCCCTGCCACCTACGTGGGATACCTGGATGGAATTTCAGTCTCCTGGCTGAGGCCTGGTCAAACTCTGGGCACTGCAGCTATTTAGGGCAAGAACCAGAAGGTGGAAGATCTCTGTCTCCTCCTTCTCCCTCTCTTTTTCCATCTTTTTCTGCCCTCATGCCTTTCAAATATATAAATAAACTTTTAACACTTTAAATTAAAAAAAACTTTAATATACACATACATTTATGCTGAATGTATCAACACTATAGAGAATCTCTATAAAAATTTCTGGCCACAAATTCAAAAGTAATACTTTCAGAAGTTTACAATTATTTTAAGTTTTTATAGACTTGAATTTTTGCTCAGTCCTAAATGCACACTCATATTTTTAAAATGTCTTATCTCAGAGAGATAAGTGACTCCTCTATCGCCTAGCAAATAAAGTTCTAAAGCACTGATTACACTTAATATCACTATTTCAAAAAGCTGCCTGCTACACTAAGGAAAAATCCAAAAAGCAGATACGTGTATATGTGTTTGTGCTTCGTTCCACTCCCACTAACCAAGCCCCAGAAGCTTCAGCGTTGGGGGAAAAAAACCTTCCTGGGAATTTTAAAATATGCTCCCCATACCCCCGAAGGAACACTGCCTCCTATGTCACATTTGCTATTCAGATACTTCAGACATGGATTGAGGAGTGTTAATTGTTCCACACTCCTTCCTACAAAGGTAGAGGAAAAGAAGGCAGCTAATTGAAGCATTAGTTGTACTCCCCCCCTGGGAAAGTTGCAGGCGGCCCTTCACACTGTCCTCATTTTTTCTTTGCCGGGGATCTGCCCAGAACGGAACGGAAGATTCCCTGTTTGCTCCATCTCACATTCAGTTAGCAAGAACCATTATCTTCCTTGGCGAGCACACTTCTTCACAGAGTAACAAAGATGTGCGAAGAAGCAGTGGCCTTCAGCCCCGCGCAGCACCTCGAGTGGGCAGCGCTGTTGCCTTGGGACCCTCTCAACTTGAGTGGATTCTGCAGGGGCACAGCTGGTCCCCTTCTATTCATCACTGTTAACCCTACGGGATCCGTACATTGTTGGTGCCTTCTTTGCCCTTTCCCTTTTCGGGTTTGATCCTAGCAATTAGTCTTGCTGAAAATGAATGAATAGAATGAGAGTATTCCTCTGTGATTGTGTGCGGTTAAAATGCATCAGGTTTTCCGTCACAAGCAAACTGTACAATTTTTACTTCTATTATAAAAATGTGTCCTCAGCTGTTTTTAACACTTCTTTTGCACACTGCTTTCCTTTTTTGCTTGCCCCTCATTTAAGCCTTGAGTAATAAATGGAGATGTATTTGGAAGAAAATTTTCTGCTGCTAGGAATGGAAAATGGAAAAAAGTTAAATGAGGGAGAAACTTGTATCAAGGTTAACTGCAATTTTAAGTAATATGCCAGAAAACGTCTTGCCTCAAAGAATTAAATACCAAATGACTTCTTCAAATACCAATAACAAAATATGCAAAATGAATAACAATATCAAAATATATGAATATGCATACATACACACATACAGATAAGCCAGCCTCTATTAATACTGCTGTCCGAAATGAAAATGCTCTAATGCCCCAGATTCTAGAATGTTCCAAGGCACAAGACAAAATGAGATACAAGATGACAGCTCCTTCTCATTCTCTCCCCTTCACTGTCACATCTAGAGGTTTCCAGAATGAGCACAAAGGTTCTGAAAGGCACAAAGATGCACAGTTCAAACTCCAGTCTAGCCAGGAACTCAAGAAGTCGCATAAACCCTGAGTGTCAGATACGTCCTCAAGGAAAGTACATGTCTGAAAACACTTCCAAAATGTCTTTAAATGTTTACTTAGGAGTAAAACAATCAATTGTACTGTCTACCCTCCAGGCCATTTCAATCCTAGCTACAGCCCAGCTGCTATAATCCCGACCCACCTGATCGAATGATACATTTTATTGAGTCAACCAGTAAACATTTATTGAGTGCCTAATGTGTGCCACATGACATGATTGAACCACAAAAATTAAACAGCTGCTGTTTTTTGCAGAACAGCAACAGAGAAGGCAACTATGGGTCATTATACTAATAATTAAGCAATCAAGTATCACACAGTTGTGAGGAAGAAGGACTTCCTGAGGATGCTTTAGGACAACGACCTTAGTGAATCCAGCGTGTCCCGTGTCCCCGTAACAGCCAAAAGCAGCATGGCCATTTCTTCCCATAAGCCTCTGCGAGGACCAGTGTACTTTTCGGAACCCAGCACTAATACAAATAATTCACTCAACAGCTTCTCCCTTCTAGTGACAATCACAGTAGGGCATGCTAAAATCCAATCTCACTACATCTCCGTTGATGTTTTCGTCACCTCCTAAATACACATTCATTCAATGGTGCAAGGAGAGAGGTCAAGGGGGAGTCCTTTGAAGGGAGACAAAATGGTTTTTAATTTTGAAAACATCTTCAGACTTCTTAATCAGTGCTTTTCCCAGAGGATTCACTTTTCTTTTGTCCGCTTGATTTTTATTAAACTAACAGCTGCACTCTAAGTGCTTGACTGTGTCATGGTGCAGTTACTTGGGGACATTTCTATCTAATTTTCAAATATTTTATCCAAACAACACAATGCTGATATCCAACACAAATTTGTCCTACTGCCTAACTCACTTCTGACCAAAATATCTTTAAAATTTCCATGGTCTCCAGAAATATTAAAAACTATAAACCCTTGAACACATACACAGAAAGAACACAGTGCCGCCCTCTGAAGGGAGCCGAAGGTGTCAAATCAGCCAACGAGGACCTGACATCCGAAGGCAGACACAGCTTACTGAGTGTTACATCATGTCTAAAAATACACGAGAGTGCGGAGGTGTCTAAGTTACGCTGCGCCATCGCTGCTTTCATCGTTTCTCCTCTGTCCTCTACACACAGTGCTTTCCAACCCGTGTTGCACAGGATGGTGCAACGAGGTGATGTCATGCAAAGAGCTCTGCCAACGCCATGCGTCTCTGAATGGAAGGCCTCGATGGCTACGGAGCCGGCGGAGGGAGCCGCTGCACAGGGGTTGTGCGTGCGTACAGCCTGGCACGTGGTGGTCTTCCCCGGTGGCCTGTGCAGTGGCCCACTGCAGAGCTGCCTGTGTTTCTGCTAATTGTTCCTACTGGTTGCTGGGGTTCATTAACATGCAGCAGAGCCAGAGGGTGCTCACTCACTTCCCATTTGTCCAGAAGCTGCCAGAGTGGGGACGGACCGACAACTTTCTGGGTAACCATGGGCAGGAGACCTAGCTTCCCTTTAGTCACACATCACTCCTGCATCTGTGTTTGCAACATATTCACAAAGAAATAATTCCAACTTTTAGCCAGAATTCCAATCCCAAGCATCACCCACAATGTGGAAAGGAAAAGAAAGCTGCTGGAGCGAGGGTCCAACCTGGGCTGTGACAAAATGTTTCCTTGGAAACCGAACTCAACCTACTAGTTTGTTCTCATCTAGGTTCCCACCAAATGCTGACAGCAAGGGGCCTGATTCCTACGATAAAAAACCAAACAATGAAATTTCCTTTTTCTTCTATGAAGGAAATTTCTCTTAATGTGATTTAGGGTTAAACAGGATCTTTTGTTTACACGTTTCTTTATACAAAAGTTTTGGAAAAGGAACAGCAATTGCATCTCAACGAACACTGCCCATGATCTAGATGCCCAGCACATGCCCAGGTCTGTAGGCAATAAAAACAACATTCTGGAACTCAAGGTTGGTTACCAGAAAGACAAGATACAGGCTATTTATACTTCTGGAGAACTACGAATGGAAATGCAGATGCTATGACTGCTTTTGAGCAGTACTTTGGGTGCCTTTGGAAGACAGATGTGCACACGACCCCATGGCATCGCAGCACTGGCTGTGCTTGTGTCCTGGGGAGGACATGCCTTCCGGGGTGGAGCTGTTAGCTGACTTGATGGATTTGGCTAACAGGGGCACTTCAGCAGGGAGGCAGCTTAACCGGAGAGCAGGCAGGGGACGCACCAGAGGACTCAGAAAAACAGGAGAGGAGAGAAACAGGGCACAGGGAACTGCAGGAAGAGAACAGTACAACTTCGACCAAGAAACGAGAAATTTGTTTCCTTTTCACTTCAAAGAAAAAACCAGCATGCGATGAAGGACTATTTTGCTAACTCGGTGCAAGGACTAAAAAGATGTACTGCCATTACCTGTAAGCAACAAAGTGTCTGGATACAAAGCCTAGGCACACACCACAGAGAAATCATGGCAAGAAATACACTCAGTGGGTACAGGCATGTTGGGACAGCAGGCTAATCCTCCAGCTCCAACAGTTCATGTTCTGGCTGCTCCACTTCCCACCCAGCTCCCTACTAGTGGTCTGGGAAAGTAGCAGAAGATGGCCCAAGTCCTTGGGACCCTGCACCCATGTGGGAGACCCGAAAGAAGCTTCACATCCGTTCAGCTCTGGCTGCTGTGGCCACTTGGGGAGTGAACCAGAAAGAGGATCTTTCTCAACATAGATCTGACCTTTTGATAAAAATAATGCTCTTTTTTTTTAAAAAGTAATACATTCGATGGAAAAAACTGCCAGATAGAGAAAATAATAAGTAGCACTTAACTGTGTCCCTATGCAGCAGTCATACAAAACTATAAATCTTAATAAACTGTAACATTTTCTATGGCAATAGAAGTATACGACTAAACATAGGTGAGATAAATAGCACTGACATAAAAATGGCCAATTTATTGTATTTAAAAAGAATCAAGCATTCAAAAGATATACACTTTGATTTTTAAAAACCAATGGACCAAAGAAATTAACATTACTAAATTTAATATTAGATATAATGGTGTAATTCTTTTTAAAAAGATTTATTTTTTATCAGAAAGTCAGATACACAGAGAGAAGGTGAGACAGAGAGGAAGATCTTGCTTCCAATGATTCACTCCCAAAGTGACCACAGTGGTGGGAGCTGAGCCAATCTGAAGCCAGGAGCCAGGAGCTTCTTCTGGGTCTCCCAGGAGAGTACAAGGTCCCAAGGCTTTGGATTGTCTTCGACTGCTTTCCCAGGCCACAAGCAGGGAGCTGGATGGGAAGTGGGGCTGCCGGGATTAGAACCAGCACCAGATGAGATTCTGACATGTGCAAGGCGAGGACTTTAGCCATTAGGGCACCGTGTCAGGCCCATAACGATGTAATTCTAATCTAACTCCCCAATAGCAATTTTTTCAAGTGACCTAAAAACCTTAAAAAAAAAAAAAAAAAAAAAAGCCTAACAGCAACAACTTAAACAAATAAAAAACAGGGCCCAGCATGTTGGCTCAGTGGCTAAATGCTCACCTTGAATGTGCCAGGATCCCACATGAGCACTAGTTCATGTCCTGGCTGTTCAACTTCCCTTCCAGCTCCCTGTTCGTGGTCCGGGAAAGCAATGGAGGATGGACAGGAGCCAAAATAAGTGTTAATAGCTAATATCCATTTCATATAAGCAACCTAATAAATATGTATGAAAAAAACAAACAATTTAATAGAAAAACTGATGACGGGCTGAGTGATCTACACACCAAGAAGTTCACCTGAACATGAACCAATAGGTTAAAAAGTACTAGATCAGTTACTAAAGACATGAGTGTTAAGCCATATGATAACACCATGTTATCCACGATGGCTTGACAACCACCAAACATCTGACAATCATGAGAAACATGCAAACAAGATATAATTTTTGCATGTAACTGGTATAATGAAATTGCCATGGCCAATGTGAGGGTTATTTGCAAAAATATTAAAAGTAAAAGATTACGTAGCAATCTATTTCTTCATGCGCAGTGAAGACAAATCCTCACACATGAGAGGGATATGTAGAAGTGTACACAAAATGGAAATGTTTGTACTAATAGAAAGGAAAAGACAGGAAACAACATCTTTGTGACCAGGAAAACAGACAAACGTGGTAAGTTACTACAGATGATCACACAGAAGTAAAGGTGAATACGCCTAGCTCCACAGCAAGCGAAAAGGAAGTGGAGATTATCCAGGCAAAGTGTATACATGTTGTACACACTTGAATGCACACAGATTATGTCCAATCAGGCTCCTGACTAATCAATGGCCTGGAAAAGCGGAAGAGGATGGACCTAGTGCTTGGAGTGCTTGGGCCTCTGTGTCCACATCACAGCCCTAGAAGTAGCTCCTGGTTCTGGGCTTCAGACCCGCCCAGCTTCAGCCTTTGTGCTCATTTAGACAGTGGACCAGTGGATGGAGTGCTCTTTCTCCTTCACTCTCTCTGCAACCCTGCCTTTCAGATAAAAGTAAATAAATCTTTTAAAAAATCTGGAAAACAAGAATAACAAAAGCATGCCTTTTTTTTTATTTGAAAGGCAAAGGCGAGAGAGAGAGAGAGAGAGAGAGAGAGAGAGAGAAAGAGAGAAGAGAGAGAGAAGCTTTCATCTGCTGGTTTACTCTCCAAATGGCTGGAGCAGCTCAGACTGTGCCAGGCTGAAGCCAGGAGCCCAGAACTTCCGGCTCTGCCATGCTGCCACGTGGGTGCAGGAGCTCACACTTCAGGATGTCCTAGGCGCATGTGCAAGCAGCTCAGACAGAGCAACCTGTTCTCAAGCTGCATCACAGGTGGTGACTGAGCCCCTACACCACAATCCCTACTCCATCACACACTATCATTTGTAAAACCAGTCTTTAAGGGCCCAGTGCCATAGCCTAGGGGCTAGGGTCCTCGCCTTGCATGTGCCAGAATCCCATATGGGCATCAATTCTAATCCCGGTGGCTCCACTTCCCAGCCAGTTCCCTGCTTGTGGCCTGGGAAAGCAGTCGAGGACGACTTTGGGCACAGCTCTGGCCATTGCAGCCACTTGGGAAGTGAATCAATGGACAGAAGATCTTCCTCTCTGTATACCTGACTTTCTAATAAAAATAAATAAATCTTTAAAAAAAATGCCTTTAAAAGGTAACCAACACTTGTAATTCTGTTGAATATCTGTGTCACAAATTACATAAAAGTCACAGACACACTTTTTTTTCCTGTGAAGCAACACACACACACACACACACACACACGCACACACACCCTCACCATGGCATGCCAAAACTCCTACAAGGAATGACATTGTGTACGTATAAATCCAAATGTCCTGGGAATGCTGTTCATTAAAGTGTTCAAGCAGAGTGTTGAAAAATTAGCCTTGCCCCTATTCAGAAATTGTTTAAGAAAATTCAGAGAACCCCAAGAAAACATATGACCTGCTCAAAGTGTTTTTAGGAAGTAGAAAGGAATATAACAAGGAAAGCAGGAGAAAGATGCACTCCAGGGAGGAACTTAGTCTCTGTTGGTGCCTGCATGCATCCAAGGGTTGGGGTGAGAGGGGGGCAGCAAGACCAGGAGGAAGAGCGGTGTTTGGAGGTACACTGGCCATCTGATGACGCACTCAGGGAACAGTAGTTTATTTAGTCAGCCAAAGAAAGAAATGAGAAGTAGAGACAGCCGGCATGGACATTTCGGTAAAATCACTATGCTTGTAAAACCAGCATGTTCTACATAGTTACACTGAAAAGATAGCTCTTCTCAAAAACATTTTAGCTTCGCAGTTAGAAACCCTGTTTTGGTATTTAATGGTGGCTTTTAAAATATTATAAGAAATTCAAATGTCTAATATATTGAAGAAAAAAACCAAAGTGATAATATTGGTCAGGTGAAAGAAAACCTTTGTACCCTTACACATTTGTGATATCTTCATATTTTTTTGGAAAATTTGCGGTCACCAATCTCCATCAGAGGCTAAGAAAACAGAAAAGAAATAATGGAAGCCCCAGGTCAGAGGCTTGTGGCATTTGGGAACCACACCAAGAGAGGAGAAGGACCTTGGAAAAACAGATTTTTGCCCCAGGGACACCTTCTCGAACCCCTGCTGTCAAGGAGCCAGGCCTGGTTCTGCAACAAGGGCCTTCCTCCCTCAAAGCCTGTATTTGCAGCTGGTGGCCAAGAGCATGAGGTCACAGCAGTGACCTTGACGTGTCTGTGTCTTCCTCGCATGGATTCCAGAGAAGCACCCCTGAGCATTCATTCTGCTTCCTGACCTGTTGTTTTGTAGGCAGGTGTGCACAAGAAACTCAGGTCTCCATTGCAGCTGCCTGAGAGGGTCCTTTGGTGAAGAATCCATGGGGAGGAGCAGCGAGGACAGAGCAGTTCCTGACGGTGTGGGCTTTGGGACTCAGGGAGTCTGAAGGTATTTCAGCAGGGTGCAACTCCACTGCTGGGGTCTTAAGGAATGGTGTTACTAAAATTCATTACACCTCCTTCTCCCCACCCCAAATTTTTGAAACAAAAGAAGGTCGCACAGTGATCATTAGCCAAGTGTCCTTGAGATAGTCACCTTCTCCTGTGCGGTAGCATTTTCCTAACCAGGAAGGAGAAAAGATGACAGAACCTCTAGCTCTGAACTCGTCTATTTCCATGAACTGAGGTGACTTGTTAATAATGCAAGTATATCTTAGGGTAATTACAGAAGGTCTAAAACTTCCCTAAAGTAAAATCACCTTAGTCTAATCCCAAGTGTGTCATTTAACAGCAGTAGCACACAGTGTTTGAACTAGTTGTGAATATTTCAACGCTGGATTCTGAAGGCCTATGGGGCAATGTTGGGCTAATGGGAGTTTCTGGCATCAAAATCCTTTAAGGGATTATTTTAGAGATAAAAGAGATTTAAAGAAAATGTGAAAATAAGATTTCTTGAGGTGGTAAAGGACTGGAAATGTGAGGGGGAAAAATATCTTCGGTGGAAGTAACTTAACTGTAGGCCAAGTCTGTGTGAGGTAAGATAGG
This sequence comes from Ochotona princeps, assembly GCF_030435755.1. Classification (NCBI taxonomy): domain Eukaryota; kingdom Metazoa; phylum Chordata; class Mammalia; order Lagomorpha; family Ochotonidae; genus Ochotona; species Ochotona princeps. Next base: position 46,792,993 of record NC_080850.1, read on the forward strand.
AGGTGTGGGTGCTATGGCTCATGGCAAAGAACTCATCCCCTTGAAATGTGAATGAGCCAGTCAAGAGGGTTTAACGTGCTGTTGCCAAGAGGAAAGATAGAAAGGAAAGTTCCAATGAGCACGGACACTAAGGTTATGTTACATAAGATTACAATCACTCATAAAACCACCATGTTTTATATGATTGGTTCTCAAGCATGTTTTTACCTGGTCAGTAATTATAATTTAAGAGAAAATTAAAGTTGGGATATTGTAAAAATTTTTCAACTGTCTCCAGGATTTGTGGACTTCAAATTTCAAGGGGAAAATACAATTTTTTTTTCTGGTGGACAAATAACCTGGTGATTAGGGTTTTAGGTTCACTTGGCATTTTTATCCAAAGTTCTTTCTTTGCAACATCATAATACTGCCATCATTACTCCTCATCCATCTAGGATGAGAGGGAACCTGCATTGAGAGAGATCTGCTGAGCTCATCAGAGAACGAACTGCCAAGTGTATCCTTCTGGACTGAATGAATGCATCCCCCTAGACAGCATATAAGGGGACTTCCAAAAATTTATACAAGTGAAGTAACAGATAATTTTATTTAGGCCCTCAAAGAATTTTTATTCATCAACTGAAAGATAGAGAAAGCTTTCACTCACTGGTTTCCTTCCCAAATGCTTTGCAACATCCTAGGCTGGGAACTGAACCAAGGTCTCCCACACATGTGGCAGCGAGCTGCTCTCTCTCAGGGTCTAGGTTAGCAGGACACTGGAGTCAGGAGGCAGAGGCAGGTTCCATCACAGTCACTTTAACACGGAGCCCCAGGGTCTCAAGCAGCAACTTAGCTGCTGCCTAAGCACTTGGCCAAGCGGAAAAAAAAAAAAAAACCAAAACAAAACATGTGAAACATATTTTTTAAAGCCCATTTCCATGAACTTTTTGAAATAGCTGGGTCAGTTGTTTCCACGATACAAATTATAGTTTCAGCAGGACTCACGCAAGGAAACATATTTCCTATCAATTGTGTGAGCACAGCCAAATTCCCTACTGTCCCTGAATTCCACGAATAGATTTATTCCATCAGATAGGTCCTGCTCAGGCATCCAGCTCTCTTCACACTCGCTCTGTGCCCTGGGCTTCTGACCCACTGAGGTCAGAGGAATAGAACACAGATCTCTCTCTCCATGCCATTCAATGAAAAGGAAGTTGAAAGGGTGTGGAAGGTCAGGGCAGGCCCAAAGCCTGTGTCCCCTGATGAGGGAGACTGGCCCTGTAGTGCAGTACACTGCACCAGCTCCCTCCTTCTTGGCTCTGATGGCCGCTCATGCCCTCATCCCCCCGAGACTCAGGTGGTACCAGTTTTGCTGACATCAGACTCCGACCCTTGCTCGAAGTAAAGTGTCCTTACCCCACACGCGCATCTATGCCCTCCCCCCTTCATGCTTCACTGCTCAGATCTGATCTCTGCGGGCTTGAGTGCCCCAGGCTTTCAAGGCACATGATCAGCCATGCCTATGGTACCTGGGAAACCAGAACTTAGGTGTTGGATGTTCACATGAAGCCCAAATAAAGAAAGACTTCTCAGGTCATTTGACGTAACGGTTGAGGCTGAATGATTGCCTCAACCATTGAGTGGGAACAAGGAGAGACACCAAGAATCTGGGAATAACTGGGTACTTGGATACACTGTTAATATCATCACCATCCATATCTCAGACACCACTCCTTGCTATCCCAGCCTCACTACCTTCTCTAAGTGGCCTGGTACCCCAGTCATTCCTCTGGGAGTGAAGCCAGGAAAGAGAACATGTCATGGAACCCCATGCAAGTGACAGTCAATTGAATGGAGGAGCTAACAGCAGGTAGATGTCCCTTCGCTGGGAATTTGGAGTGAGGAAACTTTAAGAGTATTTAACAAGGATGATAGTGGATGCCTAGAAAAACATTTCAAAAATGAAATGAGTACTTGAACTGCAATTAGAAGGTTGAAGCAACAAGCTACCTTGCCATTTGGGAAATGGTAGAGATCTTGTCCCTGCTGGTAGGTCACATGTAAAGGACAGGCCACTGTGTACAGAAGCTGAGAAGCCACAAGCGTGCATCGAGAGTACATCTGAAGAGACAGGAACAGATCTTTCACTAAGAAGCAGAGAGGCCAGAAACCTACTTCCACAAGGAATAGAGCCCTTGCTGCAGCTGTTTGTGTCATCCAACTATCCGCTGCATTCCATGCTTGGCTTCTGTTCATGACGCCCATTTATGGTTACTAAAGGCACCTGCCACAACCATCACCCTTGCGATGTGCCTGAAACAGCTACAGACTGTCCAGTCTGGGCGTGGCTTGCTCCAGGAATACAAGGAGCTCTTCTGCAAATCTCACGTTTTCATTCCTAGACCTGCTGTCTCCACAGTGGCAGCAAGGACGGTTCCTCACACTCCCTGACGGTGCTTAGAGAGATTCCCACACTGCAGCATCCTTGTCAACTCTCCAGAAAGAACGCTGGCTGGCCTCCCTTGAGTCATGCCACCATTTCTGACTTGATGGAAGCATAGTATTGTGGCCTGGGACCTGAACTCCAAAGGTGAGGTCACAGTCCCGTTAAGTCCTGTTGGCACAAGAGACAAGGATCTCTAAGTAGGAAAAAATGTCAGGGCAGACATGCGGAGGAGCGAGTGAGCTGGCCAGTGAGATAGACAAGGCTCATGTCCAGGCACCTGGACGCAATGCTGGCCTCTAGCTCCCGACTCAGGCTTCCTGACAGTGTAGACCCCAGGAAGCAGTTGATACGATGAGGGTGGTTGGTTTCCTGCACTCACAGGGGAGATCTCTACTGGGTGCCTGGCTGCCAGTTCCAGTCTTAGGACAGTCCTGGACATCAGAGGAATCTGAGGAATGAACCAATAGAAAGGAGCCCGTCTGGTTGTCCACCTGTCTGATTGTATCCCTAAGCTCAGATAAATGAAATGTAATGACTTCTTGAAAAGAATCTGAGTTCACTAAGATGGTAACAGGTCTATTGCATTTTCTCTGTTTATTGTTAGGAATCAAGCAATCCCTGCCTGAGGCATCACCCTTCTTTGTACAACCCCGATTTAATCCCTAATACTGAATCATTATTGCAAAAAATCAAAAGTAAAACACAAGACATTTCTAATACCTAGCAATGTCTGGGTCCAGGTATGCTGCTGGTTTGGGGAATATGTTAACAACAAGGTACAAAGTTAAATATCATGTTGACAGGTTGGGTAATGAGCTGTAGAGCAGGTAGAGAAGGGGCCAGAGCGATGGCACAAAAGGCTAATTCTCCACCTCCAAGTGTCAGCATTTCCTACTGGTACCAGTTTGTGTTCTGGCTGCTCCACTTCCATTCACGCTCCCTGCTTACTGGCAGGGAAAAACAATGGATGGCCCAAAGCCTTAGGACCCTGTACCAGCTTGGAAGACCTGGAAGAAACTTGACTCCCTGGCTTCGGATTGGCTCACCTTCGTCTTTTGTGGGCATCTGTGGAATAAACCAGCAAGTGAAGATTTTTATCTCTGTATCTCCTCTCTGCAGATCTGCCTTTTTAATTAAAAGTACATAAATCCTTAAAAAAAACAGAAGGTAGAGAAAGATTGAACAGGACACAGAAATTTGCTCCAATCCCTTTAGTAAAACTTGTATTACAGCATCATAAATTATATGCTTTTCAGAAGAGACAGAGCTGAAATTGATCATCTAGTGCTCCTCTATGTGATGGGTATTAATTACCCGGTAGAATGGTGGATTCCGTCCAGAGAAAAAACTTGGATTATCAGAAATGAAAAAGCAGAGGACTGTTTGAACATCACCTGGATTCTTGCCAGCAGTGCTGGCGACCTGTGGATGTCCCTGTCATGTCACCAGGATTATCTCAATGAACCCTGAGCAGGTATATGTGACAGAGGTCATGGCGAAGGGCCTCCTCCGTCGGGATGGTGCTGTCTCTTGGCACCATTTTCCAGGATGCACTTGACCTTGCCCTCTGGCTACTTGTAGACATCACAGGGATTAGGTCCTCTTCCAGGTAACCAACCAGGCTCTTGGCTACTTTGGGCTCTTTGGGTCTTTACGTCCCAAATTCAATTTTCTAGGTGATGGCTACCTTAGTTTGAAAATCATGTGACTAGGGCTGGCATTGGCACGGCAGTGAATCACTCCTTGGGACTCTCACATCACGAATCAGGCTGCCTGCGCTGCGCACTCCTGCCTCCAGCGCCTGCTCAGACGTGCTCAGGGAGGTGGCAGGTGCCAAAGCAAGCAGCTGGGACACCCAGAATTGGTTGTAGCTCCTGGGTTCAGTCTGGGCCAGCTCCAGCAGCTTCTGTTCATCTCTGACTTTCAAATAAATCATACTTCAAAAAAATTAATTAGAACTGAAAAAGTAAGAACTAATAGGATACATGGCAGGGCTTTTAGCGCTGGACATATCATAATTGCACACTGAAACTGCTGTGTAATTCTGATGGTAGAAACAACTTCTACAGGTGTAAGTCAAGCTGAACGTGGCCAACCTGATGACATGTACTGCTATCTGGCAGGCACATGGCAGACATCAGTACAAGTCCGTGTCCTCCCCTGGTTGAGATTCATTTAAGTTCAGTCGCATGCGTGTGTGTGAATGCATTTGCATGTGCCTATATGATGGAAATTTTACTCTTCTACAACAGCCATTTTTATTGGAGAAAAATATTCAAGGTTTATTTTTATACATTTGTTTTGGGGAAAAGGGGTCTACTGTTGAAAATATACTAACATTAAAAAGTTACTCCTATCACTTTTCATGAACTGTGATAATTTTAGAATTTATCATATACGAGTGAAATACATATCTTTGCATTTGATCTTTTCTATAGTCCTTGCCAGTACTGCTGTTTGAGACCTTTTTACTTCTCTTTTGTTCAACTCTTGATTTACCAGAGCATGAAGCCTTTGAATTAATAGAAATTAAAAATGTGGTGTCAATAATGAAAAGCACAAAGATGACACACTGGGAGAAAGAAATAAGGATTCAGCAATCTCCTCCCATGTTACTGCTTGGGCAAGAATATCACATGGATCTTTACACACACATAACACGTTTTCTCAGAATCAATTTAATAACAGGTCCTTTCCTAACAGGATCATATTATGTCTTAACAGACAAGGATGAACTACTCTGCCAACACTTCTCTCGCTTTGCTTTACTTAAGCCAGTGTTTACACTTCACATCCAAACAACCTCTTAAGAACCACTGGCTATACATTCCACCTTGCCCTTATCTTCATGTGAAAAATGGGAAAGAGATTGGATGTTTAATTTCACCCATGGTGTATTGACATACCAAGGCCCAATGAAGAAAGTCATTTGATAGGAATACAAAAATTGTCAGATAAGTGTCAATTTATGGCTCCATAAACATCCGATCTGTTAAGGAAGCGTGCAGTGGTTGAGTCAGCTCTGACAGGTGAAGAGCGTTCGCTCCCCAGAAACGTCCCTCATTAATATTTACCTTACTTTTGACAGTGCAGTTGCTGCCAGCACAGCCAGCCGAGTGAACAGAGCTGCACTGGGCACTTTTACCCATCCCAGGCTCGCCTGAATGCATAGCAGCCAGATGTTCCCTGCCAGGCTATGGCCCGAAGTGTTTCCATGGAGTTCCGGGCCTCAGGTGCTCTCATTCTAGGAAATGCAAATCTGGGACACTCAAGGGAGCAAGAGGGACGTTTACAACCAGCGAACTTGTGATACAAAAGGAACAAAGAGTGGCTTTAGCTCCATTCAACCCCTGTCCGTCTCCCTCCCTCCCTCCACTTCATTTTTTATTCTGCTGGGAGCTGTCACTAAAAATACATCTGGTCAATAAAGGCCAGCAGAGTTGGAGGGGTTGCTATAGGAACACACAGAGTGACGACGCGCAATAAGCGTTCTCATTTACACTGCACTTGCAGGCCACGCTGCCATCCCGGCTGACCTCAACTTCAGGAGACATTCCCTAAGAAGCGTGAGACCCCTTTTCTCCAAGAATCCTGTTTACTAACTTAAAAAAAAATTATGTGTTTACAAGCAGAGCAGCATGACAAGTAGACAGCGGGCATTTCTCCTCTGTGCTCTGGGACACACTCCGAGCCTGTGTGTGCAAGACCTGGGCGTGCATTTTCTTGGTGATGAAAGCAAGAGTGATGCTGAGCGCTGTCTGCAGCCTAGGCTCCGCCCCACCCCTCGCAAGTGTGTGTGCTCCACTGTGACAGTCGGCATCTATACACAACCCTGACCCCCTTCATTCCCGAGTCCGTGGAATTACCCTGCTCAGAAACTGCTCTCTTCAAATCTTATTTTTTTTTTCCCCCAGAGGTGACAGACCCTACTGCCTCGTCCCTGACCTCCATTTGATAACTCCAAAGTCATCACTGAAGGCATTTCAGACCGCCACGGCAAAATCATTTCACATTTGCCAGACCCACAACTCAAAGGACAGGGTCATGGCAACCAGAGCCTCCTGGGAAATTTCCAGAAAGGAGGGGGCTTTCTTGGGGATTATATTTGAGGGAGTGATTAGCTCAACTGCAGCCTGTTCAGATCTGTTTATTTTCATGTGTCCAAATCCTAAGCTCAGCCAATTTTCTTTCTTTTTTTTTTTCTCTTCTTCCAAAGCTGTAGGTGCAGGGACAGTTTTTAAGCCAGTGATTAAAAAAAATGAAAATAGCTCAGGAAACAAGAGCTTTTGCCCAATCATGTAAATGGCACAGCTAGACACCACACAGCTTCCCTTCCTTCTTCAGCAATTCTGAGACAAAGGTCAAATGTTCATTTCTTCCTTGTTTAATAAAACGGATGGGGGGATGGTTAGCAGCACACAGCAGAGGCACACTCTAGACACGGCCAGTAAAGCTAGAGGGCAGTCTCTATTTGAAGTTGGTAGTTGTGAAGACACGGGCCAAACGAAAGGAAGTCCCTTGAACACAGAGCTCTCTCGAACTTAGAAAAGTAGGAAGATATGTGAGCTGGGCCAGTAATGAATACGAATGTGGATGACTTTTTTTTAAAAAAATTCTCAAACACTCAAGCCTAAACTGCTTGCGTGGGGGTGGAGAAGGGATGAGCACATCCAGCAGGTGTCACTGACCCAGCCAGCGGGCGGCGGGAGCAGGTGTGCTCAGCACGGCAGTGCATGTGTCTGGGGGCTGGGGGATGGCAAGGGAATAGACATGCAGTTTCTGCACCCCATTTCTCTGGCCAAACAGCACGGCATGGAGCATGAAGGCTGAGGCTGTCCAAATGTAGCACTGGCTCTGATCTAGCACTAAGTGTGCCGCACTGCCCACCGTTCAGTGAAACTGTGCAAAGGCTTTCCCAAGGACTGAGGCAAAGAGTTCATGAGAACCCTGGCCTGACAAACAATGGTATTTGCTTAAAAATAAAGTCTAAAATCAAAATATCCCATTTCTACCATTCCATAAGAAAACTGAGATCTGGGTATATGTAAAGAAAGCAGGTGCATTATTCCGAAAGTACTCCCAAGACAGCATTATGAAGCAGAATCATCTTTTAGCTGGGAGATGTCAGGTAGAGTTGGGGGAAGGGCCAGATGGGGACATCAGCCCTGCCAGGAGGAGCGGGCCAGTTCATAAAGGACGCCTTTCACAGCCAGAGCTCCGGCTGCCGGCAATGCTGGTGATGTTTAGTCTAAAACAGAATCCAAGTCCCTCTGCAGAAGAAGGCTGCAGAGCCAACAAAGAGCCCGTCATGGACTGAACTTCCAGGGCAACCCACTCCGTCTCTAAACAAGCTGGTTCTGGGATGGCCCAAAGGGGTCAGAGATCTGTTTCCTGGACCAGAGAGCCCGGATGTTGTCAGCACTGACCACCTCAGGCCTACACAGAGGGGGGTTACTTTCAGGATGAGTGAAGTGTGTCTGATGTACATGTGCAAGTGCCCAGGTTCTCATTGAGAAGCTTGCTGTGGGTGTGACAGTCATGGGAGCCAATCAGTGCTGCTATAATTCCAGCTGTGACACCACCTTCCAGAAGAGGGGGTTCCCTCAGCGAATCCACAGGCTATGAAAAGACAGAGTCTTCCTCTACAGAAGTAACAGGAACAAATCATAAAAAGAGATTTCTTAAAAACACACACACATTTTTGCATGGGCTGACCTGTCCGAGTACCCAGCTGTTCCTTAGGAATGGGGCCTTCAGCGCTACCCAGTCCGGTGGCCCTGGAGAGAACATGTGTGCCCTGGAGACAGCTGGCTCCAGAGGAAAAAAGACTAAGAGAAGTGAAGCAGAAGAGGCCCGACTCCAGCCCCTGTCCGCACGCCAGCCACATCTGCACAAGGCTGAATAAGCCAGGGCCTCATGGAGCCCTCTCCCCAGTCCCTTCCACAGTGGCACATGAAGCCAAGGGCAGAGACCCGTCCATACCCACATCACCTCCCTCCTCACCAACTGTGCTAACTGAATAAAGCATTCACAAGAGCAACCCTGGAGTCTGAGACAATTAATTTGACTTGGTAGATTCACACAGTAATAAAAAGTGTATAAAAAGTGAGTTAAATATGGCAGGAATGTAGCTCATTAATTTCTCATATTAATCTAACCTTCCACTAGCAGGAACCCATTGAAACTCATCTGTATAGGAACTAGAAAACTGGGATAGAATTTAAAAATTTGTATATTCATTGTATTATTTAAGCTAAAGAGCAACAGCACACACAAATATTTACATAGGTTGTTCATTTTATATGTCTTAGTATTTTATAGAACTTTCCAAATATCCTCCCTGATATAATATCCTAAACCTTGCTCTGTGTATCTAGAGCTTAGTTCATTTCCATAAAGACCATTTCCCCCTGATATTCTCCCCAAGATGCAGAGGGACTGTTTGATAATGAATATGAGGCACAGAATGAAACTGTTCATGATCGATCGTCTCCCTATTTGTGATATCCAGCAAGTAAAGTAAACAGCGCATGAGAAAGGACACACCTTGAGCCTCCACTCCCACACCAACACAAAACCAGTAAGTTACCAAAGCCCTGTCCAGCCACAGCCCTTCACGCTTGCCTACGCCAAGTGCCCTCCTCTTGCTGCCCAGGTGGGTGCTTGAGTTGGTCATGATGAGCATTAGAGAAACAACCTTTGAACACTTGCGTCATGTGAATCAAAATGAAGGTAAATGCATCAAGATGCTTATAAATCAGTGGAGCATCTCAGCTTTTACAACATTATCCCTTAATAGTTACCACAGGAAACCCAAGCATGCTGTGGCTGCCTTTGTTGGGGTAGAGCCAGAGGTTCTTCAGAAAATCACAGGACATCACAGTCATAAGGAAAATCAAAACACTAGGCAGCAAGCTGAAGAAAGAGTAAGGTGGGGAGTCACAGCGAGGAGCAGCTGGGTGACCCAACAGGACATCAGGGAGTCCTGTGCCCAGGTGACCAGGTGGGGACATCAGGGAGTCCTGCACCCCAAAGACTGAGACGTGGACATACCTGACCTTTTACTGTGCCTTTCCAGAAGCCAACCCTGGAGACGGACCGTTCATGTGACACTCTTGGGCGGGCACCTACTACCCTGGGAAGCAGGATATTGGTATGGAGAGAAACAAAGCTGGGAGGAAGGGAGCATCAGCATGAGGAACTCTTTTTCAAGTGGTAGCTCCCATCCTTGGGAACATCACATCATTTCAGAACCCTGCCAGTGGGTGGAGAAAGGAGCAAAACGTCAAAGAACTTTCCAGCTCCCATTGGTGAAATGTTCTCTCTGTGTGGCATTAATTATGCCACACTTTTGGGCAATGCCAACAGGCCCGCCCATCATATCATCAACAAAAAAGCTTCAAGGCAATTATTTTCAGTAGTAAAGTCAGTCTCAGGAAGCTTACACCACTGAAATAAGGAAGTGCATCAGAGGTGGGATGGAGAGAAGAGGACCCACCCACTACAGGAATCCGCGTGGTCACGGCTTTGGTTTAGCAGGCTGGCACTTGGAATGGTCTTTGGCCGTGACACTGGGCCTGATGAGTCAGTGGGACGAGAGTTCCATGTTCAACCTCAACTCCCTTTCTACCTCGGACATGAGACATGGCATCTCTGGGTTGCAGCTTGCTTGTAAAACAGGAATGATTGAACTTGTCCTGCTGGTCTCACAAAGTTACCAAAGTCAAATGGCAGTGTTTAGAAATCCCAATGCAAAAGAAGAGGCCATTATAATTGCCAGGAAGTTTATACAAGGAGCAGTAGTCAAGCTTTTATCATTACTCCTGCCAGATATGCAGAATAGGACTTGAACAAGATCAATGATGCTTGGGCTCACAGGATCAGCTTTGTGGAAATGCACCCTGCTTGCAGAAATAGAAAGAATTAGGCCCACTCTGGTAGCCTAGTGGCAAAAGTCCTCACTCTGCATCAGCTGGGATCCCATATGGGTGCCGGTTTCTGTCCTGGCTGCTCTGTTTCCCATCCAGCTCATTGCTTGTGGCCTGGGAAAGCAGTAGAAGATAGCCCAAAGCCTTGGGACTCTGCACCCACGTGGGAGACCCTGAAGAAGCTCCTGGCTCCTGGCTTTGAACTGAATCAACTCCAGCCATTGCAGCCACTAGGGGAATGAACCAGTGGACAAAAGATCTTTCCATCTCTCCTCCTTTCTGTAAATATGCCTTTCCAATAAAAATAAATAAATCTTTAAAACAAAAGAAAAAAAATAAACAGAATTGATTACCTGGTGACTAAAACCCTGAGCAATGGAAAGAGTCCAGGGTGCCAGCGAACAGCCCCCGGGTAAATGAGCATCATTTCTCACTGACTGCTGCAGAGCCACTGTCCCCAAGAAGCAGACTGACTCAGCTCCGAGCTCTGGTAGCACAGTGTGTCCTAATCACCGCTGCCTGGACTGAGTAACTCCAGCTTTGTTTGTATTCTCAAAAACAAGTTTTCTAATGAAAATAATTGAGAGAATAAAACACTTAAAACCTCACGAGCTTTTGGGAAACAACATATGATCTTAGAGCTACATCATGACGATCATTATTTCAATGTGCATTTGACAAGCCGGAATGAATCTGCCTGTGGTCATTTCTGTTAGCCATGGAAATCTCAAAAGCTGCCCTGACATAGTTTGGTCAATAAACTGTCCCTACTGCCCCCCTGTGAATCACTGTCGCGCGCCCCCCCACCTCCAGCCCTGGAAGCAGAGTACCCCCACAACAAGCACCTCTAAGCAACCCTGACCATCAGTGAGCTCTTCCTCTGATGTTGACACTTGGGCTTTGAGAAGCCTGGGCATCCTGGAATAGCGGATACATTCTGAGTTCCTTCCAGCCCATGAATCAAGTGGTTTCTGTCCCAGTTCGGTCCTCCACCTTAGGTAAGTGACAGAACTCCTCCGATCCCATCTCTATAGTGGTTAAAGCTGATTAGATTGGATGGTCACGAAGACATTTTTGAGCTCTGGCATTCAGCAGCCACTCCAAAAGCACCACCAAATTCTTTTCCATGAAAATGACCTATAAAAATAAATGCTTAATTAGTCAAATTTGGAATTACCAAATGCCACAGAAGCAGCAGGTTCCAGAACTCAGGTACCCTAAGCAAAACTTAGCCAGCCCTGCTGGAGAGGATGGTTTCTGCTGATTTGCCTGAATAGCCTGGTACTCTTTTTACTGTAGGATCAGAGCTGGTGATGAAAACAGCTGAAATTACAAAAGCAAAATCTGGAAAAGATATGTCCTGTTCCCATTTCTCATGGCAAAATACTTGCTGGTCCGTGCAGAAATGCACAGCCTTGGCCTGTTCGCTGGAACTGCTCCCATCTCCACAAAGCCTTTAGAGGTCCAAGGGCAGTCGGGGCAAACCTGTGAGTGTTGCAGCAAGTACTGCCTCCTTCCCAAGAGCTTTTGGCTAATTTCCCATCCACCCCAACCCTTTCTACTGTTATCTTACTAACATTCTCTGGGTTGGTTCTCCATTGTAATTGTTACTGGTTTAGGGTTGTCCTGGACAACGAGAAAGGATGGTCCTAAGGGAGAGGGACTGGCACTGTGGATCCACAGGCTACCCAATCCTCCACTTCCAAGCCCTGGCATCCCTTATGGGAACCGGCATGTGTGTCCCTGCTGCTCTGCTTTCAATCCAGCTCCCTGTGGATGGCCTGGGAATGCAGAGCAGGATGGCTCAAGTCCTTGGGACTCTGCACTCATGTGGGAGACCTGAAAGAAGCTCCTGGCTCCTGGCTTCGGATCAGCTCAGTTCTGTTGCAGCTACCTGAGGAGTGAATCACTAGATGGAAGATCTTGCTTTCTTTCTCTCTCTCTCTCCCTCTCCTTTCTATCTGTAAATTTGTCTTTCATATAAAAATAAACCTAAAAACAAAAGAAGGAATGAAGGAAGGCAGGATGGAGAGAAGGAAAGAAGGAAACACCTTGTCATTTTCACAAATACTTTAGGGTATCACATGTAAAAACTCACAGTAGAAAAATAAAATATATCTTGAGGATAAATTTGAGGCAACTGAAGAGTAAGGCAAATAAAATGTGAAGTGGTGTGCCAAGAGATAGGTATGGGATATTTTTGTCATAAAACTCTATTCACAGAGTAAAGGGAGAACTAAAATTTGTCTTAGGCTTGCTATCAGCATAAACAGGAAACTGTGACTAGTTATGCAATTTGCTCAGTTTATGAGATAATGATGTACCAACTGCTCTGGAGATGGGAGAGAAATGCATCTACCGTCCTCAAAAGAAAAGCTTTAGTCAAGTGTTGAGCCAGCCCCGTATCCCTCAGTGTCCATGCTACACAGCCCCATAGATGTTCCTATTGTTACCTTTCAGCACAAACTGGTGGCCTAAGGTGAAGGAGCAATAGAATAAAATCAACAGTGCAGGGAATTTGGCAAAATGTGGCCATCTGGCTCCATCACTGGCAGGTATTCATCTCCCCTAGGACAGTGTGAGCATGGCCATCTCGATGGCTGTGGCAGTGCAGTCACCAGGATTAACTCCTAGGAGCTTTGCTGTCAGACGACATTTCATGACCATGAACGCCCCAACTTCCACGCCGCCACCACCAAACACGACTGTCACTCACATCTGAGGGTTTCCAAGCAACTACGCATTGACCCAATGACTTAAACATCAATGTTCTAGAAACGGTCCATTTTACGGCAGACTCTGAGCATCAGATCTTCCCGGTACACCCAGGAAAGACAGCCATGGCAAGGTTTCTTCCTACTTCGCAACTGAGTAAGCCTAGTGCCATACAGCCACACTACCATTCACCACACAACCTGAGCCAGAGAGCCACTGCAACAGCAGGACGCCTTAGTCTGGGAAGAGCCGAGATGCCATCTTTTCTACTAAGAAGGCTGTTTCTAAGGTGCTATTAAAACCTTAGCAAAGCCAGCGCTGTATATAGGTCCTGGTTTGAGTCCCACCCGCTCTACTTCTGATGCAGCTCCCTGCTAATTAGCCTAGGAAAGCAATGAAAGACGGCTCAAGGTCTTGGGTCCCTGCTCCCGTGAGGGAGACCCAATGAACCTCCAGGATCCTGGCCTCAGATCCGTTCAGCTCCAGCCTCTGAGGTCATCTGGGGAGTAAACCAGTAGATGGCTTGCTTTTTCTCCCTCCCTCCCTCTCTCTCTCTCTCCTCTTTCTCTGTCTCCCCTTCTCTGTCACTCTGCCTCTCAAATAAAAATCATTATATCTTTAAAAAAGCCTCTGTACCTAAGAAAGTGCTTAGCCTGCATCAGGTTAGCACATGTGTGAGGTGGCACACAAGCCTGGATTATCAACACTCAGTTGTTTTCTTACGTCTCTTGTCTGGCAATCCCTTATACACTTCCTGTTTCGCCTTCATGTTCACCCACTACTAAGACAGTCTAACACACAGCAAATTATCAAAATATTTATTAAATGATAAACAACTGTCCAAATAAGACTCCAGTAATATATCCCAATCAAAATAATTGAAAACTTTCTAGATTACTGTCACATTTTTAATTGCTTTATAAAAATGTCTACTTTCTGATTCAGAAATTATGATCAATTCATGATTTTGGTAGGAGTTTCGAGGTCTGTCTTTTAGCAATCAGTCAAAAAAAATACTGGAAGCAAAAGACCCAGTAATCAAGGTTGCAGGACACTGCAGATGTTAATGTAGGTTCTGTATGAACATTAGCAGCCCAGGGTCTTAGGCTAGACCCAATTCCTGCACGAGACTAAAGGCTGGAGGGAGGAGGGTCAGTAAGAGCCATAAACAATCATGCTAATACCAACAATTATTCCTTGGGGTGGTAAAGTACAAAACAGAGGTCAAAAGTACAATACCTGAATCAAAAATCTACACCACTTTTATAGAAACACTTTCCTGACAAACCCAGGCTTATAATTTTCAAGCAAGGCATTTTAGAAAGAATTGATGTCAAACCAGCAAGTCTATAATTTGGGATAAATAAGGGTTATGCCCATCTAAAGGAAGCTTAGCGGCATTCTGGATTTATAAGCACCCATTATGGTAATCCAGCAAAAAGCTTCCTGTGATCCACAAATGCCTGGGTGTCGGCACACCTGTCAGGCACACTCAAACTCCCCAGGTAGGCTGATTTTTTCCAAGATTTCACTGTGCTTTGTTTTGCATCTTAATTTGTAATTACGCCGCGACTCTATCTAATGGCTCTAGGGCAAATCCCGTTATGACATCCACTTGCCTCTGATTCATTTTAGGGGTCAGCTACAAAGATGGCAAAGCCATATAGGTTACTGGTGATTTCCTCCAAGAAAGAAATTAGCATCTCTGAACAGGATACTCTGAGGCAATGAGTTCTCCTCTGAGGCAACTTGGTGAAGTTAAACTTTCTGTTGGGGACATCACTTATTCAAACCATCCTGAAGATGATATTAAATATCACCAACCCTGATATAAAACTGAGTGGATTCACCCAAGTGTCCACTTTCTAAAGTGTCCATTCTGGAACTCAGTTGTAGTAATAAGAGCTAGATGGGAAGGAAAGGCACCTAAGGTTAAGTATCTATTCAAGGAAAGGACGTGTGATGGAGTTTCTGTAGAATGGTCGATGTCTGACATGAGTGTCCTAGATGGAGAAGAGCAGTAGACAGGCCAGAGTCCATGAGGCAACACCACAAGCGTGAGCCAAGCAAGGAGACACAAGGCTGGACAGCCATGATCCAGCCAGGTGACGGGTGCCTGGTGCTCAGCAGCCAAGAAGCATTTTGTGATCAGGTCAGGAAATGGAATTCTCAGCAGGGCATAAAATCACTACAGGCCAACACATTGGGAGCCCAACTTTATGTTAATGAGAAAAGTACAACCAACCACGAACATTCTCTTCATTTAGGAATGCCGACTTCCAAGAGTGGGAGACCATCAGCTTGTTGGGCATGATGCTTACAATGAGCAAATAAGTCAGACAGAAAGAATCCCTGCTCCCTGGCAGGATGAAACTGATCGTAACACAGGTCTGACAGTCATGCTTGCGGCTTGCTCATCCCTGGTCCTTCCCCACAAGGTGAGTGAATGTGGGGCCAATGCCCTTGGCCACTGTCTGCCTAAGGCTCTCCCAGGTCAGGGGAATCTACCATGTGTCCTCACAGGATCTGTTTTCCTGTGATGTAATGGGATCGCACCTAGAGAGAGATCCATGTTGTTGGACATGAGAACAAAGTTAGTCCTTTGAAACAGCACAACACCCCAGGCTGCATGCCATTTCCCCTCTGCTCATCAGTTCTTAAAAGTAGGACCAAAACTCCCTCGCAGTGAAGACTCCCTTGCCCCGAAAGCACCCGGTTTTACGGGGAATTAGCAGGAGGCAACCTCTGAGCACAGAAGCAGTGGGGAGATATTACAAAGGCATTTGTTCTCCAGATTCTATCTTTCACTCACGAATGACCTCATCACAGAGAGAAATTAGCATGATTTATATCAATAATTTGTTTCTGTGATGTGTGAAGAAAACAATACCCCCTACTAAATTAGAGATGCCTTTACAATGGTGTTTGATCAGCTTTTTTAATATTTAGAACTGCAAAGTCACCTTCATAGAGCTGGGAGCATGACCCACGGGCCACACTCTGATTAGCTGCCAGCATGGTAGAGATGGCACAGCGTGGCTGGGTGAGTAGCAAGGCCAAGCTGGCCCCAGCGCATCCATCATGGAGCTGGCCCAACCGCGGAGCACTTTGCAAGCCGGAAGTCACTTACGTGGAGAGGCAACCTTTGGCACAAACTCGGAAAGACGACCAGTGGACTACGAGTCATTTACCTTGTCTCGTGCTTGATTTCATTCTGTTTCACAGGAGCGCATTTCAGAATGTTTGTCATGAAAAGAGCTGCATAAATATTAATGTATTGATAGTGTTATGGCTTTTCAAACCTATATTTCATTTCAGGGATTTTAGGAGCCACAAAATTTACTGACTGTACAGAAAATACAGGTATAATGGACTTACTGAAATGCTACAAATGCTATAAAGTACATGAATTATTAATCCCATGAAAGTCAGTATGATCCTGTTTAAACATCAAATTTTCTGAACCAATCTTGGATTATTGCTTTTTTTTTAACTAATGCAGATCAAATTTGGAGAGACAGTTTAACAGAATGTGTCCTCTAACCTGAAGTTTAACTTGGAAGTAACTAGTAGAAAGAATTGCATGAAGTAGGACACACTGCAAGTGGAAAGGTGGCTCTGAGAGCCACGGGGTCTCAGGTCGGCTCCCAGGGCTGTGCTCAGAGGGACCAGAACCCGCACTGTCAGACGGTGCCAAGGCACCTCAGCCAGTGTGTCTCGGAGGAAAGCCAAGTTACTGTCATGGAAGAACCAAAACACTGCGAAAAGCAAACCGAAAACCGCTCAAGCTGGGCTGCTGTTTACCCATGGTGAGGAAAGCAGATGCATACAGCACAGACACTGCATGTGGGGGACACACAGCCCTCTGCCCTCACTGTGTCCCTTACGTGGGGGACATACAGCCCTCTGCCCTCACCGTGTCCCTTATGTGGGGGACGCACAGCCCTCTGCCTTCACCGTGTCCCTTACGTGGGGGACATACAGCCCTCTGCCCTCACCGTGTCCCTTACGTGGGGGACGCACAGCCCTCTGCCCTCACCGTGTCCCTTACGTGGGGGACGCACAGCCCTCTGCCTTCACCGTGTCCCTTACGTGGGGGACGCACAGCCCTCTGCCTTCACCGTGTCCCTTACGTGGGGGACGCACAGCCCTCTGCCCTCACCGTGTCCCTTACGTGGGGGACGCACAGCCCTCTGCCTTCACCGTGTCCCTTACGTGGGGGACGCACAGCCCTCTGCCTTCACCGTGTCCCTTACGTGGGGGACACAGCCCTCTGCCTTCACCGTGTCCCTTACGTGGGGGACACACAGCCCTCTGCCTTCACCCCGTCCCTTACGTGGGGGACACACAGCCCTCTGCCTTCACCCTGTCCCTTGCTCAGTGCCTCATCATGATGTAGCGAATGAGAAGGTGAAATCCACCTGAGAGAAAGGGACACACCTCCTTCTGGCGCAGCTAACAAGGTCAGCCTCAGGGGGTGGGACAGAATGACAACATGGAGAGTTGCTTCCCACTGCACTCCAACAGGCTTTATCTCCAAGAAATAAAATGCATTTAAAGTATGCCACATTAAGATTCTATCAACCCCTCTCTTGCTTGTTTATATTCTTCCTTTAGCAGATTAAGAAAATGAATTTTATATGAAAGCTTAAACTTACACACTGTGCAGCCTGGCAGATAGATCCAGACTTCCCCAGAATTTTCCAGAAGCTTCCTTCAGAATGTGCACCTTTGGCTGTCTGCTGACATTCCTGAAGAAAGACTTTGGCTTTAAGAAGTGAAGTCATTAGGCCTGTGGCCTCAAAGCTTTCCTGCTCTGATATTTAGAAATTATTCAGTTTTCAAAAACAAACAAGCCAAAAAAACTCCCAAACTTGAAAAAGGTAGTTGGGGAACAAGGCAGGAGTGAGGGTGTGATACTCTGCTAACCTAATTTTGTTCCGTAGCAACAGTGTGAACAACAATCTGAAGGGAAAAAACCAAACTGCATAGTCCGATACACAACGAAAAATAATCTAACAATTGAAAACTATGATTTCTCTTAGAAAACAATTATTACAAGTAGAAGCCCAAGTCGTAGGTGCTGAGCCTTGTGGTAGGGAGTGAGCACCTGCATCCCATCATGGAGAGCCAGGGGTCAAGTGCAGGCCGTTGCCAGCTCAGGCTTCCTGCCAGTGCAGATTCTGAAAGGCAGCAGGTGTACTTGGCTCAGGCACTTGGGAGACCCACATGGAGTTCTGGGCTCCTGGCACTGGCCTGACCCACACATCTGACTTTTGTGACCATTTGGGGAGTCAATCAGCAGATGTAAACGTGAAAACAGAAACAATGAGTCACAAAGAATAGGTGGAAAAGAAGAGAGGAGGAAGAGGAGGAAGAGGAGGAAGAGGAGGAAGAGGAGGAAGAGGAGGAAGAGGAGGAAGAGGAGGAAGAGGAGGAGGAAGAGGAGGAACACAGTGACCAGAGCACAATGAGCACAGGCAGCCCTGGCTGGAATGAAATGTAAGCTGCATGCTGGGAAATTCTCATCATCTGAAGTATAGGCACATAGAAATGTAAAGATTAAAACAGTATAAAATACTCCAACGTAACATAAAAACACAGACATTGGTTCCAAAATACACTTACGGCCTTCTATTAGGTACATAACATGCTGTAAACAAACGAATTCAAAGATGAGAAGGATAAAGATGGTTTCAGACCGAGCAAATTCTAACAGGAGAAACATTATATAATCCTAGCAATATCAAAGCCGGTTTACCACATACTGCAACAATGCCAGTGGAACAAGGCAGGCATGTCCGTCAGTGCAGGGGGGGTAACAAAGGACCATGTTACCTAAATAACCAACTACACAAGAAGAATCACTAGGAAGAGGACTCTAAGCTGTATCAGTAAGGCCATGAAACATCTAGCCATCAACAAAAGTTTGCCCTTCTTTACTCTGTGCACAAGTGTTGTTTTAGTAAATGTATGGATTAATTTCTATACAAATATCTTATTGTTCAGATCCAACCGTATCCCCCAAAGAGAAGATACACCTTGTTTTCCAGTATCCATAAATATGCGTAATGTGTTTTTAGAAATATTCATGTGTTCCTATATTTCTCAGAAGTAGGTTGCAAACACAGTAATTTTATTTCAGTGTAAAAACTCCTAAAAGTTAATGACAAAAGTATAAGCAGCAACAATCTGACAAAATGCATTTAATTTAAAAAAACATTATTTATTTTCTTATTTGAAAGGTAGAGTCACAGTGAGAAGGGCAGGGACAGAGAGAGAAGAGAGATGCAGACCAAGACAGAGAAATCTTCCACCTGCTGTTTCACTCCCCAGAAGGTCAAAGCAGCTGGAGCTGGGCCGATGGGAAACCAGGAGCCTGGGGCTTCATCCAGGCCTCCCATGTAGAGACACAAGCTCTTGGGCCATCCTTGGCTGCTTTCTCAGGTCATTAGCAGGAAACTGGATTGGAAGTGGAGAGGTCAGTGCTTAAACCACTGGCCATATAAGAAGCTGACAGCACAGGTGTCAGGTTTACACACTACACTACAACGTAAGCCCCAAATCAATATTACACAAGAAACTAAAATCCAAATTCTAAATTGCTAGGAATTAATGAGGCATACCGAAACACATGACACAGCCAAAACTCAGTCGCAAGAGGAGAGCTATTACTAAACTGGACAAATGAGAAGAAGTTAATCAAGGATCTGAATTAAGAAGCAAGCCTCTGAACTCACCCACAAAACAAAAATCCCCGACAGAAATGAAGAACCTAAGCAGCTCAGAAATGTATGAATTATGAAACAAGCAAACCTGTATTTACAGAGGAAGTTCTCAGAAGGCAAAGTTATTTATGGAAGGGAAGAAGAATAAAAGGAAAAGTTAAAAAATGCTGTTTTAAAAATAAGAAACAGAACAGCAGATCCTGAGAAAGTTTTAAAAATGGGACTTTGTCAGGTTGTTTTTATAAAATTTTGAAAACCCTTGGGCCAGTAGTGTAGCACAGCATATTAAGCCTCTGTTCGTGGTGCCAGCAACCCCAGTTTAAGTTCCAACTGCTCTACTTCTCATCCAATTCCCTGCTAAGGTACCTGGGAAAGCAGCAGAGGATGGTCCAAGTCCTTGGGTCCCTGCACACCCATGTAGGAGACCGGGGTAAGTTCAGCTAAAACCATTACAGTCATTTAGGGGGTAAGCAAGTGGATGGAAGAGCTCTCCACTGTCTCTCCTTCTCTCTCTGTAAATCCGCCTTTCAAGTAAAACATTCAGCTTTTGAGAGATTTCAATAACATATCTAGGAAAATAACACACACACACACACACACAACTGCAAGCGAGCATGGACATATATGAGCAGAACTTTAAACCAGCGGATTAACTTAAAACCTTCTTCACTATTTGATATACTAAATGATCCTGGCACTGCATTGTGTCTCAGGGCAAGAGCTAAATCTTCATATTGAGAAAAATACACCAGAGTTAACCACTGGCCAAATAAATGTTAATTTACTCCAAGTGAATACTAAGTCTCCAAATGAAAATTAGTTTTCTTCATTTATTATGTATATAAACAGAAAAGATTTTCTATATACAAGTTTAAGCTCATAGCGATACTTTCTACCCTCCCACTCTCCGTCTTCCTTCCTTTCCTTTAATTTTTTTGTGATAATACACACGCCTAACCCTCCACTAAATAAAGAATTCAACAGGTAGTCAGCAGAAAGATCACGGTTCCAGGGCTGGAGCCACAGGGGTTTTAGCTGCCACCTGCAATGCCAGCATCCCATGCAGATGCTGGTTCAAGTCCTGACTGCTCCAGTTAAGATCCAGCTCCCTGCTTATGGTCCCTGGGAAAGCAGCAGGTGAAGTCCTTGGGCCCCTGCCACCCACGTGGGAGACCCAGAAGAAACTCCTGGCTCCTGGCTTTGGCCTGGCCCAGCTCCGACCTTTGCTGTTACCTGGGTCGGTCAGTGTCTCTTTCTCTGTATAACTCTGGCTTTCAAATACATGAACAAATCTTAAATAAAGAAAATATTACTGTTCCACAGGAGTAAAGCCAAGAACCACAGGCAATAATCAGATTTCAAGAAATCAATGTCACTCATATATATTACATATTGTTGTACTCTATATATTAGCTATCACAAATCAGAGCAGACATATGGTGTTTCTCAGACCTCAAAAGACAACTAATTCTCTTATTAAAAATAATTTAGCGAGGTGCCACAAGTCTCATAGTGGTTTACATTTTTAACTGCCTTCTATTTATGTGACATCAGAGATCTGCTCTCTGAAATGCCCATCACAGCCCAGCTGGCCCGGGCGGAAGGCAGGAATGTAATACCATGTGGGAGGCAGTGGCTGAGCTCCTGAAGCTGCGGCTGCAGCTTGGCAGGGCATGTGTAAGCTGGAAGTGGGAGAGCCGCTGCAATCCTAAGCAAGAATCCCAAGTAGGAACCAGGGCATCTTCAGCACGGTGCCAAAGCCTGCCCCCTGAGCACTCATGGCAAACACAGTAACAATCTCAGATGGAAACACAGACGTCATTGCTAAATGAAGAGTTTTTCCCTTCCATCACGGAAAACCTATTCAGAAATACAAGGGTTACTCGATGATAGAGACTTCCCAATAATATCAATCAGATGTTTGTCAAATATGAAAACACACTGATGGCTGAGTACAAAGGTTAGCAGACTAACAATAGGGGTAAATCCTTGCCTTGACTTAAAAAATCATACTTTGGCCCAAATGAGCATGATTTTTCCTGATGAAAAATTGAAACTATACCAGTAAAGAACCAGCTGATTAAAGGAGAGGGGAGGACCAGCTCCCTGTGTTCCCTGTGAGCCCACATGCAGATGGATGCTGGTGACAGGCACTGGCCCCTGCTGGCAGCTGCCCAGTGTCCGATGGGACGCAGCCCACACCACTGGAAAGTCCCCTGCAGGTTTGCCAGTCCTTGTAGCCAATACTAGGAAGGCACATGATGCGGACTGGAGCTTGTGACGCACAGAAGCAATGGAAGTGTATAGACTGGGGCAGAAACCAGACATCTCAAGTTCAGAATGGCCAGTGGCAGCAGCAGGGCTGTGCCAGCAAGAGGGCATGACTTGATGCTTGTCAACCCACCAAGTGATTGGTTGTCTGAAATCCTTTTAGGACTAGAGGGACTAAAAGTGAGTCCTGTGCTGCCCTTGAGAACACAGACGAAACAACCAGCCAGCCCGGATGGACAACAGAACGCTGACATGATAGATATTGTACTAGAGAACAATAATTGACAAGATGATGCGACTGTTTATCCAGCAATCATCGGAGTCAAGTGAAATGTATTACAAAGTCCTAAAATATCACTGAAGCCTAATCATACTGATATGTAGAAATGATCCGCGTGTTACATTAGAAAGTCCCAGTTGCAAGCAGGATTTTTTTCAAAAAAGAAAAAAAAATGCAATTTAAGGAGAAAAGCAACAATGTTCAGGATACATAGTGGAAAACTATAAAAGATATACCAAATGACAAAACTATATTTAAATGGAGGCACATAATGTGTTCTCAGAGAGGAGCAATGCAGAAGTGCTAACTTACTGCAAAGTTATAGAAATATATATGAAATGTGATCATAATAATTAAAGAGAAATGACAAAATGTTTCAATTTGAACAGTGGGAGAAATATCTAAAATAACTCAGAATAGAAGACTGATGAAAAGGGGATAATCTAGATATTAAAACAGCACACACACATTAAAACCCTTGACATATTAAGTGGACATTATGTCAACATAGTAAAACACTTTGTGCCTATAAAAACAAGAAGAGTTGAATGGAACAGAACAGAGGCCAACATCAATGCTGAACAAGCTTCAGTTTGCTGTGTGGAAGCTGTGAGGCTGGGGAAAGACAGTGAAGGAACGGTACCAAGCCTGGCACTGAGCACCAGCCTGCCAGCACTGCTGTGGTGGTACCAACTTCCTCATCTCACAGCAGCGGCTGCATCTGACTTTTGAGAGCAGCCATGGCAAGTACCGCCAACTCAGACTTAGTCAGCAAGGTTGACGGGCTCATGGTTCACGAGCTACAGTTCCAAGGTCAAGAGCCTGGCAGGGCAGGTTCTCAGGAGCCTCTCCCTGGAGCTTACCAAGGGCTGCCAACGGTGTCTTCACATGACTGTCCCTAATCTACCGGCTGCTCTCTGAAAGGCCGGGCCTCGAGGACCAGCACAGGCTGTCATGTCTTCATCAACCCATCTCTAGAGGCAGGTGCAGTCTGTGGTAACATGCTCCATATGGGACAGTATGACCCCCAGATCCATAGGGATTAAGTCCTCAACTGCTGTACCACAGACTGCACCTGACTCTTACAGGTGCAAGATTAATCACTCGAGCTATAGTGCCATCCCAACCAAATAATTCTTTTTGAAGTTCCACAAGATAAGAAAATACTGTCAAGTGGCAAAGGATAACATGATAAACATATAAGTAATGCATATGATAAAACATCATGTTCTTTAATTTTAAGCACCTTTAATTTCTGACCTTAAAGAAGGTCAGAAAAACTAAGAAAGAAAAACAAATCAGGTTGAAAAATAGTGTAAATGTGAGAAGATACTTCATGGAACAAATACGTTCAATGGTGGAAAGAAGCGAACGTATAATCAATGGCATCATTAAGTTAATGCAAAGTAAAATGATACTATGCTTTTCATCTGTCAGGATGACATATTAAGTTGCAATGTGCAATGCTAGCAAGTTTTAGAGGTAAGACAATCCCCTACAATTTCGGTGGCAAAAATTAATTGCAGCCTTTTTGTTGAGCAAGTTAATGAGATCGACTAGATATTCAAAGGCACATTCTGCCATGGCTCAAAAATTGCAGACAAGATGTTTTAAGATACATGTGAAGGGGCATTCTCTCCAGGATTATCTGCAAAGCAAACAATCTCACAAGCAACCTAAATGTTCACCTGGGACATTAAATAAGCATTAAGCATCGTGGCACAATGCTATGTCTTACTAAGCAAATTGTTTCCTATTTTGATAAACAAATTTCAGGGTAGAAAGGTGAGTCTTGCTGACTACTTCTCATATAAATAGAATACAATGCACTCAAGATTTATTTTTTTCTATTTTTAGAAATAATCATAAGGAATAAGAAGCAAGCATGCCCTCGATGGGTGGCAGTGGGGCATAAGCAAGGGGACCGTCCTCCTCACTGCTCCTCCTGCCCATGGACATGTGAACTATTTCAAACCCATAAAAGCTACATAAAGGGCAAGCCAGTTTTTATTATCTGGATAATGGGGTTATGGCTTTTCATATTTTTAGACCAACTTTCTGTATAAATCTATGGTTTCAAAAATGCAGGAGACAATTCACTTTCCATATAATTGCTTTACAAGCTGCAAACAAAGGCAACACAAGCGAGGTTCCCTTGTCTCTTCATATTCGTCACCGTAAACCTGCATTCTGATCCAGAAGGCTGACGCATCTCGCTCCTAGATCGCCTGCCCTTCTCCGGTTCTGTCACTGCCAGCTCATCTTGTGGGCTTGCCAACATCGCCACTATGATGCCAGGAGTCTCTAAGAAACAGACTCCTCACACAACTCTGGTGTAGAAAGCCACTTTGAAAGTGGGTGATGGACATAAACAGACTTTTTTTTTTTCAAAAAAAATTCAAAATTGAAAAATCACTCAGGCTCCCTTGCTATTAAAGAAATATAAATAAAAGCCACATCAAGGTTCTGTCTAACTCCAATGAGAATGGCCTACATGCAGAAATCAGTTCACAACAGCTGCCGGCATGGATGTGAAGAAAAGGCACCCTCCACTGTTGCTGGGAGTCCAGACTAGTCCAGTCGCTATGGAAGTCGGTATGGAGAGTGCTCGGACAACTGAGAACCCATCTACCACACGACCCAGCTCTCCCACCCCTGGAAATATATCCAAATGAAGTGAAATCTGCATTAGAGAAAGCAACCTGCAAGCCTGTATTCATACCAGAACACCTCACAGTAGTGAAGACATGAAAACAACCCACATCCCACTGAAAGAGGAGGAAAAAGGATGGATGAATAAACTGTAGCACATGTACTCCGTGGACTACTAACCAGCCATAGAAAGAATGAAATCCTACCATTTGCAATAAAATGTTTAATGAAATAAGTCCCAAAAGAGTCACATGTTTTCTCCATTAAAAGATAGACTTTATGCAAAGTATAAAATGATAGGTGTAGATAATGAAGTGCATATAACATATTCTCATAGATGAACTGTGTATGTGTCTCTGCTCCTGAATAAAAGTAGGACTTCCAATGAAATATGCAAACACACCTTTACAGTATGATACGAGAGGTTCCACCTTTGCCATACCTACCATGTCATGATACATTTAAATAGCTTAAAGTTACACTTGAAACTGCTACTAAGAGCTACAGTACTGTGATAATTTGGGGGGAAAATGTGGAGGGAGGATGAAAGGGGGAGGGAAGAAGCCCTATAACTAAAAAACTGTAGTACAGAAACTAGTTTAAAGAATGAATGCATGCATTAAGGAAGGAAGGGAGGGAGGGAGTGAGGGAGGGAGGAAAGAAGGATCAAAAGACGAGAATGAGATAGGATGTAACAAATCTCATTGTCCTTGGGCCGACACTTGACTTAGAATTCAAGCACACCTGTTTTGAAACAACTTGCAACAGTTACCATCTTCAGGGACTTTAGATTTAGGGCCTTTTAAAAACTGATTTGTGAGGCCAGTGCTGTGGAATGGTGGGTTAGCTGGTGCATGTGACAACAGTATCCTCTGCAGACACCAGTTCAAGTCCCAGACATTCCATATCCAAACTAGCTCCCAGCTAAAGCACCTGGGAAGGTAATGCAGGATGATCCAACTGCTTGGTAACCTGCTGCCCAATGGGAGACTCTTACGGAGTTCCAATTCTGGCATCTGCCTGCTCCAGCCCTGGTTACCGCAGCCAATCAATGGATGGAAGATCCCGTCCCCTCTCCATCTTTCTCTCCATGTAATTCTGCATTTAAAGCCTTCTTTTTTTAAGAGGCAGTTAGCCTGAGTAATTACTTTAAAGGTTAAGTTGTCAATGAAGATGTCTGGGTCCTCCGCCAGGGTGACTGAGGGGATGCTTATATCAGACTCCAGCTTCCTGCTAAGGTGGACCCTGGAGGGCAGGGGTTCCAGGCCAGCTCACTGCGCTCCGAAGACAACACGGGGGACCAGCATGGGTGCAAAGCTTTATAAAATACACATTTACAAGACACTTATTGTCCCTGGTATTTACAGATTTCAAATGCTTTTTGCACGTATTTCCATACACTTTTCAAAGTACCCTTCCATGTAGAGTGCAGTAACCGAAACAGACAGTGATCAGAGCCAAAAGATCACAAAACTAAGTTGCAGGGTCGCCGGCTGCGGGTCTGGAGCAGAAATTAATGGTCTAAAAACAGCATCTCTAAATCGTGTTAGAATTGTGTTTTCCACATTACTGGACCTACTTCCACTCCCTATAGCACATTTTAGACTTCTGATTCTGAATTGAGACCTAAACCTATGACACAGTTAACAAGTTAAAAATAAAACATTTGCTCACATTTCAACAGGGGTTGTCCTTTTCACTTCTGACAAACTCACGGCTGCAGATAAGGTGCTCTAGGGAGTCACCCGGATTTCAGCGACATGATAAAGGATGTGTAGTTTTCACAGTGCCCGCTCTCTTGCCTGTCTGTGTGTTTTCTGACCTGTGGCGAGTTTAGCGCTCCCTGGGGAGCCGGTGTCCTGATAATCTGCTGAACTGATAAAGTTGTTGTGTGTTTGCAGAACAAACAACCTGCATGAAGAAAAGCCTCCCTAACATGAATTTTATTTTAGACTAATACACATTTTTAAAAAAACCAAGCAGGCCAGACACTTGCCCTAACACTTAGGTCACAGGTTGGGGCACCCAAGGGTGAACAACTGGGTCTCGCTCCCAGTTCCAAGCTTCCTACTGCTGTGTACCCTTGGAGGCAGCAGGCGATGCCCGGAGTAGCTGTGTCCCTGTCACTCCCATGGGAGTCCTGCACTGGATTCCTGACTCCTGGCTACAGCCTCGCCTTCGTGGCTGTCCAGGGAGTGACCCAGTGGATGACAGCTGCCTGTGTGTGTGTGTGTGTGTGTGTGTGTGTGTGTTTCTTCACTCTGATTAAAAAAATAAACAGGCCAGACAGTGCTGCTTTGTCTTGACCCCTTCCTCAACGCTTCCTTTCCGAGTCACGCCATTCAGCACCATAGCAGGGGACTGTGCACCTGTAAGAGTTAGCACACACTCAGAGGGGGTTCCTGGAGCAGAGGATGCCAATCCCCAGAGGTTGGGGATCTTTTGAATAAGTGTGCAATGGTTTGTGTGTGTGTGTACCACCTTTGCCTCAGTCGTTCAGAGAAGTCTCTACTGACCAGCCATTGACAAGCACCCTCTACAGCACAAGATGCCATCAGATTTTAAAACTTTGATGTAAACAAAATCTGGTCAATCACTGGAGAACCTGAAAGAGGACGAGTCATGGGTGACATGGATGCACCGCCCCGCCCCCTGCTCAGAGCCCAGATAGAGAGTCTGATAATCCCCTTGGGCAAGGTGGTGGCACCTGCACCAATGCCTAGGGAACAGCCAGGCTCCATGCTGACTACGGAGGTCGTGGTTTGCCCTCTTGGCGTGGAGGCCACGAGACCTTGTCACCTGGGAGGTGTATTTTAATCAGGCTGGAGTGTTGACTTATTTATTGCTGTTTTACTTCTTATTTTCCTTGAAGCTCTTAACTAGAAAAACATTTTTATAAACCTAAACTCTAAAGTCTTTCTTAATTCTACTTCAGAGATTCTAAATTGCGCTATAAATAAAGGGACGGAAATTGGAGTATAAATATTCTTGCATTTACAACACCTCTGTTTCTTTCACACAAGGGCGAACTGGGTCCAACACACTTTTTAAACAAAAATAAATGTCAGATTCTAAAGAGGCAAGGGCTGTTTGAATATAAGGCATGCGGCTCTTTCTGACCCCAAATAGACTCATGTTGATACTAGAACAGACAGTGGAAAAAGCAAACTTTGGTCCTGTTTTTGCTAGAGTGCATCATGAAGAAAACATTTCTAGGCTGGCTCTGAAAAACTAATGGATTTTTGTTTCCCATAATAGGGACTGGGAACAATGATCCACTTCGTTAAGGCATTTGAGAAAGCATTCACAGCTTGTCTTCAACAGTGTGTCACGGACAGCAGTTGGGAAGCCCACGCAACCAGCTCTCAGTAAGGCCTTGCTGTGCCTCTCTGGGGCGGGTGAGACAACTTGTTCACCCTGGTCAGCACACTCCTTTTGGGATGGGCCTGCCTGCTTCTCTGACCCTCCAGACACTCCCAAACAAAGGAAGACCCTGCTTCCAATCAACGCTTTTAAGTACACAATTTGCAGCTCTGGGTATACAATGCCCCCAAAATAATGTGGGTAGACAAAGCAACTTCAATTCCCTTCTGATTACAGGTCAAAAAATGAACATACTATTTCAATACAACTCAATGGGAAAAATGGAAACAGACGACATTCTCTCATGGTTCAAATGGTCTGCCTTGCAGAGTTCAAATTTAAACCATGCCCTTACCAAGCTGCAACATGCATGCAAACACATGAGAGAACCATGCCCTGACCAAGCTCGTCTTCCCTTTGGACACACATCACAGTCTTTTCTGTGTCTTGGACTGTGAGGAGCCCATATCCAACTGGCCTTCTAGAGACAGGGGGTTGCTTCGTTGTGTTTTGTTAATGTTGGCTTTACCTCAGTTCTTGGCTTTGGGCGTTTATTTGACAAATATTTTTTGTTGTCCTACACACATACATAAACTCTCTCTTTCTCTCTCTCTCTTTCCTATTTTTTTCTATTTAGTCTAGCAAACTTAGAAAGCATTTAAAACAGTCATCAGTATACTGAACACCTAGCTAGTCATCTATGAGACTAATTCCATACTACTAAGGTCACAACCAGCTTCTGGTTTCGTCTCCTTTTAGCTTACCCCTGCCACTTCTGTGTAGAGAGCTAGAAAGTTCCACTTGAACTGACACCTCTGCAAAATGAGAGGCCCATTCTTGCCTCCAACCTTTCCAACTGGTCCTAGTGCAGAAACAGCACATAACATATCTAGAGAAATCACAAACAACCCAACCAAAAGCTACTCTCCTCTTCATTTGCACCACAAACAAGGCATCTAAAGTCAGAAATGATAAATTATTCTTTGTGAAAATAAAATGTATTGATCTAAATTCCAAATGATTTATTTACTGTGGAGTTTTAATAACATTTCTTTAGCCTTCAAAATCGAGCATTTTCTCACTGACTGATAAGAAAATTCACAGATGTTAATTTAAGCAACCACTTTAATCTTATAAGCTCTGATATATAGGACATTGGCCAATTCAGGCACAGTTGGTTCTTCGCAGTAATTCAAAATTATTCAGTGTTGTATTGGCCACAATTGGGAATCTCTAAGTCCTGCCCTCTATTTAAACACCTGATTTTAGATAAAAACTATTAGTACAGTCAAAGTAAAGATGAAGAAACAGAACTTGAGATATAACCACTTAGTTTCCCCTTGCATTTAAACTTTTAATCAGTGAACTAGAACACAAGTGTAGTGGTTTCATTTAAAACATATACATTTGAGTTCATACATTAAATATTTTATTAAGTAATACCTGCAAAGTTGACATTCATGCTTTGTGATTATTAACTGCTATAAAATGGTCCAATATATCAGGAAAAATCATAGTGGTTTTTTTTCATGATTATCATCAAAAATGATACTGAAGAAAAGATTCTTCATACTGAAGAAAGTGTTGCCAAATGGTTTCATTTGCCACTGACAACAAACTTGACTCAGGACTGGTTTCAAAAGTCGTATCTAAGAATACTAAATGCTGCACGACACTCAAGATGATTACTGTGATAATCAAGGACTCGGGGAGAGATGTTACACGAAGCAGCAGTTAAGTGTCTCACCTGGTGTCATCTGCTGTTAGCAAGGTGCCTAGGACAGAGAGAGCTGCCTCCTAGGCACAGCTCAGTGTTGCTGTGGAAGGCCATAACGGGACTTTCCCTAAGACAGGACACAGTTCCCCTAAGACAGAGAACATCCTCACTCAAACAAAGATCTTAGAAGTGAAAGCATAGCTTCATAATCTATTAACATGTAACTGCTAAGAATGCGATGTATGGGGAAAATGAGCTTCTGTATTCACCATGTGTGCTGCAGTGTACATGTTCCTGGAGAAATAAACTTCTTTATATTTATAATCTGGTAACTTCGTGAACAATTTTAAAATGGGTGGTCTCAAAATGAACAGTAAAATCCATTCCCTGCCAGCTTTGGAGAAGGCCGTCTTTCAGGGTCCTGGAGATGATCTGATCTTGCTCTGCTCTGACCAGGGACTGATGGCCGTCCTCAGGAACCATGGAGTTCCCCAGTTATGGGTGCGGATCGAGGCACATCATCTCTGTGAGCAAAAATGCCTTTTCGCATATTGTGGCTGTGTTCCAGAAATCTCCGGCTTCTGCACATGACCACCGCGTTCGCGTTTTTTAATGAACGCTTAAATATCTTTAATTGATTCCTGTAAAAATACGAGCATGATTTTCCCCCTCAAAGTTAAGCAGGTATTCTGACTACTTGCAGTTCCCTCTGTTCCACATTCTGTAAACAACCGCTGCCAATCTGAAACTCACAGGCCAATCCTGCATGCCTCCCCTCACCAACAATAAAGTTTTATTGAAACTCAGCCATTTACATTCTCTTATGTGTACTCTTTGGCTGTTTTCTCACTACAAAGGCAGCTGAACAGCTGTTAGAAAGACCATACAAAACTTTAAATAGTCATAAGGTAATCTTCATAGAAAATGTTTGCCAGCCCCTATGCTAGCTATTGAATATTTATTTAGTCTAAACACCATGCTGGACAATACGAATGTAACTAAAAAAAGTTTCCAAAATTACATAGTGTGAAGATTTGGTGGCAGAAAACATAAGTTGAAAGAACGAGGACAAAGAAATATTCAGAGAGAGAGCGTGAGATGTGTAAAAGGGGCTGGCACTGTGGCGCTGCGAGTCGAGATGCGCAGGTGTCCCACACAGACACTGGTTTGAATCCCAGCTGCTCTGCTTCTGACGCAGGTCCTTGCTAACATGAATGGGAAGGGAGGGGACAGCTCAGGTATCTGGGCCCCAGGCTTCACCCTGGCCCAGCATAAGTAGTTGAGGATAGAGAGGAAGGCAGCTGGTGGATAGATCATGTCTTTCATTCCCTCTGCCTCCCTCCGTCCTTCTCTCTCCTCTTTCCTCCTCCTGCTCCTCCTCCTCCTCCTCCTTCTCTCTCTCTAACTCTGCCTTTTGAATAAATTTAAAAAAATAATGGGATCCAGAGGAGGTGTTCATTGCCAGGAAAAAAAGAAACACTGAAGGAACAATTTCATCCTGGTCATTAGAGCACAGAGCATGAAAGCGCCCTGCAGCTCTCTGATTCCCAGCGTGTGCTGTTGTCTTTAACAAGCACATGGCTGGGGCGGGCCTCCATCGGCATCCCACCAGGGGACTGCGTTCCAACGATACCTGCTGCAGGAAGAGGAGAAAATCAATTTTTATGTGATTCTTTAAGGCTTGCTGTTATACCTGATCACGATATCATGTTTTTCTTCTACACTGGTAAATCAGAACGCCTAGTTTCTCTTCGTAGTGTGAAGGGTGAGCAAAGAGGGGAGCTTGGTGCTGCTAACATTTGCATCCAGTTTATATTGATTTGGTTTCTTTCACACAATGATACTATGGTTTATGTTTCTCTATGACATCAGGCTAGCACCTTGTAACCAGCCTTGATGTGTTCTCCTAAGGGGAAAACAAACACAAACACATCCTGATCAATGTTATTGGACATAAAATTCTAGTTTCAGAAATAAAAGCTATGTACATAGCTTGAATGTGTCCAAGAGGGCGGGTGGAATTCTTGTTGCTCTCCTAGCAAGTGCCTTTCTGACCCCCACCACATTGGGAAGAGGGTCTGACTCTTCTGTGTGTCGCAGAAAAGTATACAACATCAAAGTGAGTTTAATTTCATTTCAGTAAGGTCACATCTTCCTCTAATCACTTTGTGTCTTTAATCATGACTCATTCGGGTATTCCATTTAGGATTTCAGAAACATAGCCCAAGTGGTGAAATGTCCGCAATTTCACCGACTTAGACGCTTAGTGACAGGAGACACTGAAGAAGAGCAGTTGAGGTAAACTTTTGCAATGCCCTCCCTTCCTCCAAAAGTGTGATAGAACATGTCATGACCAAAAGCACAGTTCCAAGTTACCCGCAAACAACTTGGATGGACAGATAATGTGGGAAAGATGACAGCAGCCAGTGGCTGCAAGTTGAGCAAACAAATGAACTACATGTTGGAGAGCCACGCAAACAAACAACACTTCATGTTAAATCAAGAGATCACACTTCTACAACACAAGCTATTTTTTAATATTTTTGGAATAATATGAGGTTTCGAATTGAGTTCAGAATGCAATACGTGGCACATGTTGAGTACTTCAAGGACAAATACCACTTCTGATGCAATTTGTCATATAAATCAAACAGCAGTTGACATGCTTATGAAGGACCTATAAGGTCACACAACTGGCAAAACAATCTTGCAAAGATTTTAACCCAAACAAGATTGAGTTCTCTTTTGTGTATCATCACAGAAATCCATTTTCTTAATTAGCTCCAACTAATAATGTCACAGGAAGTAGTTAAGAGGATCAACTGACCCAACATAAAAGTACTAAAATGAACAACATTGAACATCACACAATAACATCGTGCAATCAGTGCAGAGGTACACTGCTGTCTTTTGGGAACCTAATCTTTTTTTCCTGTATTCTACTTTAAAATCAGGCCCAAGTCCCCACATTCACATGGAGACCTGGAAACACCTGGCTCCTAGCTGTGGACCAGCCCAGCTCTGGTCCTTGTGGCCTTCTGGGAGGTGAACCAGCCAGTAGAAGTTTCTGTTTCTCACTCCTTCTTCCTTTTCTGTAACTCTGCCTTTCCAATAAAAAAAAAAAAAAAAAAAACAAATAAATCTTTAGAATAAATATTAAATCTGCCAGTAAAGAAATAGTTTCTTTCAAGAGTACTCATGTAAATTTTTTTAAAGATTTAGTTATTTTATTACAAAGTCAGATATACAGAGAGGAGGAGAGACAGAGAGGAAGATCTTCCATCCAATGATTCACTCCCCAAGTGAGCACAATGGCCGGTACTGTGCCGATCCAAAGCCGGGAACCAAGAACCTCTTCCAGGTCTCCCACGTGGGTGCAGGGTCCCAAAGCTTTGAGCCGTCCTCGACTTCTTTCCCAGGCCACAAGCAGAGAGCTGGATGGGAAGTGGAGCAGCCGGTATTAGAACCGGTGCCCATATGGGATCCCGGGGCATTCAAGGCTAGGCCACGCTGCCAGGCCCTAGTCATGTAAGTTTTTTATACTTCATCTAGTTGACTTTGATTCTGCACTCAATATTAATAGAATCAGACAATACATGTACTTTTACAATATGCCTTTAACATTGTATTTTAAATTCATCCTTAAAGATTAAGGGGAATACAACTATAATATTTTGATGGGATTATAGCATTTTGTACAAAGATGTGGTATTTATATCGATATACTTGATAATTATTGACATTTGGAGTTTTTGCTACATTTTGTTGATAAATGGTACTGATACCATTTTAGATGCTTAGTACTCAATTATAAAAAATTGTCAAAGTATAATTATTCAAAATTAAATTTAAAAACCATTAGTAGACTTTGAAATCAACTTAATAATGTGTAAACAATATTTCATTAACTTGTAAAATAGGGGCTCGGCGGCGTGGCCTAGTGGCTAAAGTCTTCGCCTTAAACACACCAGGATCCCATACAAGCGCCGGTTCCAATCCCGGCAGTTCCACTTCCCATCCAGCTTTCTGCTTATGGTCTGGCCTGGGAAAGCAGTCTAGGATGGCCCAAAGCCTTGGGACCCTGCACCCACGTGGGAGACCCGGAAGAAGTTCCTGGCTCCTGGCTTTGGATCGGCACAGTACCGGCCATTGTGCTCACTTGGAGAGTGAATCACTGGATGGAAGATCTTCCTCTCTGTCTCTCCTCCTCTCTGTATATCTGACTTTGCAATAAAAATAAATAAATCTTTTTTTAAAAAAACTTGTAAAATAGAACTAAAACCAGAGGAGTATAGACTGTTCCAAGTCTTAGCTCCATGTAGGTACATATGTACACAGTCATAATGTAAATCTCTTAAAAGAGTTAAATACTCCCTACTCTGAATATTCAAGCAAAAACAACTGGGAATGTGACCCTACTGGCTCAGCTTCTGTAATGTCCGTGTGACACGCACTTTCACATCCTCCCAACACTTGTCAGACTTCAGTTCTGGTATTAGGATAATACTGATCATTTTTAATTAGCAGAGGTTACTGCCTTTGTGTATACTGACAGAATGATTGTTCTAGAACTATTTCCTGGAATGGGCATTCGACCTGGTAGTTAAGAGGCCTGCATCCTACAGTGAGTCTCTTTGTCCTCAGCCCATCCTCCTGGGAGGCAGTGAGGATAACCCATGACCAGGGTGCTTGCCATCCACATGGAAGCCTGAACGAGCCTTCTGCCTCCAGATCCTGACATCCTAACACCGTGGACATCTGGAGAGTGAACCACCAAATGAGAGCTTTCTTTCAATTTCTTTCTGCCTCTTGAATAAATAAAAGAAAAATATTTTCTTAAAGATTACTTCCTGAGAAGTCTAGTAACTTATCTTTAAAAACCTTTGTATCTTCTGAAAGATTTAGACAGCTCAAGCAGAATTTATACTGTGCAGTTTTTATAAGCTGTATTCATCTAAGATGTCTGCTTCATCTAGGTTTCTTAAGTCAGCATAATTTTGGTAATCATCTTTGTAATTTATTACCTATGCTTATTGTATTTTCATCTGCAATATTTGTATTAACGAGTCTTATTTTTATGTAT
The DNA here is from genome assembly GCF_030435755.1 of Ochotona princeps. Taxonomy (NCBI): domain Eukaryota; kingdom Metazoa; phylum Chordata; class Mammalia; order Lagomorpha; family Ochotonidae; genus Ochotona; species Ochotona princeps. The sequence goes on from NC_080850.1 coordinate 46,828,155, forward strand.
TTTCTGTAAATCTAGATTATTTAGTTTTTATATAACCAAGTCTGTCTGGATTATTTTCTATTGAATTATTGGTTTCTACCCCATTATTTTCTTCTTGTATTTTTATTGCCCAGTGATGAATTCTCTGCCTCATTAAGGTTGGAATGGCCCAGCAACATTCTACTTGAAATGGGAAGCTCGGGCATCACAGTGCCCTGAAGATGAAGAGAGAGCAGAGCTGACGGCAGAAGCAGTGATCCTAATGAGAAGCCAAACCAGGACAAATTGTAAAAACAGGGCCCCGTGGAATATTGAATTGGTTGAATAAACTGAGACGCTATTTTTTTTCCTAAAGCTTCATGCTAACAATGGCTGGATATGTGGTCTATATTTTGGATCGTGTAATGAGGAGTAGTCACAAAGAGAAAAGAACTATTTAGTTGATACAGAACTACACCTGCTATCAGTGGTAAACGAGGAAATTGGGAGGAACTGCCCACTAAGGACGGCTATAAAAGTGGAGCATAGCTACATTTCACTTTTGAAATGCTTCAGAAAGCTGTCAAGATTGCAAGGAAGTGTGGGCCCCGATCTAGGGCAGGATTCCAGGCAAAGAGAAAGAGTTGTTTCCTCAAGGTTACTTTTTCCCTGGCCTCGGAGACACTGAGAAGTTAGATGGCACTTTTGGGAGTCACAGTCTCAGAGAAGTGGGAGGAAAGACATTGCAGTGTAGGGAACATGAGTGAGAGAAAGCCTATTAATCCTTCTGTCTGAGATAGGAACCAAAAGAACTAGTCTCAGGAGTGAGATTAAAGCAGAAGTGCACATGGACTGACAAGCAGAGGCTCTCAGGTGAAATAACCGCCGTGCCTAAAGCCTACTCCAGTGGTCCCGTTTGGTAGGATTCCAAGTTCCTTTGTCCTTGGAGCTGAATAAACTGAGATGCTAAGTGACACTGATCTGAGCTCAAATTATTTCTACTACTAATTTTGACAACAAAATATGTGCTCAAGGAAATAAGAGAGCACGAAAAAGGAAAACCAGCAAAATAGTGGCCATTAGAAGCTAACCATAAAGGAAACAGATAGGAATTATCTGCTAGATTTAAAAGAGTTAATTACTCCACAGATGGGAAGAATATTGAGAATTATTTTGGGGAAAAACTGTTACAATACACAGATTTGAAAGTCTTGATATCTTAAATAATAGATTTAAGGGATGAATTTAAAACTAAACTAGACACCGTTGAAGAAAATATTAGTAATAGGAAAACTGGTGAAAAGATACTATCTACGATGAAAGATAAAAGGCCAAAAACACGGTAACTATAATAAAGCAAGAAGTACAAAAGATGTAATAAGATTGTAAACCATTTATAAATATTCCTGGAAAAAACATGAAATAATGTAGTCACACTTTTTTTTCCCAGAAGGTAATGCATGAAAACTTTCCTCAAATTTCCGAAACTAGTGATAGGGCATTAGTGCAGACATTCAAAGAAAACAGGACAAACTTGTAAATGACAGAAAAGCAATGTATAACAGGCAGCACAGAAAAGACTTGCAATGAGACAATAATAGTCTATTCCTTAACAGAAGCGACAAATCCAGAAGATGTGAAATTGTATCTTCACGTTCCAGCAAGGAAAGAAGAGTCACCACAGCAGCCCTCCAGCCCACGATAATTCTCTTCAGGGCTCAAAGGGCGACAATGATATCAACGGGATTTTGATACCCTAATCATATAATAGGGCTCATGACGGGCATGCTCAGCACTAAAGGAAATAGTGAAAAATGGATTCGAAGCAGAAGGGAAATCATTATCAATAAAATGTCGGCCGTGCATTAAAAAACGAAAACAAATGGCAAGTATAGAACCTGAAATAAAATTTTAACAGAGATAGCGGATGAATATAAAGCAATGTTTTTTTTAGAATAACTAACTGTGTCCAGGGTTAGTCATGTGACTTGTTTTGCCAGCTCTGGTCAAACTTTTAACTTCCACATGTATGTGATGTGAGAATCTGAGAATCGTTCGGTTCCATATGGTAGGTACAAGTCACACCTCTCCGCCACCCACAGCTGCTCTTGTGCCATTTGCAAGTAGGAATTTCAAACATTCTACAGCCTGAATCGTTCATTAAATGCAAACTAAGAGCATCTAAAATAAGGCAAGGAAAAGAATTATCCTTCCCTCCCACCCCACAGATTCAGAGACTATAAAATGGTAGCTTTATTTAAAGGCTGAAAAGTAATTTGCTTCGAGGTGGTCTCTCCTAGTTATAAGCCAAAACCTGTGTTCTCTGGGGCTCAGAGCCACCAATAATCAATGAAACTGCTGTTTTTAATATAGGCATCCTTGATATAGGAGCCATTAACATGCTGCATTTATTCACATCACATAGGACAATCAATGCTACCCAGAACCACGAGGGACGCAGCTGGCTCAACTCAGACACTGCAGACGAGGGAGAGAAGACAAGTCGCTAGCTAAGACCACGTGGAGGCAGGTCAGGAACCAGAGATAAACAGGACAGGAAGGGAGTGATGGAACTAAGGGTCCAACTCGCCAGGAGAAGAACAATGTGACACCAGGATGGTCTAGCACAGAAAAATCTCATGGTGCACATGAGTTAAAAGAAAAAAAAAAAAAGCCAATGTGATGTAGTGAAACTTTTAAATGATGAACTATTTTCTAGGGAATTGTCTTATTCTCTAAGTATACAATGAATATGCTGTGGAATAGCTTTGTGTCTCCTGAAGAAAATGAATAAATCATGTGTCACTAGGATGCCAGGTAGAGCTGGTCCCTTGATTCTGAGTCCTGCAACTCTGACCTGAGACCCTCTGATGCCCGTCACCTACTTGGCAAAGCCGTTCTTTATCAGTAAACATTTACAGCTTGATTCCACTCCTCTCCAATAGAAGTAACACTCACTATCAGCAAACTACCAAAAAAAGAAAATTATGCTGTAACATTCAAACCACTTTGGATGTTTTCCAATGCCTGATAGATTCCACATTTAAGCTTCCAAGAAAGAATGGCCTTGTGTTTAGTCCTCAAAGATTCTAAGTTATTTGCAAACCTTTATAGACAGACTGCTGCAATATCCAGAGAGCTGAGATATTCTTGTATAAGAGGTCTTACTTTGTATTTTTGAAGACCATTTTTTTCCTCTAACACCTGGCTATCAACATTACAGAATAATTCTGTTCCCCAGAATGATCTATATTTTCCTGCCAACTCGGCAGGCAGGTCAACTGCTCTGTGTAGCAGCAGCCCAGCAACGTCGGGGAAGCAGGAACACTGGTGAATACTTCAAACTTCAGAGGATATCTGAAACCCGCTGCTCGGGGCTTCCCTGGGACACCTTTTGGAATCCTTGATTGCAGCCTGCAGTGTCCGAGTTTGCAGACAACCAGTGATTGCTAAGTATTCAAACTTGAAAGGGATTTTTTTTTTTAAGGTTTCATTTACTGAGCAAAAATTGTCATGGAGGTACTCAGAAGGGAATTTGGGAGTGTTTTATGCACCACAGCCGGCACACATCAAAATATTCCTCATTTATTACCCCCCGAAAATTGCTGTCATAATGCAATTATGTAAATCAGGACTTTCAATCACGCTGAGTATTTGTTCCGGTTTTGAGGCAAATACTTATTAGATCAGAGCAGTTTAAAACAAACAAGGACTCACCACCAACAGCATTCAGGGAACGTGAAAGAGCATGAGAAATTCCCATTGGAACAGTTCCCAACATGTTGCATAAATAAAGGTGGGGTTTGTGCGGCTTTCTTGCCAGCCCCCACGGGCGCTGAGAAAGCGGCACGCTCTGCTTGGGGAGTGAAGGCTGTCTCCTACGGCCATCGCCACCTCTCCCAGCCCCAGACCAGGGGTGTGGGTTGTTTAGTTTTTTTGTTTTGGGTTTTTTTCTTTTTCTTTTTTTGCCCTTTTCTATTCCCGCCTTTCCTCCCCACTGCTCCTCACAGCCTCCACAAAGAAGCTGCAGCAGGGAGCAGCTGGTGCCCCGTATTGGCCGCTTTCCCCAGGCTCCCGGCTTTCAGGGGGAAATCAATGGCTGCTTATTTTCCTCTGGACTCCAGTTTTCTGTGTGGACTGACATGGCCCCAGCCGTCCCCTTCCTTTCCGCAGAGCTGTTCCATTCAGCCGGGCCTCTTTACAAACAGCGGAAATTTGCGGAGGGCCAGTGTCGACCTGCTTGTCACATCTTGTTTTCAATCTGTGGAAATCAGGTTGATTGTGTCCTATTCAGAAGCCGGGGCCCCTTTGGAGCTGCACAAAGCATTTCAGGGGCTCCATTAGGCGAGAAATGCAGAACTTTGCATTGCTATTAAAAAATCATCAGAATGATGAGGCTTTTCAGCGCTGCAAAGGAACTGACTTGCATGTGATGTGTCGCTTTAATTGCACAACGTCATTTATGCCTGGGTGTTCGCAGCACTTCAATGTGCAACAGATTTCCTTGTCCATTTGTCAGTGTTAGAGCTACAGCGTGTGAATATGGCCTGTAGACTCCGTCTGACTGAAAGAATGACTCACCAAGGACTGGGGCCGTGAATACAGTCCCCCAATGCAGCACTGGGCCTCAAATCTTCCAACACGCAATTAGGAACGTTTACGGAATGCGTTCTGTGCCCCAAGTCCACCACCAAGGACTTTTGAATTCGCTGCACAACCCTTTGAGGCTGTGACTATTTTGAGTTCCATTTTATAGATTTGTTAATTGAAGTTTAAAGTGATTAAGCCACTTTGCTCGAAGTGTCAGTTTGTGAGCAGCCAAGCCAAGGAGTCTAACTCTAGAGTCCTCAGGCAAACTCTGGTGCAGTGTGGATGCCCTGGTGAAACATTGTTTATTTAGCGTCCAAGTCACTGTTAGGCTTAGTGTATGGATGTACTCAGAAAGCTAGGTCAAGTTGCAAGTCGAGTCTGCTAGCCCTCAGTCTATGGGTAGGGAGGTAAGCTAGAGCAGCATTCACCTACCCCATGTGTACTGCAGCGCAGGGGCGGTCAAGCGGGAAACGGCAGAGAACATGGAGGCCTTCAAGATGGCACCTAACCGGGTGGGGAGGGGCAGAGCTCAGTCCCAACCTGAAAACACCAGGGGACAGGCGTGTAGTTCATGGCTAGCCAGGCTGGAGCGGGTGCAGTAACAGCCACGTAGGAGCTGGGTGCTGATTCCAAGAAACTTTCCTCACCCCATGTTTCCAGTGGCCACCATCGCCAGGGGTCCCAACAGACCCTACCAGAGGAAAAGCCAGGCCCCTGGAGAGGGCTCACTACACTATAGCCCACCAGTACGAAACACTGTTACTGCTGTATTTCCATAAAAACCTACAGGATATGTTGTCTCCATAAAAGTAACCTTAGGACAAAACACTCTTTCTCTCTCTCTCTCTCTCTCTCTCTCTCTCTCTCTCTCTCTCTCTCTCTCTCTCTTTTCTCGGGTGATTACAGATGAAATTGAAATATGCTTATGATCTCCTTGCTCTGCTCCAAGAGGTAACCACAACCATAAGTCATGGAAGTAACTGGGACATGGTTTTACATTTTCACTACCTGCAAATGTATCCAGAAAGATTCAACAAGATCATCCCATGTGCCTGGTGAAGCTGAGAGATGATATCACGCTGTGCACCAAAGGCACTGAAGCTTTATTCCACTGCAACTTTCGGAAATCTAGGCTGAGTATCAAACACCTATTTTAACTGCTGAAGACAGGATCCTACTGAATGAGTATACTGTTTTTACTATCCTGTTAGCTGGTGAACATTTGCATGGCTTTCGTGTTTCTCTATTACAAGCGATAGTATAAGGTAGCTCTCTTCTCATCTTCTTCCTTGAATGTATGGGAATGTTTTGGGTGAGATTTGTGGACTGGTCAGCTAGGATACATGGCATGTACATTTGTAGTTTTGGTATGCTTTTTCTCACGTGGCTTGAACATAAGAGCTGCAGCAAGCTGTACAAGTTCCAATCATTATTCAGGTTAAAGAGGTTCCCAAATGGCCTCTTCAGAGTGTAGAATGAAAAATTTTTATCTTACCAATATTACATATAATAACCTAGTTTCTTACTACTTCAGTATGAAGTAGGCTCAGCAAGTCTTATCTTGACTACGGACATCAGGTCTAAGTCATTGGCCCACTGTTCTAACACAAGTTCCTTGTGGGGGTTTAGTCATCTGTGAATCTCTCCTTGCCAACTGACCATCATTTATTCCCATGGCAAATATAGCCTCTGAGTCAGTAGTTAGTCCATTTTTATGCTATCTCTTGATAACACAGCAGTTTCAAGTGAAAACACAGCTTGTTTTAGGAAACATTTCTATTTATGCTTTTTCTCTTAAGAAACTCCAAATAAAAATTAGGAAGCTCTCTTTCTGCCCGTGTACTGAGCAACTTAAGCATCCAGTATTATTACATTTATTCTGCAATGTAGTGATTGCTAAGAGGGACATTATTCTCAAAGTCTCACACAGGAAAAGAAAACCCTGAAGCCACCCCACAAAACCCTCTAAATCATTTTATTTGAAAAGGCAGACTTTAGTCTGGTCCCAGAATTCATACAGGAAGGACACTGATCTGTAAGACAACTTATTCATTCCAGTACAAGGCTTCTGCTTCCATTTAAATGTGCTCAAACTTCACTTTCCAGGTCCCTGTTTCTGTATCTTGTCTATTGCCACTGCCAAAAGTTATGCATCAAACTTTCCTGTTTGATGTGAGTTAATACTTTTCTCTATCCACACTGGGGTAGAGTTGGAGTCTCAACAGGAACAAGTAATGAAACAATGAAATTTTGGAAATAATAGGGATCCTACCACTAGCAGCTCTACCAATAAGCTATTTAACCTTGGGCAGTCAATTAACCTCTTTTAAAAAGTAGTCATTGTACCTTGCCCTGACAGGCTAGTGAGCTAGCAACAGGAACAAAATATCTTGAAAAATTCCAGGCCAAAAATCAGATCATAGCAGTAACAATATGTCAGTCTCCACTGTCTTTCTCTACTTATTCCTATACTGTAGTGAATTATAAGCTATATCTACCACATGTACACAAATTCAAGTTGGGAGATTTCTTGCTTTTTTTTTCCATGAGTAAATATTCAAGGTCATGCAACAGTCTGATTAACCATTCCAATCATTAACACTCACTTCTCGGTGGTCTATTTTGGCTTCTGACATCCTAATTCATTTTTTTTTCCCACTCAAGTGCCATCAATACTTCTTCCATTTTTTATCTTTAGCAGCAATAAAAAATACATTTATTTTAGTTTCTCTTTCTAAATTACACCCAGAAAAAATATTAATGCTCATTTTCTCAGGCCAACTGTGAATTTTTCAATGCATATAATTTGGAAAAGTTCCATTTGCCCGGATTTTTTTTTATTATTCATTCCCTTGCATAGACGGATGCAGGTTAAAGTAAAAGCCCAAATCTTTCATGCTGAGTAGAATGACCTATTAAAGGAAACGAGTTGGTTCCTTTCATTTAGACTCCTTAAGTATATCCAGAAGACAGCTTCCTGGACTGCTGGGTGAAGAGTCTTACCCGAAACAAGAGAACAAAGCAAATGATATTCTTACATCACAAATCCCAGAATCAGGTTACATAATGGGTTTATTGTTAAACCCATTTCTAGCACCTTCATTTTTCAAGGCCCGTCTTATACTCAGTAGAGTTCTCACTCTAGGAAACTGGGAGAAAACTACCATTTCTCCTGCACAAATTGAAATAGTTTGAGCATTGCACGTTTTCACAGAGTGCTGCTTTGCAGAGACTAACAAAGTTCCCAAGACTAGATACAGGGAATCCCATCCCAGGCGCCAAGAAAGCTTCCAGGAAATTTAGTCACTGACTTGTCTACATCCATTCGGGGATCCATTGTTGAGTTAACATGATAATTTACCAAAAAGACACAAAAAATATACCAACTCTCTGGTCTGTCCGTCCCCACTAGATTCATCAACAACTTCGGTAAGTACTGAGTGAAAAGATAGTGAGTTCTAAACAGGAAGAGACCATCTTAGGGTTAACGAAAGTAGAAGGGCAGGTGCCCACCAAGGACATACAGCAGAAGAAAACCTCGCCGTGTAAAATCTACTGAAAGCTATCTGGATCCAAAATTTTGTCAAAGTCTTTTGTAATTAATTGAGGAGAACAACAGTCGAGACATACAAGGAATCTGAAAACTCACCTTCCCCAAACCCTCTCTAAAGCATAGGGCAGTCTGCAACAACAACAAAAAGAACACCCAAAGAAGAGGAAGAGGTGGGAAGGATTTGAAAAGCCAAATAAAGAAGGAACCCTCAGGAATAAAAAGAAATAATTCAAGACATGAGTTATAAGCCTTGCCAATGAATCATAATTTCCCATTGAAAGTCATTGGTCATCCAAAAAAAATACCATATGGTTAAGAAATTTAGATGTTCAGCAAAATTAGATTAATCATAGCCCCCATTAGTAGGAACAGATCAATGACAAAAAAATGCAAGTTCAACACTTTAAGCCATTCATCTACCTGATTTTATAATTCATAACATTTACACTATCCTAATAACATAAATACTGTTTCTCGGCTTCAATTATAGACCCCAACTATAAACAAAGCTCAGAGGATGGAGCTGTGTGTGCATGAATTATTTAAAATAATAGGGCAGACCCTGGGAAGTATTAGGAGGACAAATGGCGAAGCACCTTCTCTCAGCTCCTCAAGGTGATACCAAAATCTCTGTTGCATGACTGCATCATGTCACTTCATTATAAAAAGCAACAGCTGCAAACAGCCTGAAATGGATCCAGCAGAGCTGGGGCGTGGTCTGGGGGATTTAGAAAGGGTGACAGAAGAGTAATGCTTGTCAGAGAATCTTCCAGTAGGATGTGCAACTGATGGACACAGAAATACAAGGACACAGGGATGATGTGGAACAAGTGAGCAGGTGCTGGGGGCAAAGAACTGAGGAAGAAGAAGAGGACTTCCTTAAATTACACTATTGTTGTTTTCATCACCTTCTGTGTATCATTCACTATTATGATGAACATATGGATGGAAAGAAAAAGGATGTATGTATTTTAATGTATTTTCTTAGCATTGATATTTATTTTCATCTACTTGAGAAGCTGAGCAACACAGAGATGAAGTACAGATTCTTCCATCTTGCCGTTCTAATAGTAAGATAGTAAAGACTATCTATCCAGAAATGAAATGGCTAACATGGTAGGCAAGCATTTAAATTACTTAAGAGTGATGCATGAATCTGATTTCTCAGTTGTACTAGCCATATTTCAACTCTTCAACAGACACAAATGGCTAGCAGTGACACAACTGAGCAGCACAGGTGTTTCAGAAGGACCTGTATTTCAGAAGTGCTGTGGTCAGCACTGATACCAACATTTCCGTGCAGACCAAAGTTTCTCAAGATACAAAAATCTAAGTGTGTGTGTGTGTGTGTGTGTGTGTGTGCGCGCGCGCGCTGAGGGTTAAGCTGATAGTTGGAATGCTTGCACTGAATATGCAGTGCCACTTCCTGTCCCAGCCCCTCTGCTTTGAGAGTTCCCCCCACCCCAGTGCCTCCCTGAAGGCAGCAGAGCAGGTTGTCTGGAGATACAGATGGGGAGCTAAACAAATGCTCACTCCTCATCAACAGGACTGACATGAAGACAACACAGGCAGGCTCAGCAGTTTTCATTTTCTGCTATGGCCTTGGTGATGTCTTATGATAATCTGTAGTAATCATTTCCTTAAATTCTTTCCCCCCTTGTTCCTAAACAAGGGGATGTTTTAGAATTGCTCCTTCTAAGTTTCATCTTATTGGCACCTTGCCCCATCAGTGGCATCCAGTACCTACTTATAAATGTCTGAATATTTATTAACAGAATGAATAAAAATCATTTTCCTTGTCCTCCAAAAGCCTACAATGTGGAAAGAGAATTTTGCTATGATTTTTTTCATTCTCTAGGAATTCCAGGTCACCACCCCACTCCTCCATCCCTGGCTTCATTGCTGTCTGCCCCTGAACCACATTATCACGTCTTCTGTGACATTTGTTCTCACTGCCATCAATTTTCCATAAGTTCATCCTAGTTCTTAGAACTCCTAACAAGCTTCTATCAGCAAACTTCGCACCATCACCCAGGCTCCCTTCCATGTCCAGGTGCGGCTTTCTCAGCAGGGACCAACACAGAGCAGGCAGGCACTTTGAAGAAAATGAAAAGAAGTTCATTCGCACAGCCAAATGACAGGTCCTTAAAATTATTTTAATATCCTCATTGTAGAAATGAATAAAAAAAAAAGAGAAATGTTAAAAGCTAAACCACTAACTGTGGAAATACTGTGAAGAGTGTACAGATTTTTGGCCCAGTGCACGGGGATTACTTTGGAGTCGAGATGAACACGTTTGTATAATCCTTAAACATCCCGAGTCCCGGTCCTCTCTGAGATGTGGGAAGCCGAGGCTCTCATCTCAGGCTGCCTTCTCACACACACGCACAGTGTCAGCTCTATCTGCTCGACACAGAACGTTAAAACTATGTTACAGAAAAAGACCCCACAATTTAAAAGATGAAGAAAGCAAGTTAAACACTTTACTGCGGTCATTGCTTAATATGGGATGTGGGAGCTTTTATAGCTCTATCAATGAAGCCCTTTTTCCTCTAAATTGAAACTCTATGTGGAATTTAAAAAGCATCTGTTGGTGGTCCTGGGACTAACTGGGTTTTATGATAGCTACACCTAATGCATTCCACTTGTTAACATTACCAGAGCCAAATCGACAATGGATATTTGTCACAAATGTTCACGGACTCTGCCCAAATCACGCAGGCCTGGTTGTTTTGCAGGTTTTCTTCACAGAACATAAATAATTCCCATGTGAGTCCCCAAGCTCACAAGGCTACTGAGTCAGGGAAGCAGGAACGCATGTGAGGGGGAGCAGCCAGTGCAGACCCTGAGCTGCCTGTCCTGCTTGCTGAAGGGCTGTGTTGCAGAGGGTGGGTCCAGACGACTGCTGTCACAAATAAAGCACCTACGAACCAGCCTTGAAATACTGTGAATCAAACCCAGTTCTGATGGCTTTCAGGTAAGCAGGGCTACCTCAGTGCTTAAAATATGACTTATTTCAATTTCATCTGATTCAGATTACCAGAACCTCATAAAATGGTACACGGCAAACAGTCTGACTCCCTCCACATACACTTTCCTGAATTTCTGAAGAATTCTATGATTTCTAAATCTAAACATGTGCACATTTAAAAAGCATGGTATCTTATTCCCCCCCACCCATTCTTACCAAGAGGGAGAGCAGTTACATGTTGCTTAATAGGTACACACTCTGAGAAGACACCAATACACAACTTTTTCATCATGCACACATCCCAGGACACTTCCACAAGCCCAGTTGGCACACCTAGGCTGGATGGCAGAGGCACACTGGGTTCCCTGGCCAGCACGTGTCGTGTGGCGCTGACTGGCCTGTGCTCCATTCTGCATGCTTTTTCAGATTTTTCTTTTCACATCAACAAATAGATCCTTTCATCTCTTTTTTTGCCTACACAGGATTCTACTGTCAATACACCTATATAAATTATTCACTCACTGCTTTCTAGTGACCATTTAGGACATTTTCAACATTTTACTACTGTCACAAAAGGCTAATAAATTATCTAGAATGTATCTCTAGATATGTAAAATAAACTTCCAGGTACTTATACAGGAAATGTGAAGCATTGAGAAGTAAAACTAAGACAGGGCTTAAATTTCACCACAGCAACCATCAGTGACAGAAGGCAGTAGGACATCATATTATTGGCCAAGGTTATTAGAAGAAATAAAGACAAGCTGAAACCGGCGGAACTGATACCGTGCAACTGGGAGCCTTCCCGAGAAGTCCATTTGACAGCTAAGTGCAGTCAAGGTTTGAAAAACATTTCTAAACTCCCAAAGAACAGAGGAAAAAAAAAAAAAAACAAGCCTAAAAGCTGGCAAGAAAATCTGAATATTCTTAAACCTGAAGCTAACTGAAATCATTAGTGTCATGCGGATTACATTATAAAATATATAAGCACTCATTATGTAAATCTAATAACAAAACTAACATAATAAAAAGATGAAAGAAGGAAATGGGTTCTGTTGTTGACATTTGCATGGTGAGGACTTGTCTCAAAATGGCCTCAAGTTCAAGCATAAAACTGAAAAAGACAAGTAGATTCTACCTTAATGCTTTTTTCATGGTTTTTTTTTCGTAAGAATGATCTTTTTAGAAAAATAAAACTAGGGTTGATATTCATTTGCAACTCAGAAATTCCTTCAAGTTCCTTGCATTTATTCAATTAAAATTAGAATTATATTATAATCTACATATCATAGATTATAATACAAATGATAACCCATTATAAAAAATTTTTTAGATGTCTCAACACTGACATCATGAACATATGCAAAGATGATATTTGGTACTGAGGCTCCATAAGGCAAAGCCTAACTAGGAGTGGGGTTTGTAACGGTTCCGTTTGTCACTGTTTGCCTCTTGCACTTCGTTTAATTTCTGTACATCCTCTTGAGCTGCTTGGATTTCTTCTAAGAGGCAAGTAGCAGTATTTAACCAAAAGTGTGATCTTCAAACAAAAAGTAGAATATAACCATTGTGGCTTTTTCAAAATAATTATCCTATTTAGAAGTAAATGAATGACCTATAATTAGGAAGCTATCAAGTGAACAAAGCATTGCAAATCAAATCAAACTTATGCCAAAATTTTAACATTAATTCTGAAGCCCATGGATCAACAAATAGCAGTGTTTATCATGTGACACAGAATGAAAAAAAAGTCAGAAAATAGGTTCAAAATGAGTGTAACAGATAATAACGTATCAAGGACTGATCAACTCGTGGAACCAGAATGCCACCAGCTTGTTTCCAGCTGGGGTAGGACTGATTGTAGTTTGCTATTCTCCATCACCTTTTAGCAATGGTGCAGCAGTTCTGTTGTTGTTTTTCACAACACAAAAGAATTTTTACACATATTTCTTTGCCTGCATGAACCCACAACCATTTACAGTTTTCATAGAATTCATACCACTCATATATGCAACTGCTTCTGGAACACCAGTTAAAACTCTGGATGCATTAGGATCCTCTGAGATCACTCAGAGTGGATCAAGTGTTTCCTCTAAGTACTGGACTAAGCAAAGACATTGTTTTTATTTTTATTTAACCTGTATGCAAGCCATCTTAGCATGTAATAAGAATCCATTAGAAACCATTCTCCAATTTTTTCTTTAAACTCAAGGTAATACGAACAACCATGGAGATTATGGGAACCTATGTTTTTCATTTGGAAGATTTCTAATTGTTGGTTCCCAACTAATACCCCAAGGCTAGAGCATGGATTGCATTCAAATGGCTCTTGCATGCAGCAGTCTATAAAGGCATGGCTGTGTTTCAGTGGCTGACTTTTGGAGACGCCATCAGCGGGAAGCAGAGGCAGAGGTGTAAACATTTCCTGACCTGCAGAAGGCTCAAATAGGAGGCAGAATGCACAGCAGGTCATCCTGGGCCCCACCTTGAGTCTTGAGTTCTGTTGTGGCCAAGGTGAATGCAACTTAGTACTTCATGTGGAACAGGGAAGCCTTCAGCTACAGACTGGAGTTTGATCTGTACACAGTCCCAACTTGTGTCTTTTCAAGCATTAACATATCTTCCATTGTGGGAACGGCCAAGTAACTCACTTTGTCTTTCTATTTGACTGATTGCATGCAACTCATGGGTCCTGGAGCAACACTTTTCTAGGTGTGTAGGTTGATCGTCCATGTGGACTGGAACAACATGTGTGGTATAAGATGGGCTACCGGTGAATGCCACACAACCACTACACTGACATCTAGAGGGAAGTAAAACATGACATGGCAGTGGCTAGAATGTGGTGGCCACATATCCTAGGGACCTTGTCATTCTCAGTCCTGGCAGACGGGAGGGAAGGGGTGGCAGCAGGTGCTTTACGTACTGAACTGCTTCCAGGCTACATTCCTACAGAGTTCAGGAAATCAAGAACAGCATTTCTCAGTAAGCCCACCAAGCTGGGGCTGATTGCTCACCCAGTGCGCAGGGCAGAGCGCGGGGCGGGACGTGGGGAATCTACTCAAGAAGTTGTCCTAGTCCTTGTTTTCGTTTACACTGCTATTACGTATCTAAAAACTGGAAAAATGTGGGGGGTGGTGACTTGTTCATTTGTTTTTACCATGTTATTCGATGATCATCTTCTTCACCAGAACCAGTAGAGCCCAAAACCCAAATGACCCTGGGCTTCAGGGAGGAATCCAAGACCTTCTAAGAAGCAAGAGGGCACCAAGCAGCGCTGCCTAAAAGAACAATTAAAGACAGACCTTAGCTTTTTTTTCTCTTCCATTCAACTGAGATATTTTCAAGCCAATAAGAACAAAGCAACCTTAGAACTAATTTTAGAAGTGAAAAAGAGCATGTACTAATTCCACCCAGGGTTAGGTGCAAAGCACTGTTTCAGAAAGGAAGGCCCTGCTAACTATAATCCAATCAATTGAAGCTTTCATGGACCCCTGCTTCTACTGTTGATACAAAGAGAAAAATACATCTAGTTTAGATCAACCAGAAAAAAAAAAACAAAAACAACAACAAAAAGCCTAGCACAACTTCATGGTAAGACTAGTAGCAAGTGTACTTTTCATTCAATCTAGACACAAAATTTCCACCTCAAGTTCTATCATTAATAAATGGGGTTGGTTAACTATAGGGTCAGAAGACTTTCATTGCGGGTCCTCCTTGCCACAGTCACGCCCTTGAATGCTCCACCTCCGAGGCTATGGAAACTCACAGAAAATGTGAGTGTCAGAATGTTCTGTACCAACCAAACTGACTCTTCTTTCCCATCAACTATTTGACGCCCCCATGTATCTGGCTGGGCAGTGTACTTACAAGCTCCCTGCTGACCACACTTCTGAGCTTGTGACAAATGCAGGCTGTAGGCTCTTTCCTAAAGCCACTAACTCGCAGTCTAAAACCTGGCCAAGACTCCCACACAGCCCTGTAGCTGCAGAAGTGGATTCTATTTGGGTAGAGGGCCTGTCACTTTCTGTTGTCTTACACTCATCCAACACGTTTATCTACCTATAAAACACCACGTTAGTTACTTTTTTATAGTCGACATCTTTTAGTATAAAAGGGTTATAGGCAGGCTTTGAAATCAATCAGACTTAAAGTAGGAACCAAGCTGTGACTTTGAAGACACTATGCTCCTGGCATTTTATAAAGCCTCACTGAACTTCACATTTTTGTCTAGAAAATGGGGACAATAAAAATCAGCTTCTGTGGCTAATATTAGGATTAAATTAAAGTACACAGTAAATGTGCCACGGAATCTTGCAACCTGAGTGTGCTCCCAGCATCATCATCGTCATCGTCATCATCATCGAATGACTGTCAGGCTCCAAACACCGGAGTCAACAGCAGCAAACTGCAGCAGGTCCTGCATCGCCGGTACATGGCGTGAGATACGCTCACCCAGAATGCCCCTGGCACGGTCTGGAGGACAGCACCAAGATTCAGCAGGGCACCGAGTGACAGCACATGCTAACGAAGCCCAACCATGCAGGAGCTATCAAGGAAACCATCAAGTGTTTCTTTAGTGGGGAAAAAGTGACATCTCAGCTAGATTCATATAGAAAACAGCTTTTGGTCATCAAGACAAAACTCCGAACTGAAAGAAATCTTAGTGTTAGTCACTGAGAAAAAAAAATCCTGTTTGCGGGATGATTTCAGCTAGGAATCATGGAAAAGGAAAAGGCAACGCGGTTCTTGGTGTACAATGCAACATCATTGGTTACAATCAGCGTGTATATGGCTGACTGCTTCTGTGAAACCCTACACAACTTTGCCCTCAAAAGGATAAAAATGAAAAGCAGGAAAGTATATTTGAATTTTTTTCAGCTCAAGAGACCAATATTATTGCACGGAAATTATTTTCCTCCTGAGAATTCAAAGCTAACTGAACCATATGATGCAGGTATCCCTGTGTCAGGTTTCCGTAAGTGACAGAGCAAACAATGTCTTGTTCACAAAATCCACAGCTTGGAGTGTTTCCGTCTTCATGCCCTTGCCCATTCCTGCCGTGGCTCATGGCACTGGCACAGCAGAAGGCCTTCTGTCACATCTGCACTTGTCACTGCCATGTCTACAGGTCGTGAACTGACCCATAAACACTTCACAATTGAATGCTGAGAAACAGGGTGCTCCAGGCTGGGATGGTCTTCAAGATCAACAGGTCAGCTGCTGGAAAGCTCTCAAGTTGAAGAAAGCATTCCTAGCCAGCGTCAGGCCAAGAGCAACTCAGAAGAAAACGCAAACCCAACAGGGGCTGGAAGAGAGAACACACAGGGTGGGCAGAGACCTGAAGTTCCTGCTACCAGCAGTGCAGGGGAAGCCAGGACCCACACCTGTCATGTTTCCAGCTGCCCTCGTGCCCTAGGCTCCTGCCTTCCTGATGCCTCCAAGCACAGGGCAGGGCCTTGCTCACACACAGAATGACCCACAGGCCACAACCAAGAGAGGTGCCTTTGTCCTTTCTGGATCTCTCTAGAGTTCAAATTTACAAGGCCATTACCCTCCCTCCTTCATTTTTCACATTACATTATAATCCAAGCCCATTGAACAGAAAATAGGCTCTCCTGCATTCACATGAAAACGAATATTTAATGAAAAAGCTATTGTGCCAATCCCCTCTCTCTCTAAGTAAAAGCGTCACACACCTGAATAATCATAATGGCCCTTTATTTCAGATGGTGCAGACACCACAAATATAACTTAATAGAAGCCATTTAAGTTCAAGGGTACAGTGGGTCCTCATGAAAGGAGACCACCCTTACAGAGGACCCATTTATACTCTAATAGTTTCATTGTCAAAATTGCATAATAGGATAAGAGCTGGGTTGAGGAGGAGGGTCAGTGAGGGGAGCTGTGGGAAGGAGTACAGAGAGCCGCTTTCACCAGGACCTCTCAGGTCATAACAATCAAATACCATTAACCGTAAAGTTAAAACATTTCACTGCAGCTCTCACCACCAGCTCTTCTACAGAAAGCTCACCATGGTCAGTAGATTCCAGCCCTTGCAGGTTGCAAGGCTTAGAAAAGAATGCACCAAAGAACGGAGTTCCTATGCAGAGCAGCTGTTGTCACAACAATTTCACAAGCAACCCTTCTGCTCTCTCCCACCTGCCCATCTCCTTCCTCGGGGTCCCTTGTGTGCACCTCCGCAAAGTCTAGACACAGCACAGCATCCTGTGGCCTATCCTCTGGACCCCCATGAAGCCCCTCCCCTTGAGGGCCAACCATCCGTTTCTCAAGCCAACTGTTAGAGGGGGCAGCAGGTGGCAGAGTGGGACATGTAAGCCTCTGAACCAAAGCTCCTGAAGGTGAGGACAAGTTGGAATGGTAATGTGAAAACCATCTCTTCAGCCAGTTTGCTTTCCCAAAATACAACTGTTATAACTGGGCTCCAATCCTTCACGGCTCTAAAACGGAACCAAACACAAGCTTTAAACAGCACAGCCATTATAAGCCCCTTGGCCAGCTGCACGCCAGTTTCCATTTTCATCAGTGTGGCAGTTCTGAGGTTTTTCTTTTGGTTTCCTGGCCACCCCATTTTCTCGGCTATGTTTCTCCCACACCCCTCCCTTCCTCCCAGCTCCAACACAGTTCTTCACCTCAGGCAGGTTACATGCAGCTTGGGATTCCCCTTAGTCTCTGGATTGGTGCTACATTGGCTGGCAGAGCAAGCACATCCCCACTTACTCCCTTGGTCCAACTTGTATTTTGTGCTATTTGAATGTGTAGAGAATGACAAGTATCTCCTTCCATACTTAGGATGTGCTTTACATATGCACTAGTTAGAAAGTTTCTAGAGTCCATCCCAGCTGCTTGCAGTATTTGTGACATATAAAGTTCCCCCAGCACTGTATCAGCAAGCACTGAGGTACTGCTCAGAACAGAAACACAAGGTCAAGTCCCTTCAAGCCTCTGGTGACATAACTTGTCAACTGACAAAGACACGGCCTTATTTAACAGACACTGTTGATTCATTAACAGAGTACACAGTCAACAGTGCTGAACTTCACACCTGGCTAGACAAAGCTAAATTACCACACATGTGTTATCGCTGGGCCCACCATGACTTCCATGATGGTGGGAACATGCATTAGCACAACACATGCAGAAGAACAATTCAAGGCAGTGATGTCACCAACAAAAACAGGTCACTAAATAAATCCTGAAGGGGATTTGTGTACAGTATGAAACTGGATGTGAAAAGATAGTGTCCCTGTGTGTATGTGCAACTTGGGAAGGCATGTGAGTCAGGTAAATCCACAAGCCACTACAAAAGCAGTAGGCGTGTTCATCTGGAGTTTACACATGTTATCAAGTCAGTGGATTCAATACAAGATAGAAGAATAACAAGCATCAACTATCATTGTCCACCCCCAGACAACAGAGCGTATGAGGAGGCTTCAAGGAGTGACAACTTCAGTTCATATTCATGTACAAACGTTGACATCCATACACAGTTTTTTAAGACACATGTTTTCCATGATCTTTTTCAATTCCTTAGGCAGACATAACACTTCTGCCCTGGCTGAAATTTTGGTTTACCAGGTTATGAATCAGATATGATTTCAGGGTAAGATCATCCCTCGTGCTTTTTTAATGGCTCCCCATAAAAGCATAAGCCCTGTGGCACTACTGATTATGCTGCTAGTCTTAGTACCTACACCCTATACCAGAATGCTAGCTCTAGTACTAGTTGTTGTTCTTGGGCTAGCACAACTCGGTAGGCAGTGGAAGATGGTACAGTGCATGGGCCCCATAATCCCCCAAGCTGGGGATCTGGGAACCTGGCTGGGGTCTGGCTCAGCCCTGTCTGTCGCAGGAACTTAGGCAGTGAACCAGTAGATGGAAGATCTCACATTGTCACTCTTACTCTTTCATGCACATGAAAGTAAAGGTTTTTTTTTTCTTTTAAGTAAGAGATATCTTTGCCTATTTTGCGAATAGAGGTTAGCTGCCATTTTGTATTGTAGAAATCGGTTCATTTTGTTGATGTTGCTACTGCTGTTACTGTTGGCTTAACCAAGAGAGAAGACTCAACGAGTTCATTTGAAATCATGGTTACTGCAGGCAGTGGGGGCAGTGCTGAGACTAAAAACACCACAAAGGTTGGGCCTGGAGAGCTACAGTGAGATGAAACAGCAAGATTAAACAGGTGGAAAGAGGTGTTAGTAGAGCAAGGAGAAACGCAGACTGAATTCAAACCAAAAGGGAAAATGAAAGCAGGAAAAGCATTACAGTACAGCTTAGTAGCAGGGACTTTTGAACCTAAATAAAGATGGAATATACCAGAACATCACATCTACAAGACTTTCATCTGAGTATGTTGATGCTGTCTTATTGACAGCATGTGGGTGGGTCCTCAAACAATTTCTGCACAATATGTATTAGTCAAAAACCAGCTGTGGAGTTCAAATCTTCTGATCCACAATGAACTTGGCTTCTAATTTTATTTATAACTCTTTCTGAAGTATCCGTCTATTACCATAAGGAAGGGTGGTGGCAGAGCAGATGACAAGGCGTTTATAGAAGTAACTTAGAGAGAGAAGATGGAGAGAAGCCATGCAGAAACTTAAGCTGAATGCTATTTTGGACATCACTGAGTATTTTTTTAATAACAGTAAGAAGTTGATAAAAATGAATTCAGTGAAAATTATCCACTAACTGAGAGTGAGTTGGTTAGGATAATGACCATCCTACTGAAAGAATGAGAGCACTTTAAGAGCTATGAATCACAAGGGGCTCTGGATGGAGTACAGTTCAACACAGCAGCCCAAAGAGAAGGCTTGGTCTTTTTCCATGTTATTGACATGAGACATTTTCTGCACCATGATGCGTTTTTATTTCCATTAAAGAGGCTTAATTCTTACCCAGCAGCTCCTGTAGTAAATGCTGGCTTGCAAAAGCTCTAACCATTTATACTACTGCTGTCTCTCACAGTACCTTAACTCTTGCTTCTCTTTCATGCAGTATCACCGACATAAATAACTGAAGTTCTGTTATCAGGTACACCCTTGGTATTTTGTCCGCCAAATGAATATCCCTGGCACCCAGTTCGTTCCTCTCAGCAACTAGCTCCCAGGTCCTGCGTTGTTCTGAACCATCCTCCTAGAAGTCACCAGGAGCAGCAATGTTGCTGCTAATATGCAACATCCAAAAGAGAAACTAGAGTTGCCCATGAGCGTCGTGGAGGAAAGGGAGAGTGCCCCACTCCTGAAGCATCAGGATTTCTGGTAGCCCAGCACTCTCCAGACAACCATTCCGCACCCACCTACACCAACCTTCAGGACCCGGATGTGGGAGATCACTGCAACAAAAGTAGGACAGGGCAGAGGATAGCAGAATAGGACAAGCAGACCGAGAGGGGACCAGGGGCACCAAGGGACAGCCAGGGCAGAACAGGTCCAAACTGCTAAGCGAAAAAAGCCTGAAAATGAAAGATGGAATTAAGCACATCAAAAGCTTTTAAAAGAAGACCAAAAATATGAAGGCTGAATAAAGGCTTTTATATTTGGTCATGAAATGGTCTGGTGTGAAAGATAGATGGAGACTGTTAGATTTTAGGAATAGAAAAGAGAACTAGGAGAACAGAGCAAAAGGCAGAAGTAATGCAACATGGAAAAAAGGAAGGAAGGAAGAGAGGGAGGAAGGGAGGGAAGGAAGGAGGGAAGGAGAGGGGGAGAGGGGGAGAGGGGGAGAGAGAGAGAGAGAGAGAGAGAGAGAGAGAGAGAGAGAGAGAGAGAAAGAAAGAAAAAGAGAAAGAAAAGAAAAGAAAAAAGAGAAACAAAACAGGAAAAGGAGAAATCTAACAGTCGCTAGAAATCTCACATGTTTTCACTTAAATCATGTCCTCTAACTTGATAGCGTTGGCAATTCCCTTGGGGGTATTTCGGATTTCAGATCTCCGGTACACATGAACCCAAATCAAAGTCTCACTCAGGCAACATGACAGTCACACCTGCACCTGCACACAGAAGCAGAATGTTATTCATTTGAAATAAACAAGCTAAAGGCCATGCATTTCCCCCAGATCACCCAGTGAATTCAGTGAATACAGAATGGTTTCAATCAGGAAACAGCACCAGTGCCTGAACCGCAGCAGGAGGGCTGCGCAGGCCTCATCCTTCAGTGGGGTCAGTTGTTGGAAAATTTCTCCTCAAAATTTACAGCTATTACATAATGAGATAATACCAGAACTTGCAATTTTTTAGAGACAAATTAGGCAAAAGTGCCTATTTGCATTCATTGTTTCATGTTCAATGTCAGCTCCTGTGCTTTTGTGTTCTGAGAAAATGTTAAAATCAGATGTGTAAGTTGCCAGAAACCAAAAACACTTACTTTAATACTTCCAAGGCCACATGAGTTCTCTCTCAACATAACTCTAAAATTACACTGGCCTCATCTCCCTTTGTTCTATCAATTACTCAAGATGCGGGATGAAAAAAAAAAAAAAGACCTTAACAGAAATCTGAGTGTAACTATGTTGAAACCCAAACTGGCACAACTCTGTCAGATGCAATTCAAGAAGTTTTTTCACACAGCCTCTCTTCACTCTGTGTTCCTGGGGGGGTGACCCCAATAGAAAAGCTCATCCTCTCGCACGGGATGGGCAGCAACTGCTGTCTCACGGCTACATGCCTACTTGGTACCCAAGTCTGGGAGACTGTACAAAGACAAAACAGCAGAAGTGTGTAAGATGGAACCCCACTGGAAAAGACAGAGGGGGCATTTGGCACAGCAGCTCAGACACTGCCTGGGACTCTCATGCCTTGTACCGAACTGCCTGGGTCAACCAACAACTGTGATAATATCAGTGTTGCCACTGGTTAACATTCCAGAAATATGAAAGTCACTGTGGGGACCCGAAATATTTAGGGATAGGTTAAGATCAAATTGAGAAGAAAACAGAAATATGAATACAAAATTCATGTATGTGTTTCATAACCCTGTAAATATAAATACAAATATAAATATTGAAAGCCACATTTTGGAACGCAGAAACATTATATATCATATATGGAATAGGCTATGAATATGCAAATACCTGCATTTCAATTCAAATAATCTTTAGTTTGGCAACACGTCAAACATGATGGTTTCCTTTCTGTATGAATTATGTGTGAGTTGCAACATGTCCAAGTCAAGACAAAGCAGCCCCACAGAGTCCCAGTCTGTGGCCCCAGGTGAAACGATTGAGGATGACCTCACAACACTTTGAGAAACTGTGGACTGAACTTGCAAAGCCACCCTGACTTTCTCAACCTGAGCATCTTGGCGCTTCAGATAGGACTGACAGCCACAGTTACTCTTCCAAAGGAACACCTCTTGACGCCCCCTCATCGAAGAGCAGAGGGACGCGGTCAGCTTTGCATTTTCCATTGTTGAATATGCTTCATTACAGTCAGTTACCTGCATGCTACACACCACACTTGGTAATGTCACCTGGCATTTGCTCAGTCCCAGGCAGGAGCAATACCCATGTCTATAATCTCCCTTAATCTTCACTATAAAACACATAAAGTAGACAATGTTAGAAATAATTTGAAAGAAAATATGAGGATGAAGCTGGGAGACCTCAGCAATACCATGGCTGATCAATGGCTAACTAGCCTGCCAGCCAGGATGGCAGGAGCGCCTGCCACAAGCTGCAGCTCTTGCGATTGGTCCCTTCAGTACTGATGCATTTCCTTTAGCTGCCTTATCTGCTTCCTGCTTAATTCAAGGGGATGCAGCCCAGCCCCTTTCACCCTTCCAGCACGCTCCCCTCCATTTGGCTGGCACTCAGAGGATAATCTTCTATCTCAAATATTTGGAACAGAGAAAGCACACACCAGCTAACAATGTTTAACTTTCTGAAGGCCATTTGAAATTCTTAACAAACACATACTTCTAAAAACGTAGCAGCATTGTGCTGTGGCCAGAACTCAGCTACCGCCACAGTTGGAGTCCTGAAACGCATTTACATTAGCAGGGATATAAAATACGTCACCGAGATTCACACAGGCTGTTTCTCGGCAATCAGGAAATTACATTTCCTTGTCCAGAACAGTTCCAACAGCTGATAAGATTGTTTTTGCTCACTGCCTCACTGCTGCTGGGCTGTACACTTTCAGTTAGCTGAATTTGGGGATGTCCACTTGGGCTCGGGCTGCAGAAGATAAAACCAACGTTGCTGTCATTTTTTCCTGTCAACTTTTAAGGCTGCTATGAATTACCTCTAGACCTATCTTTGCCTTTCAATAGCTTTGAGAATGAATGCATTTTCCTTGTGCTATGTGTTAAGTCTTTCTGATACTGGTTGAGTAATTTTTCGGATGAAGCAAAGCTACACCATCACAACATCTCTAACGTTAAGGTGACCCTGAGCTGGGCCAGACACTCTGCATCAGCATTAGAACCACAAACATGTTGGGAAAATGTTGGGCAGTAGATGTCAATCAAAAATGATGAGCCAAAACTTAACCTCTGTGTTAACTCACATAATGGGAACAAGTCAACTAGAGATCCCCAAGTTTTCCAGCAAAGGAACAGGTGCAAAGAGTCTATACCAAAGCACTTGTCACCTAGGACTTGAAAAACCTTTGCGAGTTCCTTGTATATGTCTCCTAGTCACTGGTTGCGCCTTTGACTTCTTTCCTTACAGCTTTCAGCTTAAATCTGTGTTTTCAGGATTTGGGTAGTACCTCCAGAAATGATATTATGTATTTTTCTAAAATGTTTTCCAGCTAGTGTTGAATTGGAGGCCATAGAGACCGGAGCCAATAGGAAATGCTGAGCCTACAAAACTTCCTTTGCTAAAATACAAATGCAAAGACTAAACATAGGGACAGGATTTTTGCTCCTCTGCTTAAGATGCTGTTTGGGTTGCCTACATGTATACCTGAATGCCTGGGTTGAGTCTCTGCTCAGCACTGGGAGGCACCAGGTGATGGTTCCAATAGTTGGGCTCTTGCCACTAACATTGCAAATTTAGATGGAGTTTCAATTTCTCAAGTTTAGCTTGACTCAGGCCTAGCCTATGTGAGTGAATCAGAGAATAAAAATCAGGCATATGTCTGCTTGTCTCCCTCTCTGCTTTCCAAATAAATAAAACACACATTTAAAAAAAGACGAGTAACTTGCCTTACACACTAGAATCATATATGGTTATCAGTTCATCTCCCAGCTACTCCACTTTCCATCCAGCTCCCTGCTTATGGCCTGAGAAGCAGTAAAAAAAGCCTAAAGCCTTGGGAACCTGCACCCATGCGGGAGACCCAGAAGAAATCCTGGCTTTGGATCAGCTCAGCTCTGGCCACTGCAGTCATTGGGGAGTGAACCATCAGAAGAAAGATCTTTCTCTCCGTCTCTCCTTCTCTCTGTAAATCTGACTTTCCAACATAAATAAATAAATCTTTAAAAGAGATAAATAATAATCCATGTCAAAATTTTTACAGCAATCTTCCTTAGAGAAAGATAATTTCTTTGCAAATAAATTTAATTTTAGAGATAACAGAATGGCATAGACATGCACAACACTTTTAGATCCTTAAGACACTGTTATTAAATTAACAACAGATACGAAATCTTACCTATTTAACATAGCCTATAATAGTAAGCAGACCAAAAAAAAAAAAAAAAAACCACCCTGGAATTAGTTCATTTTGATGAAAAATATTTGAAATACATGTATAGTATTTTCATAATAAACACGTTTCATGAAGTTTTTGAAAATCTCTTGTGTACAAGATTTCAAAATTTCTTTGCCTACAAATGATCGTTGGTAAAATCCAGCAAAAACAAACATTCCAACTTATTTGTGGGAGCCAGAATGTCTGAATCTGCTTTTTTTTCTCTTAATATGAGAAGCATGCACGGTATATAGTAATCAAGCAAATATAATTTAGCATTGACTAGTATTTTGTTACTAAGATTTTGTTTTTGAAAACAAAGCTAGGACATAGGTAGATGCTGAGGTTGGGTCCTCTTCGTGCGAGCAATTCAAGACAGAAAATCTGGTAGTCAAAGAAACACAGAGAAGACAGACCAACTCTAAGAAACAAGCCCTGCAACAACACTTGAATGCTTCTAAATTTTATTTTCATAAACAAACTTGCTAATAGTAAAGGCTTTTGTTTCTGTTTATAATCCTTCAAGTCTTTACTTTTTGGTTTTCTTTAAAAGTCGATGCTGCTTTTTACCCCCAAACTTGGCTCACCATGCTGATAACATCAAAGAAGTGACTTGTAAGCCCCTGAATCAGGAAGAGCGGTGAACTGCTAGACACGCCTGGCTGTCCAGCACAGTTCCCGACGCCTCACACTCCTTGAATACTTTAAGGACTATGCCTGGACTCACACAGCAGAGGGTACCATTTGTCTCCCTTTTCCCTTTATTACAGACTCCAAGCATGACGATTCCAGAAAGACCAGATGGTCCCAGCTCCCCTAGGAGCAGCTATTACTCTGGGGCCAAGTGTAGCTGACAGAGAGGCGTCATACCAGTGTGGAAGTCACATGGGCAATGGCTGTGTAGGATCACCCAGAAAGATGGCCCAGCCCCTCACATTCCCCCTGGCTCTGCGAATTGGCCTGTGTGCGGAGTGGCTACAGTGAGAGCTGTCATCCACAAACCTCAGAACAAGGTTCTCTAAGCTTCCTTGAGAGGAACACAGGCAAACAAGGCCGAAGTCCTCCGTCTAGCTGCAACCTGGGGTCCTTCTATCTTCTTGTTAAGGCAATTCTTTCTGCTTGTAATCAAAATGCGAAAATGAAAAACTTCATTAAATAGTAATGCACTAGTATAAATCATTTGAAAAACAACAAGTAAATTGTGGCAAATGTGTATAGTAGATAATGGGGATTGATTCAAGAGTTGATTGTGAGGTAGTTTCCTAGCAACGTCGAGGTTGGCTGTGGTACCCTAAGGGACTTCATCACTCCAAAGGCTCTGAGACGTCTCCATGAGACACATAAATCCTGCTACTCTTGCCAAGCATGCTCCTGACCTCCTCCACCCACGCCAAGGTTCCTGTGCTCAGCTGCCTGGTTTTTGGTTTCTCTCTCCTAACCTATTTACGGGGCACACTTTTCACTAAGTGGTGGTTGTATTCTGCTTCTGCCATTGAAAATTCTGCAAAGCACGTGAGATAACCATAGCTTGGCCTCTTCTGCCTGTTGTCTGGGCCCTTTCACCTTCTGCCCTGTTCCATGCTTTCCCTTCCATAAGCAGAAAATTGGAATTAGTGGAATCACAGACAGCAACATGCCAGCATTTGCTTTCACATAAAGCGATCCTAGATTCACCTTGGATTAATCAAAGCTACAAGGCCGCACCTCGATGGGAAAGCTCATCTGATGAGGCCAGAGCTGTGCTCTCTTCTCTCACAAGGCTCCTGCCCATCTCCCTCCTGTCTTCTCTTTCTAGTCTCTTCATTCTGTGCCCTTTGATGATGGTGTCCTTCAATGAACATAAAAAAATAGAAAGCACAGGAAAGAGTGTACATGTGAGTTAGCGGCCTATCAGATTGTTCTTGTGGTTTTATTACTATTACCTTTTAAAATGGGTAATTACTTGATTCGCTTGAAAGACAGAGAGACACAGAGGGATATTCCATCTGCTGGTTTACTCTCAAAATGGCCATTCATCCAGAAGGAGCCAAGAGCTCATTAAGTGTCTCCTGAATGGGTGGCAGGCACCCAGCTACTGGAGATGCCTGTTGCTTCCCACAGTGCACATTAGCAGGTGCTGGAGTCAGGAGTGCAATGAAGACTTGAACTCAAACATTCTGCTATGGGATGTGCTTGAACTAAACGATGCCTTGACCCCTCAATCTTGAGCTCTTCCCAGATTTACCCTTCTAAGTCAATCTTTAGGCCATCAGACTTCCACTTTTGAGGGAGGAGCTTCTGTAGGTATGCTTTCCTGGAATCTTGAATGTCTTCCCAAGCTCTGGCTCTGGAATGCTGACACCCTTCTGTCCCCAGCCTCAGAAATGACCAGCTCATTCAAGAGTAAAATCTGAACACCATCCCCCAGTTCCCTTTGTATTTTTGCCCTCACATCCAATAAACCAACAGCTGCCACACATTGTACCTCAGCAACATCTCCTATACTTGCTCTGCCACCATCACCACTGCTTCTTGCTTAGTCTTTGCCAAGATAGAAAAATAATTTTCCAACTTGCCTCCAGCCTCTACACCCACTCTAGGCCAAGTCCTTATGCATCTTGGGATTCATCTAAGGGAGGTGATCTAAAATGCAAGGCAGGTCCCAACAAAAGAAATTCTTTCAGTGGATATCTTTAACTTATCATACTAACCCTCAGTAGGACACACACAAGGTCCTAAATGGCTTAAACCTGTTAACTCTTCATATTCCACATTCACTATATCTCACCACCACTCTATCTGGTAGCTTACTATATTATTTTAGGTCTTTAAATCTGACTTGCAGTCTTTTAACATACACTGTTATCTGTGGCGTTTAATAACAACCATAATCACCCATTTGAACTGAACTCTACGAGTCTGGATGTGTTACTCATGAGCTGAAAGCAACACATGCATGCTGGTATGAGACAGTCGTTATAATGGCATGCGTGAAATGCAAGTCTTCTCCATTAGAAGTGCCTTAAAGAAGAGATTTATAACCATCTTCATTACACAGAAGCCTAGCACATAAGCCAAACAAGGTGAACAAAAGTTGGTTGAATTAGTCAATAAATAAATGCGTCAACAAAATCCCCCATCTGTGCTTCTGGCTAAGCCACAAGCCACTGCTGGATACTTGCGGTTCTGACCGCTCCTAATGGCAGGCTAGCGGTTGGTTGCCCACTCACTATATACCGTACCCTGACATTACATACACCCCAATACCACTCAAACACACACATGCACATCCCACAATGAGACAATAGGTGGAGAGGGCCGGGCCAAACTCTGACTTCCTGCCTGCAGCCATCTTTTCCCTACGTGTTGCCACGCACTTTTTTTCCCATTACAATAATGATTGCAAGAAGACCAGATGGTCTACCATTAACATTTACCTGTCCACTTTTCATCCTCACTGAACTCATTTCTAGTCCTCTCAAGATAAGAACACAATTAGTTAGCTCATAACAAGAGGAAAAGCAACTGTAGGCATAGTCCATGACCACAAAGGGTATTTAGATGTCTACCCATTTTACCACACATCCAATTTAAAAGGAAGAAGTAAGTGGGAAGGGAGGGGTGGGACAGAATTGGGTATTTTTCTCCTGATGGCTTCGGGGTGTAGTACTGCCTTAAGCCGTGTGGATATAAAGGCCAATTATATTAAATATCTCTAGTTGTAAGATAAAAATTAGAAAATCTTTTTGCCAACGAGGGTGAACAAATTTTGCACTGATAATTGGATTAGAAAGCAGTTCTATTTTTTATTACAGCAATCGTGTGCGATCTGGTACCATTCATTTTTGCCACATCTCAACCGCTGTACGCCTGTAATCCCTTCAAAATGACTGCACAGACTCCTCAACCACTTACTAAGCTAAAACAAAAAGAAACAGAAAAAAAATCTTAAAAATTCCTTCAGAATTCCAGCTATCTCCTTTCTGCCTAGAGTAGTTTTTACAATGTGCTAATGTGACTCTCCCAAAAGATACACAATAAAAATGAAGCTGGAAATAAAATATTTATTTCAAGGAAGTTTGCTGTTGGTTTAAGTTGTTGCTATGATATTTCCTTATAGTTTTGAGATCTATGCATCTTTCTGTCACATATCAATTTTCTCATGAGAAGTGATGCTGATAGCAAATTTCACAAGCCCAAATCAAGTGACACCCTCTCACACATTTGTGGATCTCAATTAACTACTAAGAATGAATCAGTAGTGTCAATGTGTCAACTGGTGTCTTTCCCCAGGGTGTGAACAGCACCCCATCACCTCTATCAGCTAATGAATTCATATTTTCTAATTTGCAGACTATTTTTCGCACATTCTAGGCATGAAAAGTATGAACAGATAACACATTCTTAAATCCTGGGAAATGTCACAGGCCACAGGAGTTCAGTGATCTGCCTTCACTTGGGTGAACAGCAAAGATAATTTTTCCAGAATTTTAATTATGAAAGGCAAGAGCAAATTTTTGCGTGATGCAATCAGAATTTGGTAGAAGAGCCTTCACAGATAAAAGAACCTGGGGCATCTCATTGGGGAACTTGGTGGCTTTTAAATACACTCAGCTCCTGAAGATTTTTCCCCAATGCAGAGACTACTGTGTGAATGGACCAAGGTTATGGAGATAGCTCAGTATGAAGGATAAATGGTGTCACTGCATCGCTATCCTCTAACAATGTCTGTTTACAGTAGTGACTGAAGGAAGCGAGAGTTCAAAAGCAAGCAACACAGCTAGTTAGAAAAACAAAGATAAACAGAGTGGCCAATTTCTACACACATACGTTTTACTTTAAAAAAAAAATCAAATGAAAATCTAACTTAATCAAACTATTCCTTGTTCCATAACACTCTTTTTATGAGTGGTACTAAAGCTGACCTTTAAAATCAAGTTACTATTAAGATCAGATATGGCATTGTACTGCAATTGATGGTCATAAGCATAATACAACGTGAAAATGGAACATGGAATCTACCAAAATTTGCCCTTTTTCAGGACATTGATCAAATCCGCAAGCAAGATATTGAGTCATAAAATATCATTGAATATAATTTACTGGAATGAAATATTTCAGACTTGTAGCCATTTCAAATAATGGACACCAGTGTTGTTTCTTTTTCATTTTCCGAGATGATCAGTTTCAGTACTGATGACATATCACCAACATCTATATCATGAAATAGAAATTCATGACTCAACCAGTTATTAGCTTTCCTCACTTTATATGTGTCATTATTTTCTTGCTGAGTATTATGAAGTCACAATTTTGACATCTGTATCTTAAGTCCAAGCTGATGTATCTTTCAATTGTCACATCTAGTATGTCTATGAGCCTCAACAGACCGACAGGCAGATGCAAATTAGTGAATGAGGTGAACAAAGAATTCTAACAAATTAAATACATTTCCATAATTATAAAAAAATTCTGGCTCCTCCATTTCAGGTCACTGCTAATATATGTGGGAAACCAGTGGAAGATGGCCCAGCTATTTGTATCCTTACATTTACATGAGAGAGCTGGCTTGGGGCAGACTCCACTCTGGCCCAAGAGGCCATTTGGGAAGGAAACCAGTCAATGGAAGTCCCCCTTCCACCTCTCCATATAATTTTGCCTTGCAAACAAATAATCTTAAAATTATTTTTATGCAAGTTAGTATGTTGGAGTCATTTTCTGGAAATTATTATTAAATACTAAGTTAATGATTGTTCCTAACACAAAAGCATGAAGTTCATACACACGCCTGAGTTTCTGTCAACAAAGGAATTTAGCAACCATCACTTTAATATTGATAATTACCAAATGACGGTGGATCAAATGGCCAAATAAAAACACCTGAACCAACAATGACATCAGTCTAGACATGTAATCCTGAAATAAAAGTCAACCTTGAGCATCTCAATTTTCAAATTTCTGAGCATTACCTACAAATAAATAGGATATTACATCTTTTTTAGCTCACAGAATAGATGTACATGTACTCAGTACCACCACTTTTAGCTTGGTATTGGATATGTATCAGAAATGGTAACTCAACAATGTGGGTGGGTGACTGTCATCACAGGTCAGATTAAAAAAAGTATTCTTACTCAAAATATTGGAATAAATCCCGAATTAAAATGAAATGGTGTACTACCATCAAATAAAGTTATGAACCATTTTGTTTCTCTGGAGGAGAATGCTACAACTTACATTTCTTCAAATTGCGTGGAAATTCTGAAAGGACAAAGCTCGCCTCAGAGCCTGACGCTTAAACCTCAGAAACTCGCCAAGTCTGCATCCCGTGGTAAGGGTTGGCAGACAAACCCAAGCTCACAGAAGCTCCCAAAAGGCACTGCTTAGGAAATATCCTTTTATACAGAGCTAATCTCCTCAAAATGTAATCTCACATGCATTTACATTTTTGGGGTGGGGGTTTAGGTTAGATTTGCAAATTGCATCATGATAAACATAAGCGCAACACTTCCTTATTTTGGCAAATATGAAATAGTCCAGAGTCTTACCAAAATGTAGACCACCAGCACCATTCACACCGCTCCACGTAAGCCCATCCCTCCCTCTGCAAGCCAGCACCACAGGCAACCTCAAACAGGGTTACCTTTTTTTTTTTTTTTTTTTTTTTTTTTTTTTTTTACCAAGAAGAGCTTTGTCTCTAGCAGGGTTGCTCACAGAGGTATCTATATGCACACCTCCCTTGGGGAAGGGGTCCTGCTAGCCATGCTTACGTCCACACCAGTGGCTCACTATCCTTTACCACCAGGCCACATGAACTGTCATGTGAACGCATATATTCACCCATACCCATTCATACAATGCCCCAGGACATTCTCATAGAAAGTGATTCATGAATACAGCTTTTCAATTCTCTCACATACTAAGAGTGAAACTGTTGGGTGACAAAGTATTGCCAAACTGTTTTTGGAAAGAGGCTGTGTCATTTGACACAGAAATAGTAAGACTCTTCCATTTGTTCCACATCTCCAGTATTTGGCACAGTCAATGTTGTAAATTCTAGCTATTTTGGTGAGTATACAGTGGTAGCTCATCGTGGTATCAATTTGTATTTCCCCAGAGATTAGTAGAGATTAGGGGAGATAATTATCCTGCAAGCTTATTAGCAATATGTACACATCCCCTTGTAAAATGTCCAATTCTTTTGCTCATTTTAATTGGTGTTTGATCCTTTTGCTTTTGAATTTCAGGTGTTTTAAATATCTCCTAAACAGTCTTTTTCCTGCATAATACATGTAGCAAAGATTTTCTTTCTTGTCTATGGGTTGGTGACTCATTTTCTAAATTGTTTATTTTGAGTTGGAATAAAATTTTTAAATTTTCATTGATTATAATTGGCCAGTTTTCTTTTTTAACTTTACTTTTTAAGAAGCTTCTACTGTTGCACCCGCTGCTCCCCACACAGATATTCTTCTATTCCTACCTTATGGTGTTCACCTCTTCATTTGGACCTCATGTGCTCTTACAGTAGACAGTTGTGTGCTGAGGGCAGAAGATGAGGGCCACTGTTTCCATGATCACATCTAGGGCTTGCAGAGAAGGGCTTTCCTTCTCTTTGGTGGGAAGCTTCAGTCTCTTCATTAGAAGCCAACCGTATCAGTACAGTTTTGGTTTTGAATCCCCCATTCTGTTCCATTCATCTTTGGTATCAGCCCCACATCTTTTTGAGAATACATCATACAGTTAGCTTGGTGGTAAGTCTTGAACAATGGTAGTACTAGTTCCTCAAAATTTAGGGGAAGATGTTTGGCAAAGTGGCTGAACTCTCCAAGCCATTCCTCATTAGAGTGGCTACTCTGCCTCCCAAACAACTTCCTGCCGCAGCTGATGGCTGCCATGCTTACACAGTGGCCCTGGGTGAGGTTCCAGACGCCCGGCTCCAGCCAGTGCAGGCCTGGCTATGGCACAAATTCAAAAAACAGTTCAGAGGATAGACAACCTGTCTGCTTTGAAAATAAAATGAAGATACATTTGCATTTCTTTACTACACTCTTCTTGCTTTTCAAGATTGTTTTATATTTTCTAGTTCACACATGCATAGCAGAATGAGTTTCTCAATTTCTCTAAAAGGGCAACTCCAGTGGAGTGTTTCAGAGTAACAGTCAAAGCCGTGGGAGATTTCCACCAGCATGTCCACCCGCCTTTTGACAAATGAGTCATGAGAAACATCGTAGCAACAAAGTCCTGACTAGTATCAGCCCAGATGGAAACTCCATCCAGGCTGCACTCGCCTTACTCTCTTTCCTGTCTTGTATAATTTTTCACACTCACTGCTTTAGACTAAACAGCATCAAGGAGCAGGTCAACCCTAACTAACACAGACATCCAACTTTTCTCTGGAATGGCATGTCTCTGTGGCTTTGAGCTGGCCTTTGGGAATGGTCAATGACTTAATGGACTTTGCTCCAAAAATGTCCATTGCTCCTCAATTACATCCTCTAAGGAAAGAGACAAGATCAATTTGAAGAAGGCTGTTGTGCTCTTTTATTTTTCCCAATGTAACTCACAACGTTGTAGCTTCCCAGACCTGGTTCTTAATTACTAGTATGCTTTTCCTGCAAGGCTTTTAAGGAATATTAATGGTAATACAACACTGGAAATTGACTAAGTGTTCAATTCTACTTAAAGACACAAATTATACCCACCCCCATTCAAACAAGGCCCCTACAGAAAGATCCACCCACATCTTTGAACAAATCCTCAGCTTCATTCCTGTTTCAGAATTACAGGTGTGAGAGAGACAACATACTTGGTGAGCAGACAGCCTCAGGGCCCTATGGATTGAGGTTGGAGGTGGGAAGAACAAACACTGTTGTGCTCTCCAGTGTTTCCATCCAGGACATGTGCACTTAACAAATGCTTAGCTACACAGTAAAAAGTTCGGGGACACCTGTGAGGCCAACTTCCAGTTCATTCTACTTGGTAGAAAAGGAAAATGAACCTAGTGAGTTGGGAAATTTAAGGATTCAAAATTAACTTTGCATTCCCTTTCAGCTATGTTTTACCCTGCTTCAACCACTGGTACCTCTCCCAAGGCTCGAACTGTGAGCTCAGTCCAGGACTTCTCTACAAGTAGTAGGATTCCAAACAGCCGAGTGTTCTACTGCCTCCCATGATCTGCACTGTCAGGAAGCTGGAGGTGGAGAGGCAGAACCGAGAACTGAAGGCAAGCACGCCAACATGAGATGTGGGGAACCCTACGTAGAGTCTGAACAGATGGGCCAAAACTCTGTCCCCAGTCAGCTGTTTGAAACGGTTGGACACCCTTTCAAAAACATCAAGTTACCAAAAAGACATCATCACACATACAAAATACACTTTTTCATTTGCCTACTCATCAAAATTTCTAAGGCCCTGAGACTAAAAACGCAAGCATAGGTTTACTGTGCTGATGGAGCTTAGAGTTCATGGTATTCAGAAGGAGACACGCGGTAAGCAAATACATAAATGGAAGCAATCTTGTCAGTGAGTACTCTGAAGCACAGACCGCAGCAGCAGACTATGACCAGGCTCACCAGGGAAGCCACGCTAAGGCAAAGCTGGCGACCAGGCCTGAAGGCGGGGATGACTGCCCATGAGGCTGCGCTGAGGAGAGACACGGCTCAGTCCCGTCATCCAGTTAGCTCTAACAAACACTGCGTGGGTCTGGTTTTGGAAACTAAGGTTTCTAACGTGGCAGAAGCCTGCCATGATAAGAAGGAAGGTGGGGGGCCTTGAATGCGTTTCATTTAAAGCCAATTACACAGCCTTGGGTCCTGTTCTTCAGGCTTGATGACCTGTGGTGGACACACTGCCCAGGCCAAGGTGAGAGAAAGAACATCATTCACATCCACCTAAGTTAGAGAGCTTGGACATGTATTTTCATTTGCAAAAATCAAATAGCTTGAGGATTATACAAATTAACTTCTAGCAGCAACTCAGATGATCCTGAGGACTGTTCCTGAGGTGCTATTAAGTGCTTATGTGACACGGACGCATCAAGATTGAGCAGAAAGAAGGATGCAAATCAAAATGCAGAGTCACTGATCTGACAGGGAATACAAAGAGATGGATTCACTTAAGAATGATAAATTCAATAACAGCCCACCGTAATGTATTTTTATGCTTAATGCATTACCAGCTTTCATATTTTGCAGAGAAATAAACTGGAGAATAATTCTCTTTGCATTTTTATTTATTTAGCACAGAATAATGAATTTTTATATGGCTGGATGCATGTCTGGACATATATAAATTTCAGTCATATTATCATCTTATTATAAAAGTCAAGGCGGCAAGATATTGAAAACAGGGAGCAGGCACGGATTTTAGAGTAGCGAATATATACACGCACATACCAACTTATATTTCGTGTGCTCTGCAAAGTCTGTTTTTCCTTTAATCACTTCAGATGCTAAATAGATTCATCTTCATCTCGAGTCAGTCCTAATTCAACTTAAAAAAAAATCATGACATGCTCACAATCATGACATACATATAAATCATAGTTTGTCAAGTCAAACTGAGATTGCAAATCCATGCTGAGTTTTAAGATACTCATAACTGAATAATGACTTGGTAATAGTTTTGCAATATGAGAGAGAAAGGGGAATGCACGAATTTATTAATACAGCCAGCTGTTTCATGCAGTGGTCCTTGGTATCCATGGAGATTGGTTCCAGGACTCATCTTGGGGATCAGACTTGTACTCAGGACTACAAGTCTCACCCAAAGGGAAGAGATTTTTATAGAATCCACACACAACCTGCTGTAAACTTCTGATCACCTCTACTTCCTGATGATAACTAATTCATGTAAATGCTATGTAAGTAGTCATTATACACATTGTTAAGAGGATGGGGGCAAGAAAAAGTGTACACCAACAGCACAGATGCTGTATTATAATTTTTCTTTGCTTGTTTGATTGTTATTAACTGGAAAGGCAGCAGGACAGAGATAGAGAAATCTTCCATCCCCTGGTGCACTCTCTAAATTAATGCTCACAATAGCTAGGTCTGGGACAGGCAGAAGTCAATAGCCAGAAATACAAGCCAGATTTTTCACACGAGTGACAGGCACCCAGAAACTTGTGCCACTTCTGCGGCCTGCCAGGCCGCTCACGGCAGGAAGCTGGAATCAGAAGTGAGCCCAGAGCTGAAACCTGGACACCTCAGTACAGAATGCAGGGAGGCCTCCTAAGCATCAGGCCGAATGCTTGCCTTGAATGCGCTGTCTGTTTTCAAACCATGGTAAGCAAGGTCAGCAGATGGCGAGACCACAGACACGGAGTACCAAGAATGCAAGGTCTTTTAAAAATGCTTCTTTTCTGACTCAGTATATTTAAGGGAGTTTAAAATACTTAAATCAAACGAACCAATTCAAAAGCCAGCTCTAGCTATGAGCTGAGCAATGAGAGAATATTTTGAGGACATCCAGAGTTGAATGCTTCCTGCCAGCATGCTGCATCCTGCCACATGTTCCTAGGTCCCGAGGAAGCTTGGAAGGTTGTGCCATGGACACGGATAGCTAAACTGGGGAGGTGAGCATGCTGGCCCGCTTGCCGTTAACATGAATGGTTTTAACCCTGGAGAAATCTTCCCCTTCATTGAAGCAGCCACAGCAGCACCACAACGTCCTAGAGCTTTTTGTGTCCAGTCGCTGGTATAAAAAGAAGCTTATGGTATGATGGGAGTAAAGACATCTCTTTTTGCATTAAACCAGTAATCTCCCAAAGTAATACTGCTTTGGGGAAGGAAAAGGTGAGCAAGCTTACACCCTGACAAAAACTGTCCAGCGTATGAACGAGTGACAGACCCATGTGTCAGAGAGGAACCTTGCCGTAGACCACACCCAAAGTGCAGCAAATCCACATTAGCCACCTTGGTGACTTCCATCTCTGAAGCTGATGGATCTGCAAGGACTTAGCCTGTGGACTGCACCTGCCCTGTGCTAGCCTCATGACGCTGTTATCTTTGAACTCTGAGATACCAGGAAGAATGGACTGGTACTCCCCTCCCCTGTTCCCCAACACGCACAAGGGTCACATGAGACAAGGACACATGGAGAGGGCTGAGGCCCCTGTGGGAAGACACAGGCACTTTGGGGAGAATGGAGTCCCCTCCTGCCCTCCAACAGAAGGCACATGTCAGACATCAGACCCTTGGGCAAGCAGGGACTTGAGGAGGGGTGGGTGCTCCTGGGAGCTGGACCTGCAGGTACAGGCTAGAGGTTCGCCTGGCATGGGAACTGAGCCATCAGCACTTGGACGTTCCATAGCAATTTCAAATATCCAGCACTGAGAGAGTGAGTGCAGGTTTAGTTGAGGACCCACCACTGAAGGAAGCTACCAGGTCCCTCCCTTGTGTATCTGTACCAGAGCTGATGGACGCCCGATGACTTCCAGGTCCTAGCCATGTTCCCTCTTCCTGAAGCTGCCTTTCGAAGCTCTGATCACATTTACTAGCCAAGGGGACTCTACCAAAAAAGCCACCAACGTGCTCCGATTGTCTGCACGACATCAGGACCTGCAAACACCCTCCCAGAGGGAGAGCAGTCTGATTTGGGATGAACATCCTACAGGTGGTGAGCTGGGATTGTGAGCTGGGGGTGTAGGGGATGATGAGAGAAGTCATCTTCACCTCAGTGGTTGGAAGTTCCCATGTATCCCACCACCAGTGTGAACCGATGGAACATCTTTAATACAGCAGGTGAGAAGTTGGACTTGAGTTCTTTTCTGCATCTGCCTCCCCTCCCCCTACAACAAAAGGCAGAAGATACATTCAATACGCCTCATCTGAATTGGCTCACCAGTGTCTCTGTGTCACCTTTAATATTCTCCGTTTTCATGGAGGACCTAAAGTTGCTCCGTTGATTCCAGCAGATCACAGGGAAGGAAACATTTTTCACACACCATCTGGGGTCTGCAGGTGATCGGGGGACGGGTGGGGGTGCAGGGCGGGAGGAGGGAGTCCTCAGGTGGCCAAGGGCTGGAGGAGTTAGAGGAGACCCCTGCATCAACGTCACACTTGCAGGGGCAGAGTGCCCAAATGTGTCCACATCTCACCACGCTCCCTGTCACTCCCGATTCACCAGAGCACAGAAGGACACCAACTGCTTGCACACCAACTCATTTCCACAAAATTGCCTTTCATTATTTTTTCTGAAGTTGGGACAAAACGTGTCTTTCACTGCAAAAGCAGAGTTGGAGGTCTGACTTTTCTATACAGGCAAACAAACAAAGCAACCAATTAGAAAAATCCCTGCATCATACAAGCCCTAATCAAAGATCTTGTCAAAAGAGGAAATGAATATTCACCAAAAGTGTTCATTCATTTTCAAGAGCTTTTTTTTCCCTTTGAATAAAGCACTTTCTATTCCTGGATGGGACTACAGCCAGTACAGACTGTATCCCTCACAATACAATGTAAATTGCTTTCAGAGACAGGAACAATGATTCAAATGAGAGGAACCCTAGAACATATATGCGGGAACCGAAATATTATTTCAGCATATTTCAAAAAAAGGCAAGTCAAGAGAATCGTCAGCAAGGATGCATCAGCAGTTTCAGAAGCAGCTCGCAGGTCTTAGCAGGGCCCGAGTCCTCCCGCTTCCACACAGCGTCAGCGGGGCCTGAGTCCTCCCACTCCCACAGCATTAGCGGGGCCCGAGTCCTCCCGCTCCCACACAGCGTCAGTGGGGCCCGAGTCCTCCCGCTCCCACACAGCGTCAGCGGGGCCCGAGTCCTCCCGCTCCCACAGCATTAGTGGGGCCTGAGTCCTCCTGCTCCCACAGCATTAGCGGGGCTGAGTCCTCCCGCTCCTACACAGCAGCCCTGCTGCCACAGAGAATGTCCAGGAGTGGAAGCTGTGTGGCCCCAAGGGAGAGGAATTGATACATAAAGAATTCTACATTCACCTAGCCTTTATATGCCTTTGCTGAGACTAACATATTGAGTACTGGTATTGAAGTCTTAGCAAATCCTAGGGTCAAATCGAAGTTGTGGGTATTTAAAATAATTCCTTTTATATGTCTTACATTCTCATATATGTCTTATTTTCACATATGTCTTAAGCTTGTGTTGCGGCTTATCATGTTGTGGCCACGCTGGCATCCCACATGAACACTAGTTCAAGGCCTGCCTGCTTCACTCTTAATCCAGCTCCCTGGTTTGGGCCTGGGAAAAGCAGTGGGAGACGGCCTTAGTACTGGAGTCCCTGACACCCACCAGAGAAATGCCAAAGGGTCTCCTGGCTCCTGACTTGGCCTGGCCAAGTTGCAGTTATTACAGTCACCTGGGGAGTGAACCAGCGGGTGGAAGAGGCCTCGGTGTCAGTCTCTCTCTCTCTCCCTCCCTCCCTCTCTCTCCCCCCCACCATATCCCCCCTCTGTCTGTAACTCTCTCAAAATAAATAAATAAATTTCAAAAAAAATGTCATGGACTCCTATAGGATTCAACTCCACAGAGAGCTTTCAGTAAAATGGAACCCAATGTCTCACAAGGTTACTCTGCGTTACTTTAGTCCCTTGTTGCTCATCTTGCTTCTACCGCACAAGCATTTAGCCTGGCACCTGCAACAGGTAGGGACGCTCAGCTCCCACAGCTGAGCGTGGGAGTTTGGCTTTGGGTTCTGGCTCTGCTCCTGGGTTTGGGTTCTGGTTCCCACTTCTTGCCAATGAGTATCCAGGAAGGCAGCAAGTAACGGGCGGACCAGAGTTGAGTTCTCAGCCCCTGGCTTCCACAGCTCTGGCTGCGTTGTGTTTGCCGAGTGAGCCAGAGGACAGAGCTCTCTCTCTCTCCCTGCCTCCCCCCTTCCACCTTCCATTCCTCACAGCTTCCTTTCCTGCACCCCTTCCTCTTTCTCTGTCCTCTGGCTGAGACCAAAGAAAGTGCAGCGCACGCGGAGCCTCAGGCTCCTCGGTGTCCCTTCCCAGAGGTGAGTGGCTTTCCAGCTCCGTTGGAGTTCTGCTGCTTGCCAAGCGTATTATGGGAAAGTGTTTATCTTGTTTACTAAAACTTGCATTAATGCAAAACACACGCCTTAGAAGGTCACTGCTTCTGGTCAGACATTGTGCACTGTTTATAAAATTAATGAGCTCAGTGTAATCCACCAAGAATGGATGAACACCACACTTCTCCGCAGGCAGCAGGCCGAGGACCACAGAGCTCCTCGGCAACTGGATTACAGATACGCTGGCTCTTACTTTTCTCATTATAAAGCCTATCGGTTTGATTTTTTGTTGTTGCTGCTGCTCACTGACTGCTACTTTAAATTACATCTAGAAAGGTAATCCCCAGAACGATGCATTTAATGTTTGAAATTCAGAAAAAGAGCAATAGAACCTTTCAGCCCGTGTGTGCCACAGAAGCTGGGCTGTCATCTTGGGCTTGAAGGCCAGTTGTTTTTATGTGAAAATACCTATCTTCTTAAAAGATTTATTTATTTTTATTTTTTAATTGGAAAGGCAGAATTACAGAGAGAAGAAGACACAGAAAGAAAGATTCTCCATCTGCCAGTTCACTCCCCAAGTGGCCACAACTGCCAGAGCTGAGCCGATCTGAAGCCAGGAGCCAGGAGCCTCCTCCAAGCCTCCCACAAGGATGCAGGGTTCCAAGGCCCTGGACTATTCTCTGCTGCTTTCCCAAGCCACAAGCAAGGAGCTGGATGGGAAGTGGGGCAGCTGGGATCCTGGTGGATACAAGGCAAGGACTGAGCCATGAGGCCATTGCACCAGGCCCCATCTTTAAATGGACGCGAGAGGCACAGAGAGGAAGCCTCAGCTGCGACCCGCAGGAACAACTTCTGCCATTAACCAAGGGGCCCAGCAGGGGCTTCCGCTGGCCGGCCAGGCCCCCCATTTGCTTATTCCCTGAAAGATGTTTAACCATGCAGAGACAGCCAGGAAGAAAGGCAATCATGCAGAAATCAGGATGCTCACAGGAATGAGAAAGTTTCTGGGACAAGGCCATCTGGGAGCCAAATGTGACTTCCTGCGCCAAGGGGAGCCAGGGTGTTTGTCTATGAAAGGACACAAAAAGAAGTGTACGGGAGAAATGCAGAGTGTGCCAGCAGCATTCAGGAATGTGGCAGAGAGTGCGAAAAGGGAGAGGGAGAGGCAGTGAGTGTTTCTGAAGTCAGAGATCAAACATTGGCGATGCTGCTTTCAAAGCCTCATCCAGGATGTCCATCCCAGACAGCTTTAACTGGCCGAATGATACAGTGAATTCAGTTCAGTTCAGAACTGTGAGTTTCCCACTATGGATCAGAGAGTGGTCCTCGCTTTGGAGGTGTGCTGAACAAGAATGTACAAGCGCAGGCCAGAGGGACACTGCCAGAGCGCATAGAGTTAACCTGAACTGCGTGAGCCAACTGCGCAGGATGGGGATTCAAGCCAGCCTAAGGCATCAAGGAAGATTTTTTTAGGCATGATAATGGTTGAACTTTCACTTAGATCAAAGCTCATCACTATTTAGCTCTATGCCATAGGGCAACTGATAAAATCCCTGCGAACAGGTTTTCTCATTAATTAAAAATGGGTGCAACAATACCAATTGCACGGGTTCGTCGTGAGGATTAAAAGATTAAATGTGCCAAGTGCCTTGCACCCGACTCTGTGTTGGAAACGTTCATCGAATGTGTTTCCTTCCTGCCTCCCGAATGCTGCTGGAAGGCATTCCAGGAACAAATGGCCCACAGCGTGGCTGCGTAGATGAGGAAGCCATAGCACAAGGTTGGGTGATTTCCCTGAGGTTGCCCCAGCCAGCCTCAGCAAAACCAGGACTCCCTGCACCTTGTCCAGCGCCATCTCCAGCTCACCTGTCCTCCAACACTTCCACAGAGAGGTACAGAGACAACCCAAGGACAGCAAGGAGGAGTCCTCCAAAGAAAACTACAGCCAGAAGGGATATGGAGACACTGTACCAAGGGGACAGAGCACAGCACCATCACAGTGTGCGAAAGAGCTGAGCAACTTAAAAAATCCTAAAAGAAAGTCCAAGTTAACAAAAAGAAAAAGAATCATCCTAAAAGCATACTTGGTAATAACATAGAAAATGAATGTTCAAAGTTCATTAAGATAAACGACCCTGGGTACGGATGGACCCAGCACCACTGGGCAAAGGACCTGTTAAAGCTCAAAACTCAATTTTTATGAGATACCTTGAATCTTGTAGATGGTAAAATGTACTCAGATCATTATCTATGAAAATGGTATTAAAAAAATCAGTGAGTCCAATTTTTGAAAATGACAGTGTAGCCTATTTAATTTCTCATTGTTGGCAAAATTTTCATGTTATGTTGGTGCTACTTTGAATTTCCTGCGGCTAGGATGTTGAAGAGCAGTGCCCACAAATGCCGCTCATTAACCATCTGTAGCAACCGAGTCACCCCTGAACTGTGATAACTAAAACTGCTCCCATGCCTTGGCAGGTGCCTGCTGTGTGACAACCTGGCCTTTCACCACTAGAGCTGAACTCTGTGTCCAGGTAGGAACGTATCATGTTCCTGAAAGAAAGTCAAGGGCAGACCACTTCCAGGACTAGAAAGTTCTCCTTCCTTTAGGCATTCAACCTCATTGATAACTGCCCTATCTATTTGGGAGGTTTTTCCGCTGAAGTTAGCCTTCCTGTATTTTCTGCTAAGCATCTACCTGGCTCTCTCTACGTCTTTTTCCTCCGCATGTTGCAGGGAGCCAGTACGTGCATTGCCTATTCTCTTAATCACCCTCCTGTTTCACGCGTGT
Source organism: Ochotona princeps (assembly GCF_030435755.1). Taxonomy (NCBI): domain Eukaryota; kingdom Metazoa; phylum Chordata; class Mammalia; order Lagomorpha; family Ochotonidae; genus Ochotona; species Ochotona princeps. The sequence continues at coordinate 46,870,642 of NC_080850.1, forward strand.
CCCCAGGATTCCTCATCCACTGATAAGCTGTATGTCATCACCTTTCCCCACTCCCTGGCCCAGTCTCCTTCCCTTTCCTTCTATAGAAGTCTGTCATCAACCAGTTTGGCTACTAGATTTGCTTACACTGACATAAACAGTTAGCCAGAGATGGGACTAGGGCTAGTTACCACAACTCAAGGTGAGGACTCTGGTACTGCACACCCACACAGGCCAGGCCGCAAAGGTCTGTGCAGGGAGGTGTTCCACATCCCAAGTATCAGTCCACCCAGGAACACAAGTTACTCTCAGAATTACTTGACAGCAATAAGGTAGCAATGGCACTTTATGGCACCACCAAGCCTAATGGCTCTAAGAAATGACATCTCCATTCTTCAAGTGTTTCAGACCTGAATTAAACATGACAGTGGCATCTGCCTCTTTGGGGAAAATACATGTGAAATGTGGCTATTATCACTTTAACTATAACTATGATTACAGATTCTAAATGTCCTTTTTCTGTACTCTTCTGTTTGACCACACTGAACCCTGGCACATTGAATTAGGAGGCAGTGTGTGATGACAAGCTGCCGGAGGTGGGCCAAAGACTAAGCAGCACACTCCCAGCAGTGCAGACTTACCAGATGCCAATTTTTCCCAAGAAAGAACTCCCATGAGTACCAAGGTCTTGCCCTAAGCAGCTGTCAGACAGGCAAGGAGCTTAGGGCATCCAAAGGAGCCAGTAAGTGGTCATTTCTCAGGCCATGATATCCTTGTTTGTGGGAGGCCGTGGGGCAAGGTTCTCTGCAAGAGTGGGAGATTTTCCCCCAGTATGAAAGATTAGGAAAAGACAGCCTCTCTTTCCCAGATCCAGTTACCCTGCGCCTGGTTGGCAGATGCTTTCACAAGCCTTTCTGGGTCTCAAAGTGCAGCTCTGGGCGTGGGCACCAGTAGCCACTACCTCATAGTGTGCCTGCAACATTCTAGTTGAAATGCATTCTCGTGGAATGTTCTCTGATGATTACCAATCTCAAAGGCTCTGGGATAGACAGTGAAGACACCAGAAAATCCAAGGGCAAGCACAACCCTCCAACCACCACTTCCTTGATTCCCTGACTCAGGGCTGGAGCAGCCAGTGCCACAGCACAGCACACTAAGCCTCCACTTGCAGCACCAACATCCCATATGGGTAATGGTTCAAGTCCTGGAAGCGTCACTTCTGCTCCAGCTCCCTGCTTATGGCCTGGGAAAGCAGAGGACGGGTCAAGTCCTTGGGACCCTACACCCAAGTGGGAGACTGGTGGTGGTAGGGCAAGGCTCCTGACTACTGGCTTCAGACTGGCTCAGCTCTGCCTGTTTGGGGAGTGAACCAACAGACAGAAAATTTTGTCTATTCTGTGTTTAAATCTGTGTTTCAAATAAAATGAATAAATCTTTAAAAAAACAAGATGAAAGAAGGAAAGCGTGAGGAGGAGCGAGTACAGGCATGTACAATCCGAATGCTGTTCTCTTAGGCTGGTCACAAGCCAAGATTTTAATATTCATTCATGAATTCATGAATAAATATAAGATTTGTGAATTTTGTTAACATTTTAGATACATAAATGAACAACACATGGACATTGTTGACAAGGGGTTTCCACTGGAGGGAATCAAAGATAGGACAATAGCTAATCACAGTGCAATGGATAGAAATTTTCTGCAAAAACGAATGTATGCATGCATGCATTTACTTGAAAGAGTGATAGAGTGGGAGGGAGGGACACCAAGAGCTATTAAGACAGAGATTTTCCCAACTGCTGGCTCCCGCATCCAGGTAATAACAACTGCAGGGTGCTGGGGAGACAGAAGGCAGGAGCCAGGAGCCAGGAACTCCATTTGGGTCTCTCCTGTGGGTGGCAGCAACCCATGCCATTGAGCCAACACCTGCAGCTTCTCTGGGCACATCAGCAAGGAGCTGGAGCAGCAGGCAGGTCTCCACTGCCTCTCACGCCTGAGCCTGGGCATCTTCCTGTGGCTGTGATGTCTGCCCTGCAATGGTTGTGTCCAGAGAAGCATTCCTTCAGCCCAGGAACAATATGGGATCACAATGCTTTTCTGAACTTGTGTCTGCAAAGTTTGAAGAGTACAGCTTCTGACAGCTGGTTCGCAGTGAAAGTTCGTTGGAGGCATGAATGAATGAAGGCATTAGGGCCTTACTTGGGGAAAGTACATGAGAGCATGGTGACTCCCAGCTGAGGCATCGCAGCCTGCACAGAGCCCCAGGAGGCATCTCTGAGTGCAGCTCTAGAAGATGCAGTGTTCCACCAGCCGGGCACTAGACCGCCATGTAATGCTGGACGCAGCAGGACCAGCGACCTGGGTCCTCACAACGCTGGGAGCTGATGATGAAACTGGGCAAACTCTGCAGTAATATTTGATATTTGAGGAAGTTTTAAAAATACCCATTTTGTTCATTTTTAACCAAGCCTGCTTTTCATACTGAAAGACGCAGACAGAAAAGGGAAGACAACTTTAGATGCTGAATTAGGCTTTTGATCATGTTTCATGCTGGTATCTAGATGCTTCATAGGGGGCTGGTGTGGCAGATGGCAGGTGAAACCACCCTGAAACACTGGCATCCGATAGGCGTGCCTGTTTGAATCCCAGATGCACCATTGGTGCTCCAGATCCTGGCTAATGCACCTGGGAAAGCAGCAGAACATGACCCAAGTACCTGGGGCTGTACCCCAATGAGAGAGACCCAGAGGGAGCTCCCACCTGCTGACTTCTGCTTGTCCTGACCCCAGCCATTGTGGCCATTTTGGGCAGTGAATGAGCAAATGGAAGAACTATCTCTCTAGCTCTGGTTTTCTCTCTTGTCTCTCTATAACTCTGCCCTTCAAAGTCAAGAGTTGTTTTTTTTTTTTTTTTAAGAGATTCAACTGGGCCTGGCGGCGTGGCCTAGCGGCTAAAGTCCTCACCTTGAAAGCCCCGGGATCCCATATGGGCACCGGTTCTAATCCCGGCAGCTCCACTTCCCATCCAGCTTCCTGCTTGTGGCCTGGGAAAGCAGTTGAGGATGGCCCAAAGCTTTGGGACCCTGCACCCACGTGGGAGACCTGGAGGAGGTTCCAGGTTCCCAGCTTCGGATCAGCGCGCACCGGTCCGTTGCAGCTCACTTGGGGAGTGAAACATCGGATGGAAGATCTTCCTCTCTCTCTATCCTCCTCTCTGTATATCCAGCTTTCCAATAATAATAATAAAAAAAAATCTTCAAAAAAAAAAAAGAGATTCAACTATGCACACAAAATGAAAGATTAAATAAGGAATAAAGGGTTAGGAGACCGACATTTGGTGTAGTGGATAAAAAACGCTACACGTAATGCCTGCATCCAAAATGGGTGCCAGTCTGTGTACCAGCTGCAACCCTTTCAACCCAGCGCCCTGCTGATGTGCCCGGGAAGCATTAAAACGTGGCCCAAGTGCTTGGGGCTCTGTTACCCATGTGTGAGACTTGGATGAAGCCTCTGGCTTTGGTTTAGGCCAGCCTTGAACTTGGGAGATTAAATCAGCATATGAAAGATCTCTCTCTCTCTCTCAGGCTTTAAAAAGCAAAGATCAGTGACTGAATGAGGTTTCATGAGAGGATAATCTCACAGAATATGTCAGCTCTAAATTACATGAATGAAAAATGTGAATCCCTGCTACCTTCCAACTAAGCATATTCATATGTATGTCTTATAGTTTGCTGTGTTAAAGAATAAGGCACACATCAGTTACGTTCAAAGGACTCACACTGATGCGTTGCTTTATTTTCCTTGATAGCACAATCAGAGGGACCTGAAGCAGTCTGGGTTTGCAAGCCCAGTGGCAACCCAAAGCTTTCCATGTGGTTCTGCCCACTTCTGCACCAGATGAAAGGCCACAACACCTGCTCCGGTTACATCAGATAGGGATGTCCACAAGCCTTAACACGGGCCTCCACAAAATCATCACTGAGTAAAACATTCTCCCTAAAGATCACTGCCTTTGCCTATTCCAGACCAATTAAAATAGATTCTCCAGGGTAAGGTCTGATCACATGTACTCCTCAAATGCTAACCAAGTGATTCTGATCTGTGGTTCAGACTAAGCCTTCAGGGGAGCTCTTCCCGTACCTCCTGGCCTGCCCCAACTCAGGGACTAAGGCTTCTCAAGCTGCAGAACGCACACACAGAGGTCTTGTTCAAACCAACACAGTAGGTTGGGGTAGGGCTGTGAGTCTGTCTAGCTAAGGCGTGAGTCTGCGCCCTGTGCTGGGAGGGACAGGCTGTACAGGTGTGGAGGGACAGATGGTTAGAGAGGTATCTTCAGGGTCGTGGAAAACTGGTACATGCTCTAACCCAGGGATGGCTGATACTGTGATTAACAGTGACAGAATTACACACTAAGAAGTAATTGGTCATGGCTCTGAGTCCCCTCCCAGCAGCCCCCGCACCATAATCACTTAGGGAGTTCATGTGGTACTGCTTGCCACACTGAGGAAACTCCAGGACACCACAGTTGCAAATGTCTTCCTTTCCATTTTGATTGCTCAGACAATCCTTTGCTGACCTAATATATCTCTGAAATCTCACTCTGAGCACCATATCAAGCTACGACCCCTGGAAGGGTCAGACCTAAGTAACTGCCCACTTGCCGTCTGGAGGTGGCATTATGTTTGAAAGATGACCGATCCGACCACTAACAGAGGTGCCTTTATTATGAAAAAATACATGAGGTCACAGGACCTCACCCAGAGGAAAGATAAATTGGGTGGAAAAACCTTGACTTGAGCAGAAAACCAGAGACATACAGCAGGAATAACAATGATTTGTTATGTAAGTTCATCATGAACAGGGAGGCAGAACGAGAGGAAAACCTGGGTTTAATTAGAGTCTGTGAAAGACAAAAGAATAGGAGAGATTTGCTTACTGTCATCAACAGAAACCACAGGCCTAGTTAAGACAAGGACAATGCTCCCACAACATATTATTACTGGGACTTGCTCCGCTGTAGCAAGCAGGGAGCGGTGACACCCACCATGGACGGCAGTCATCAGTTTGTGCACACTAAAGTGAAATATTTGGTTTGAGAAACAGAAATTTAGGTTGATATTTACTCATGTGCAATCTTTTATTTTTAAAACAATCTTACGAGTAGTTCTAATTCATTGTTTAGAAAAATCCAGGAGCAGGGGACTCTTAGGTCTTGACTCTGTGCAAGTCTTCTGAAACAGAGTAAATACCCAAGACACAAAACATGCCATGGACGTTAGAAGATGCTTTTTAGAAATCCAGTCCTGGATTCCTCCCTTTCGGATCAACCCCCTGGCGCCGCTCAGTGTACTAACTGGGATGTTTAGAGCAGCTTTGATTCTGGAGTGGCACTTTTAGGGCTGGTGAGAAGGATTGTGTGCTTTGAAAGCAATGCAAAACACGCTGTTTCCGGCTGCTCACCTTCTAGAAGCTGCTTCCATGAGCTGCTGCCATCTCCGTACCTGCCACTCCCCTGGCTCCTGTGTCTTTGTATCGTTCACCTCAAATCACACTCTGCTTTAAAATTTCTTAAAAACACAGCAGAGGGTTCACTGATTCCTGACTATTTCTCCTCCTCTTTCATGGCTTGGCACCCAAGCCTGGGATCTGCTGTAATGCAATTAGCACAGGTTCTGAAGATCAGAGGCAAGCACAACAAAATATCTGTAACCCAGATAACTATTTTCCATGTCATTTTTCCCCTTTCCTTCCAGGCACAGCCCCCTGGCCAGAACAGCTAATATGGGGACCTGCAAATCCTCCTGCCATCTGTCAGGGACATTCGATCTTTTTCTGTCTAAGCCTGCGGTTGGGCTCACGGTTCACGCTGTCTGCGCCGTCTGATTCCTCCTCCGGGGAATCTGATTTCACATTCAAGCTGCTCTCAATAGACGGAAGAACGAGTAGCTTCTTGTGCTCAGCTCAGAAAGGAACAATAGCAAAGCACTGGCAGAAATACACAAGCCGTGGCTTTAGATTTAAAAGCCAGCCCTCGGCGTGGTCAGCTGCTACCCCAGGGCACCATGCCCACCTCCTCCTGCCACATGCGATGACCAGTCATGAGCGCCAGCAGAAATGTGGCCTTGTACCTGCCAAGCGTGCACAGATGGGGAGAGTTAGGACACTGGCGTGGGTATTTCCAGCCCCATGATAAACAGAAACACAAATTTATTTGAACCTCAACATGCGGACATTTCCTATCCAATGTAGTAGGAAACACGCTTTCAAGAATTCAATGTAGTTTTAAAAGGAGACCCCTTTGGAGACAGTGTGCTCAGATTCTGTAGTAAAGTCCATGGCAACGGTCACCTGCACAAGTCACGCCAGGTCCATCTTTCCCTTTGTTCCCATCTGCTGCCTCCTCTTGGACATGGCCGGCTGGCAGGTGGCACCGCTGCTCCCTGCAATGCAGGACTATGTGGCTGCAGGCGAGCTGTTTGTGCACGAGGCAGTCCCGCCCTGTTTTTAACCCTAGCATGGCCTTGTCCAGTTTCACATGAATTGTAGTCAACTGGGACTTCCAGGCCCTACAACTCCCATTAGGTGCCTTTAGAGGTCAACAGCCCCACACACACATGTTGAAGGGCACTGTCACCTCACAGGCACTAGCAGTGGCCTGGCCAGGGTCCGTTCAGGATCCCACACGGATCATGTTGAAAGAGGCTTCTGTATGGGGTCAGGAAGATGGTTTTGTCCCCAGGATGGGAGAGATTTTATCAAGGAGACATGGGAGAAAGTGCCAGACACTAAGGAAACTGAGCAGAGTGGGATGCTGTTGGAGAGAGGAGTAGAGGGGTAGGGCAGACCTGCACCAGGTGAGCCTCCTGAGGCCGCGGACGCTACACCCAGGCTTGCTCTCCTGGCCCTCCCCACCAACTTGCCAGGCCTATGTATTGCATAAAAGACCTTGGAGAAGATGGCACCCAGCTCAGCCAATCTGTTCACAAAGAAGCAGCTACTATTGGTCTCCCAGAGAGGAGAGGCTCACCAGCAGAAAGGCACAGAACCAGTCATCACTCCACGGTCATTTGCTTGACTTAGTTCTCACCACTCTCTTGGAATTTGTACCCTTTTTAAGGTCACAATCTTTTGTCACAATAGACCAGCTGCACCTGCAGCAAAGCTCAGCTGCTTAGCTACCCAGAATGGGGTCTGTGGGGAGACACACATGGAAAGAGTAACATTAATGCCCAGTATCCCACATTTGAGTTGGTCCTTAACCTTGGACTTAGGCACAGGTTACTTCTCTTGGAGAAGAGGTGACGTCAGGGAATATTGTTACATTTGCTTTATAAATGAGAATGAAAACACAACCTCCAAATTCTGGCTACCCAAAATGGCTAAGAAAGGCACAGCAACAGAAAGACACTAATGTGGTAGGATACCCCTACTCCCGGCCACAGAGGGAAGGGCCCCCCATGAGCTTCAGCAGAGGAAAGCAGAGGGCACACGATGCTTTATTCAGTGCCTTTCCACACCTCAGGCATACCCTACTCCAGTGGGGACAGGAGAGGAGTGGGTACAGGAGGGGTGTGGGTAAGGAAATGGATTTGGGAGGTAGACATTACCGAATTTCATAAAGTATCAAGCTGGCATTTGTAATGTGTAGCCTTTGGGCAGACTCCTCTGTGCTCCCGTGGGGCTCAGACCTAAACATGACTGCAGCAGAGCACAAAAGTTCTGCTCTTCCTACACGTTGGTCTTCATTTCTCCTATGCTTTCTCAATTATGATCTTGATAGGCAAAACCCGAACATCCCAGAGAGTCCCAAGCCTAGCACAGGCATCTGCCTCAAAAGCTGCATGGGTCAAGCAAGCTAAATGAACAAGTGAAGCAGACCAGCTGGTGGGGGTCAGAGGGATCCTCTCCACTGTGGACAATTACAAGAAACACACCCACTTTCAATCTTAGAATTTCAGTTCAGTAACAGATAAAACAGCAACAATAGCATCATCGCTTCTTTCCACAGGACTTCCAGAGCTCACAAGCTGACCTAGGACCGTTATCTTCCTTTGCCTTCTTACCCATGCCACAGTTTTTCACAAGTGAATGTTACTGGTTCACTCATTTGTGTACATTCATGTTACACGTGCTCTTCCCTATGGCTCCTTTTGGGCATCACACTTACCTGGCATTAGGCATAAACAATGAATGGAGTGATAGTGCCCCCAGAGGATGTAAATATTGGCCCATGCATGTGGTCTTGAACGTCTTGACGAGGACAGGATGGATAATGTAGGCTCACAGACATCACAAGCACTCTGCATGAAGATACAGAAGTACAAACAAACCAGAGTGCGACGCAGAAGGACGGAGATAGGGTGTGTGCCCTAAGGACAGCAGGAAGCAGGTGGGGGCAACGTCAGTCCAATGTGCACATCAGCAGGAAAGAGGCACTGAGTTAGATCTGGGTGCATGAAGCAAATGGACTGTGTTTGTAAAACAGACAACAATTCTGCCACAGAGTTCCCAGAGATGAGAGCATCACTGATTTTGTTTTCATGATGGTGTATCAAAGCAAAGAGAAGGAGAAGGCAAAGCAGCATTGTGTGTTAAATGCAGTTAGCAACATTGAATTGGCGAGCAAAGAAAAAAGAATACTTGCAGGCTGGAGCTTCCAATAAAGAAAAACCTAAAGAGCCTTGTCACTGCCCCTAGCAGAGCAGAGAGACACAAATCTCTTTGTTGCACTGAGAAATGCAGCCATCTCTGGTAACAGAGATACCCACTGCAGGCCACAGACCTGGCCTCATTATCTCCAGGAGGCGAGCACACACTGCACGCACATTCCAGGTTCACCTATCAGCAGCATCCTGGGAGCAACCTGTTGAGAGCATTTTGTCTGTAGATCCTCCTGGGCAAGGCAGCTTCCAGAACATCTTACACCTCAGGTTGATCTGTAAATTAGCCTAAAGCCATTCTCTAACTTCACAGGCTGTGCTTCCTTTAGAACGATCCATGAATCCATGTCTAAACCCTAAACTTGGACTGTTGCCTGTCTGCATTCTAACCTGAAGCAAGCAGCCTTGGGTGCAGAAGCTGGCAACAGGCAAAGGCTCACGTTGCCAGCAACTCATCCAGGCACTGATGGGTTCACAGCGTGTGATTGGTTACGGCAGCCCTAAGAGGCGAAATGTTGGTGTTTGATGGGAAGCTGATTGGTTTGGTTGGCCCCGCTTGTATTTATCCCCTATCATGGCTTTTGCTCTCTTTATTTGACAGCATCTTATTTGGCAATTCCTCCAAGGAACAGACAAGTCATGAGCCATAACGCCGTGGGCTCATTTTGACTGCACACAGGGAAAGCTGCATCCGCATAGGATTTTGAGCTGAGCTGCATCACCCATGGACAGGAAGTTAAGTCTGAGTAAGTACCCAGCCACAGATGCCTTGTGAATTTAAGGACTGAGGCAAGAAGTACTAGAGCTGTTGGGCCTCTCTTGACCCTGTGTTTTGTCAACCATGGTCAACAAAACTTCATGTCTTCCTATTAGATGAAACATCACGCCTATCTTTTCTTTTTCCTACCACCATTTCCTCTTGTCAGGAAAATCCCATTCCTCCTGACACACTTTGATCACATTAAGTTTCCTGCACTCTGCTTTGACACCAGTGCCTTGGCAGGGCATGACCTGCCACAAGACAGCGTCCTCCTGAAGCCCGCTGAGAGGACCAGGCAGCCCCATGTACTCTTCTGACATTCACCCATCACACCTGCATCCTTTGCTTGCTTTCCTCAACTCCTATTTGCACAATAAATTTTGCCTTCCTTTCAGGGATTAACTCAACTCAGCTTACTGGACCACGCTCATCTTGTCACCTCATATCCTTAGAGACCCGCAGATGAGCCAAGAGCCTCCTGATCATGTTCAGTAATGTTATCTGAGCTCATTATACACATCATGTCATCATTTTCCCAGAATGCAATGAGGAGCGCATGATTTGTGATCTTCCTCAAGGGATGAAGAAGCTGAGTCATCAGGCTACTCAGTGACCTTTCCACTGATGTCCATCTTCACTGTTCTGGGCTGAAGCCAATGGCTCAACCCTAATCCTATCACAATGAGATGCCCCATGTCCACACAACTGGTCAGCTTGCAGTCACGAGGCCCAACATAAAAGTCCATCACTTGCTCTGAGTCAAAGGCTACTTAAAGGCAGATATGCAGCTAAAGTATATTGAGGTCATTATTTGTGCTCCCCACTAACTACTCCTGATTTATTACAGCACACAGACAAATGGCATTTAAAGGGGGAACTGAATCTTAACAATTAGCAGTTCCAGTGAGGTGGTCATTGGGTGCTTGGATGTAAACGCAGTCCAATTTTGACATGAAGCTCTGCTCAGCTGTTTTATATGCAGCATGAGCCTCCTGGTTAGAACACCCGTGGCTCATGCAATTCCTCTGCACCCAGATGATAATCTCCGATCCACTCTCACTCTCATGGTTATTTCCTTTCAGGCATTTTCCCTTCACCGTTTCTAAGAGTCTCCAAGTATAAACAATCGACGGTCCCATCTCAGGAACGATGCCCAGAGCAGCCTTTTCTGTATGGCATGGTTCAATTTCCAGTCTTGAATTAAGCTATGGAAAAAAAAAAAAAGCTGGGACAGCACCTGGTTCTGAGTCCCAGTTTAACCAAGAGAAGAGGAGTGTGCCCTACATTTCCGAGTTGTCTCATTCATGAGGGAGGTGATCCACTCTTACTTCAACTTAGGATGGGAATGTGTTTGTTAGTGTCATGGTTTATTTACAGCTTACAGTAAAAACAATGCAATCACTTCTTTTCACATTTGTGAAAAGTTGTCCTCACTATGCCGTACTTCACTGAATGGTGTTTGTTTCTCAGGCTAACGTGGGAAGCAAGGCAGGAAATTCCTTCAATATGTGTTTATTCCACATTTCTGGCAGAATAAAGGTAAAAGCTTACATTAAATGTGCATTGTTTTTAACCTTACAGAACAGATACAGTCCATTATTCAAGTATTATTTTATGGATTGGGCATTGGGTGTGGTTTGACCTGCAATACCCACACCCCACATACAAGCAGCTGCATTTGAGACCTTATTCAGCTTCTCTTTTTCCTACTAATGTGCAGCCTGCGAGGCAGCAACTGAGGGCTCCAAGACTTGAGTGTCTGACACCCAAGTGAGAGGCCCCCATGGGACAGTTCTGGGCTTCTGGTTTTAGCCTGGCCCAGGCCTGGCTGTCGCAGGCATCCGGGGAGTGAAGCAGCAGATGGAAGCCATCTTTCTCTCCCTCTTTAAACAAAAAAGAAAGAGTCAAAATAATTTGATTGTAGAAGTGTTGTAACTCTGAGTTGCAGTGAAGTGAAGCAGTGTTGTACTGTGGCTGGCAGCAGAACCTTGGAAACCAGCCTCATCTAAGTCCTGATGGGACTCACACAGTAACGACCCACACACCGCCTCCGCGAGCGGCAGGTGTGCTGACTGGGCATTTCAGGAGAGCAGAAAAACTCATTCTGTAATTAAACGGATGTAGGCTTCCCCTGCAAGTGTGCGTGGTGAGAGGAAGACGTGAAGAACTAGGACGGAGTCCTGTGGGAGAACGGTAATGACTTTGAACTGCACTCCCGAGGCAAGATTGAGAGTGCCCCTGTTTTTCTATTGTTGCAGCCCGAGCCTGAGCAGAGGGTCACGATTGACTAGCAACAGTGCCCTTACTACTCACCAATTTAATTTGGACTGTATCTCAGCCAGCCTCACTGAATCCTCTCCAAGCCTCGAGGCAAAGAGGTGCTGCTGTACCTAACTATGTGATGAGCTCTGCTTTCGGCCTCACTAGCGCATCTCGGTTATACATTCACCATCCTCCAGTTTAAACATATTGAGCGATCCATTTAAACTTGTTATTGTCACTGGGGTTTGAAAATTTAATAAGCAATTACCTGAACACATTCCTTTATGCTTTTAATTTCTACAGAGATGTTGTTCTACACTCAGGCCAGAATGTTTAATTCAACGAGTCCATAATGCAAGCCTTTGGCTTGGATTTCTTTTCACCGTATTTTCCTAGTGTGATGCATGAAGCTGATGGAGGCAGCGCCTTCAGCAGTAGTAGCCGCAGTGCTGATGGGCTTATCCTTGCTGACCTGACAGAAGCTGCTCACCCATCATTCCCCTGCTAAGGCCGAGCCCGTTCTGCCTGATGCCCTAGAGGCCCGTCCTCCCACCGGTGGACGGACAGGCAGGGCTGACAGTGGGATCTCATTGACCCAGCCTGCAGGACAGATGGTTGGAGAAAGTAACTGAAAATTAAATAGGCTTACTTTCTCTAATCAGTGTCTTCCCTCTCACTGTAAGCCTAAAACAGGGGTCAGTAAACTTCTGGCAAAGGCCAGATAGCAAACACTGCAGGCCTCGCAGCCATATGTTCCTTGTCTCCACCACTCAGCTCTGCTCTTACAGCTACAGAAGCAACCCCAAATGAATGGGTGTGGCCCTGTATCAATAACCTCACATTTGTGGGAGCAGGTGGGCAGCCAGATTGAGCACATTGCTACCACTTGTTAACCTATGGCCTAGAGTAATGAATAAGTGGAAGTTGTTGTTGTGTGTGGGTGGGGGGGGGTTTCCTTTGGCGACCTGATTGGTCAGAGGTGTTTGCTTTGATGGAACCTAGAGGGCTTTCCAGGATTCCGTCTGAGGTTGTCCTGCATCTGTCCCAGATGTGCTCAAAGGACTTTTCCTAGCTTTGTGTCTCAGGGGAGACACATGTTTTAGACCATCCCCATGACTTGACTTTACACTTGAACATGGTGTTTCTTTATTTTACCTGTAAGCCAAGTCTTTGTCTTACATGCCAATTTTCCAAAAGCCCCTCTGTAAACATCCTACGGACCCATCCCAGTAAGGACTGGTTTCCTTTCCAGCGCCATCGCTCCGTGGGGCACTGGGACTGGAGTGCCCACAACCAGCAGCATTCTGATTAAGGTCTCTTCCTCTGACTCCGCTGCCAATGTCGGCCTGTTCCTTCTCCCACATGTCTGTCAGTTCTGTCTCTTCGTCTCTGCTGGCATTGTGAGAACGGACTCATTGACCCTTGTTGCCAGCTACTTTCTGTTTTCAGTAGTACATTAATGCATTGTCAATGGTTTTCTTTCTTTTTTCTGACCACCACCCCCGCCCCTTTTAACTGAAGATCTGCAATTATTTGCTTCCCGACAAAAAGGTCACTACAGAAAAACAAGCCTTCCCAGATTCAATCTATTTGACTTACCTGGCATCCCCTCCCCTCTGCCTCTAGGATTCCACACTCAAGTCCCATCAGATGGGACATTCAATTCACAGTGCGGTTCATTACACTACACCACACCATTTCTATGATTTGCTCTTCCAGACTCTAAGCATAAAAGCATGGGGAAGACAAAATGCTGACAAGTTTACAGCACAGTTGGGATAACCAAACCAAATAAACAATGACAGAGATGGTCTTCAAAGCAGCACTCTGTGGAGGTGAACGTGGACCACTGAATGATAGTACGTAAATCTGAACCCCGCTGTGCGCTTGGCTGTGTGACAGTCAGCAGGTTGCCCAGAGCCTTGGTCCACTCAGGGCACTATAACCACATCCCTTCGAGTGAGTAGTTCATCGAGTAGTTCATGCTAAGCCCTGACACTCTCACATGGATGGGTAGATTTTAAACTATGGACTTGAGGGCACATGGCCACAGCAATTGCCTCTCAGTTTTTCAGATTCCTCATCAGCAAGTCAATGTATAGCACAGCCCATCTGAGAACATTAGTACAAGGATGAAATTAGTGAAGACTGTTTCAACCACCTAGAGCAGTAACCAGCAGAAGCACTAAAAACAGTAAATATCTTTCCATAAATAAATGCATACATATGTGTGTGTATAAATACTGTCAAACATCATTAAACAACAAGGATATGTTTAGAGAAATGCAGTCATGTGAGTCCATCATTGCAGGAATTTCACAAATTGTACTTAACAAAAGCAACTCCAACACTATTAGGCAATATAGCATAATGGGACCATCATTATATATGCACTCTACCTTGGATCAAAACACTATTGTAAGGCATGTAATTATACATATTAACCAATTAGTTCTAAAAAATTAAATAATAATCATACACAGAGAGCACTGGAAAGTTAAAGAAGAGCCCAGCACTTAGGTTCAGAGGCTAAATCTTCACCATGCATGCACCAGGATACCATATGGGTTACAGTTCCTGTCCTGGTGGCTCTACTGCCCCTCTAGCTCCCTGCTTGCGGCCTGGGAAGCAGTCGAGGACGGCCCAAAGCCTTGGGACCCTGCACCCACCTGGGAGACCCAGAAGAAGCTCCTCTGGCCATTATGGCTATTTGGGAATGAACCAGTGGACAGAAGATCTTTCTCTGTCTATCCTTCTCTCTGTAAATCTGCCGTTTCAATAAAAATAAATAAAATCTGAAAATAAAGAAGTTAAAGAGAGGTGATACACCTGTGGAGTTGGGAAAATGGTCTGACAAGAATCAGAGTTGAAGCAGGCTTGGAGCTCAAATTGCTGGGACTCTAAAGAAAATGTTCCATCTTAGCATCTTCTAAGGATCCTATTCACATTCACAAGACTCGTCTTCTATCACAACACTCTCCACACGGTCCACCCCAATGTTCCTTAGTTTCTACGCAACAGCTCCAGGTAAGAGAGCACAAACATTCATGAACTTTTCATGTCGATCACTGAAACCATGACAGTGTTCCGTAAATCTGCAAGTAACTGTGACAACTGAAAAAGGAGTCGTAATTCAAGTCTTGGGTGGCAGACAATTCAACTCCAACCTTCCCTCACTAGAAGCTCAAAGCAAGCACTCAAAGTTCTTTTTCCAAAGACTTGCACTTGTATTGAACTGCTGCATTGCAATCTAATAGTTTATATGTGGAGAACCATGTTACCGGAGTGACCTTCCTGAACACCTCGCTGATGCTTCCCTACCAGCATGTATCCTCCAGCTGGGGTCGGAGCGGGGGTACCTTTCATTGTTCCAAAGACTGTCAGGCAGAGGTGGGGGGGCTGAAAGATCTTGATTAATATCACTACACAGAAGTTGAGAACAGAAAGAATGAAGCAAGATGCAATCTTTTTTATATATAAAGATTTATTTTTTAAAATGGAAAGTCAGATATACAGACAGGAGGAAAGACAGAGAGGAAGATCTTTCATCCACTGATTCACTTATTAAGTGGCCATAACAGCCGAGCTGAGCTGACCCAAAGCCAGGAGCCAGGAGCTTCTTCCAGGTCTCCCCCATGGGTAGAGAGTTCTAAGGATTTGTGACACCTTCGACTGTTTTCCCAGGCTGCAAGCAGGGATCTGGATGAGAAGTAGGGCTGCTGGGACATGAACTGGTACTCACATGGGATCCCAGCACGTGCAAGGCGAGGACGTTAGCCACTAGGCTAGAGCGCTGGGTCCACAAAATGTAATCTTAAAATAAACAATAGAACACATGTGTTCCACCAACCGAATTTTAGATAACATTTTTCACTTTTTAAAAGAAAAGAATATATATATCAGTTTCTTTTTTTATAGAAACCTTTAGTCACTGGTTAACTCCTCTGGAATAAAAACTGAGTGAGCACCCACTGGGTGCTCACGCTGAGGTTTTCATGAGAAAACTGGACACCCTGCTATTTTCTGCATGAAGAAAGTGCCTGAGCTGAAGCTACCCTCAGCACTGGTACACCTTGCACATGAAGTGTGCTCTCTGCTGACGGGACTGGGGCGTGGATGCTAAACTAACGCTTGGCACACAGCACGTCATCAGTAACCGTACACAAAGGGAAACAGAGGCTGACAACGAGAGGACAGTGAGCTCACCACAGCACAGAGAAACCAATCCAAGCTAACTTGTGTAAGAAATTGAACTTCAGCAACACAGACAACAATTTTAAATATCAAACCCCTCAACACTTTCTTCTTAGCAACAGTTTTCACCAAATGTTTTCCATGGCATTTGTCAAACTGTACTTAAACACTATGATTATACATTCGAATTTCAGCACAATCCCCCTCCCCACAATGCCTCGTGCGACCCCATAGTACTTTCATGCCAGTATTTTGATAGAGTAGGGATTTTCATTTTCCCTCCTTAAGTGCATTTTTAAAGAAAATGGACATCATGTGCCTTTAAAATCATGTATACATAAATATGCCAGGTCTTCAGAAGAAAAGAAGAGAAATGAAGATTTATTGGGCTAATTATGTACCTAGTAAGTTGACTCCCTATTTGGGTAGACAGTTTCTAGATGGGCTTTTAACTCACTGTTTATATGGCTAAATGGCCCCCAGACTGAATGATAACTCGGCGTTCAGTCATTTTTAAACAGTGGACTCCTGCTGGCATTAAGAATGTCAATAGTACTTAAATACAGAGAGTTTTTGAAAGCTCAAGGCCTTAGGAAGTATTCAGAAGCCAGGAAACAAGCCTGGTATTCTCCATTTATTTTTCAAATAGCCCCTAGAGACTGAAAATGAGTATGAGAGGTGGGGACTTGGCAGAGGAATTAAATCACCATTTGAGATGCATACACCCCGTATTGGGTCCCAGATCTGTTTCTGATCCAGCTTCCTGCTAATGCAGAGCCTGCAAGGTAGCAGGTGGTGGCTCATGTACTTGGGTCTGTGCAATCCACAAGGGAAACCTGTATGGAGTTCCAGGCTCCTGGCTCTGTGTGAATTTGTGGAGAGGGGTGCGCTCTCTCTCACTCATCTCTCTGTCCCTCTGCCTTCCAAGTAAAGAAATAATTTTTAAATGGAGTCAATGAAACTTTCCTTTAGCCGTTTACTCATTTTGGGAAGCAAATGGAAGAAACCAGGGCAGTAAAGAAGCCCCTTCATGCACTCAGCAGCAAGATCTGCTTAGCTGGGGGCCCAGAGCCATGGCCCCATCAGCTGAATCCTCCATTTGCAAGAACTGAGATCCCATATGAGCACTGGTTCATGTTATGACTGCTCCATTACCCACCCAGCTCCCTCTTTGTGGCCTCAGAAAGCAGTTGAGGACGGCCCAAGTCCTTGGGACACTGCACCCATGTGGGAGACCTGGAAGAGGCTTTTGACTTCAGACAGGCTTAACTCCAGCCATCGTGGCCACCTGGGGAGTGAACCAGTGAATGAAGACGTTTCTGTCTCTCCTTCTCTGTAAATCTGACTTTTCAATAAAATTAATAAATCATAAAAAAGATATTGGTTTTCCAATATGAACAGCCCATAATAGTCCCTCTCCTGCCTGTTGCATCGTAGCGTGCTGCTTCATAGTAGATGTCTGAGAATCCTGTGTTGACCAGCTTTTTAGATTGTCCCTGATGAAGTCAGACAGAACCAGTCAAAAACAAATTAGTCTGGATTTTCCAGAGACAAACCAGGCAGGCCAGGAGTTGGATCTTCCTCAGTGTTAGACAACTCCCACTGACAGATAATTCAGTAGTCATCTTTGAACGTGCAGTAGCCGGCACCCTCTTTCTTTGAATCTATCACATGTATACCCTTCACCCAGTTATGCCACATCTATCCAAACTCCAAGCATGGCCAAACCCTCTTAGAGTGAGGGCATGTGAGTAGGTCTCATACCCTCTTAGAGTGAGGGCATGTGAGTAGGTCTCATACTCCACTCCTGCCAGAGTAGCCTTGCCATAGACCTTCTCTTTCTAGGAACACCTGGCTCCCCCGCCTACCCTGGTTGTGCACCCATGCAGACCATGGCCATTTTTTCCAGCAATGTTGAGTCTGCACAACATGGAAGCAATCTCATTTTCAGGAGGTGTTCCCTGTAAGCTATGCTGGTGCAAAAGCTTCACACACTCAGGAAGGTCAAGACTTGGGCTTAAGTGAGGGAGAGGAGGAGGAGGAGAAGACAGGAGGTGATGACAACCAAGCACAGATGGCACAGTCCCGGGATGAACTTGCCTTTCAATGGCCAAGAAACAATGATCTTAGCCAGGTCTGTGCAACCACAACAAGAACCAGGAAGAAGCAACTTGCAAACTGATGTTGACCCATCCCTGTCCTTTATCTTCACACATCCTCCTTAGTCAAAGTGCCATCTAGGGAACAGAAAGATTTATTTAGATACCTTGAAGATCCTGCAAGCCTAATTTTATCCCCGCCCCAACACTCTTGCCCTCGCTTCATGCCTCTATCTGCTCTCTTGGAAAGCACCATACTTTCTAGATTTCCGATGGTTTTTTTTTTTTTTCTTAATGAGCTGTTTTGGAGCGAATCTTAAACATCAACCTTATGCCACAAATTTTCTCTTAAATCTGACAGTGCCTGTTGGCTTTAAGCACCGAGCAATTAGGGCCGGTGTTTTGGTGCAGCAAGGTAAGCATCCACATGCAATGCAGGCATCCATATTAGAGAGCCAGCGGAGACTCAGCTGCCCTGATTCCAGTCCAGCTCCCTGCTAATGCTCCTGGAAAAGCCTTCAAAGATGACCCAAGTGCTGTCCCTGCACCCGTGTGCCTTGGCTTCAGCATGGCCCAATTCCAGCCTTTGAAGACATCTGGGGAGTGAACCAGTGCATAGAAGATCATTTCATCCCTTTTCCTCTCCCTCTAGCTCTGTAGCTGGACCAAGGAACTTGCTAAAGGAGGATATCAAAATGTGCTTTTAAGAGAAACAAGAAGGAAAGATGTGTTTGTGCTGGAGAACACACTCAGAGGAAAAAGTGGCTAGAAGGAGCCTCTAGCCTGGCTCAGCTGGTTCTAAGACGCAAACTGCACATGCCTTTCAAGAGACAGAAGAGAGGTTGGCTGTGCAGGTGAGCAAAATGCCGTACACAGTCAGATGTTCTGTTGCATGCGTAACATCAGCAGACAGATCCAAGCATCTCTGTCAGTGTAGCTAGCATCTTAAGCTTGTGACATGATAATCAACTGCATGTTAACAGTGTATTCTCTACCCTCCTCTGAGCCTTCCAATTGCAGCATGCCTGCTAGGTTACATGACTCACATCAGTGTTCTTTCTGATCCCTGGAAGCAAACAGTACGTAGGAAGGATGGAATTCTAACAGGCCCATTCAGCGAGTGATCTAGCAGGTGGCAATGTCATCATTGCACTGGTTCTTCCCTGAATGAAGTCTTTCTCAACCAGCGGTAGCCCATTACATGAACGGCCATGAAGCAATGCTTCATTTTCAACTATAACCAAAGTCAATCTGTCACTTACTGTCTCCGTGTAAAAACCCCAGTTGAGCAATATCAATCATCTTTCACAGTGAAACATTGCGTTTTTCTATTAAAATGCATTTAATCTCATGACCTTATTTTTGTAAGATTTTGACAAAACATGAAAAAAATTTAAGAAACAATATTTATTTCTTCCTGTGCAGCTTTTCCTGCATGGGGAACTAACTTTAAAAGATGTAAAAGAGTACTTGGGGCTCATTTCACCTCGATGGCCAAACTCTGCCTAAGCAGAAGAGGTTATGATGGGAAGACAGTAGGACCGGCACTGTGGTACACTGAGATAAGTTGCCTACAATGCACTTACGATGTAGCTCACTGTTAGCGTGTCTCAGAAAGCTGTGGAAGATGGTCACTGTCATCATGTGGATTGGAGTTTCAGGCTCCAGGCTTCAGCACAGCCCTAGCTGAGGATTTGTGGCTCTTTGGGAAGTTGTACCAGCAGATGCAAGCTATCTAGCTATCTAATCATCTATTGTATCTTTTAGAAGGTTCATAGAAATGGAATTAATCTAAATTTCATTGGACACAAAATTGAAATTCATGTTTTTCCCCCATAATCCTTAAGTTTTCTGAACTTTTTGAAGATCTCTCATCTGTTGAGAAGGACACTGTGGACAGTATTATATAGTTCAGGACCAAAGACAACACATAGAGATTTTGCTTTTGCTGCTCCAGCCCACAAGTGGAGAAGATAGAGATGGAGAGGAGTGAAAGTACTGATTCTAATTCACCGCAAAAAGATGTTTGCTGCATCAATACTCTTGGAGATAATGGACTTAGAAAGGTTAAACTGAGGCAGGTGTCTGTCATCCAGGAAGATCCTTGAAATGCTTCCTTCCATGGGGAAAGTACGAGAGCCCAAGGTCATGTGAGCTCTAACCCACACAGCAGGAACCACCCCTCTTTCACACTGTCAAAATGATTTCTGTTTGACCAGGTCAGCACCTGCTACCTTGACTGAGAGCCATGAAAGTGTATGAAGTATCTCAGGCTGACTCAGAACCAGCTCTTGCAGTGGGAAAAATGCAATTGTGGTGGAATTAATTCACAAGGTGTTAATGGTTTCATTTGTAGGGATGATGGGGAAAGAGCAGCCAGCTCATGATGGACCTCAGATGCGGTTCTTCACATTGGAGAATATGAAGTGTTTTCCAAAAGAAACTGAAGGGAGCAGAGCAACCTTCCGGCCTAAAAACCTGCTGTGATGATGTAACACCCTCTGAGTACCAGATGTCCCAGCATGGTCTAGATAATTGAAAGCTGCAGATCCTACATATACAATCAAGCCTTACATGTGGCTGGTTAATTTGATTGTCCTATTGCTTTTCCCATTCATGTTGCTGAAAATTCTATATTCTCCTCTCTTTGCCCAACTATGTCATCACTCTAGCACTTCTTTCTGCCTTAAATTGCATGAAAATTTGTAGAACTCAGAAGGTAGACTTCTCAGAATTTTCTGTTGTGAAACATGGAGACTTGATGAGTAACTGAGATTACTGTGTTGAGAACAGAATCTGTCCACATATAGAAAGTCAAGTTTGTTGCAAGTTATACAAAACCATCTCCAGAAAGCTGCATCACAGAAATTCAACAGAATCAGATGCACACACGGACACATGGACACACACATACTCAGTGCATGTAATTTTTGTCATGAGGACTCAGAGAGGACCTGTTTGCAAGATGTGTTGAATGAAGGCCTGGCTTATTCTTGAAATTATTGAAGAGTTCAGGAGTGAAGAAATCCCACACATTTGTGTATCTGGTTTCCCAGTTTTAAGAAAATCAGAGAAAACACACCATGTAGGAATGAAGGAGAACCCAGGAAATATGCTAAAGGCAAGAAGCAAAGGAAAGAGGGCAAAGAAAAGTCAACCAGGGTCAGGCTAAGCAAGGTAGTGAGAACAGAATTACAGGAATGCCGCATACCTCAGAAAAATCACCAAAGTTCAATCATTTGTTTGACAGGAATGACATAACTCATGATCCAATGTTTTGTTTCAGTCCTCTTGTTCCCCCTCTATTTTCTGAATCAATGTTACCCATGGATTCAAAGGGTACTAGAGCTCAGTCGAGTCCAGAGGAGTCATTGCCTGGCTTAAACTTTCGAAACAGAATGTTTTAAGTCAATATGAGGCATTAGATTGAGACAAACATTTTCCATTTTCTTAGGGTTAGGGCTAGGGTTTACTGAAAGGTTTATTGAAAGAGAAAATAATCTTAAAAATACAGGGACAGATTTTTTTTTAAAATATGGAGTAATACCATGCCAGATTAGGATCACAAAATTTGTTCTGCAGATCAGAGAATAAAGGAAAAGAAAGATATGATACAAGAAAAGTTCTCTGAAAAGACATGAGGGGCTGGTACTGTGAAACTGATATCCCACATGGACACCAGTTCATGTCCTGGTTGCTTCACTTCCACTTTGGCTCCTGCTCGTTCACCTGAGGAAGAAGCATAGCCTGGCTTAAGGGAATGGGCGCTACACCCATGTAGGGGGACCGAAGGAGGCTCAAGGCTCCTGGCTCCTGCTATGGCCATCTGGGGAGTGAACTAGCAGATGGAGGATCTTTCTGTATTTATCTCCCTCTGTCTCTGTAACTCTGCCTTTCAAATACATAAATAAGAAAAATAAGAAAAATTGAAAAGATTCCCCTGGACTGGGAGAAACTGGAGAAAAGAAAGTAAAGTGTTTAGTGTGATATTGTCTGACTCTTCTCTCTTTCCAAACTCAATATTACATACTTAAAAACACACTGGAGAGAATCCAAAATCAATGTGCAGGAACCTTGCCTTTCCTAGCCTGCTAAAAATGTCTCAAAGTACCCCCCGGCAGAGGATGACCCGTGCGCCCCGGGCACACTTTCTCTTATCTCTTTCCCCGCTGTGCCTGTCACACGGTCTCATTACGGTGGCCACAACTCTGCAGTGCCAGTCAGTAGAGAAGGGCACCACTTAGTTTCTCACCTGGAGTTGAAAACAACTCCACAGTGTTGAGCATCTGTCCCTCAGCATCAGGGTGAGCCTGGAGCTTCACCTGAGAGTCAATACTCTGATTTCCTACTGTCTTACCACTCTCTCCTAAGAGCACTGCAGCCCAAGCCTTGATGGAGACCTGCTCCTGAAAGGGAGAGGTGAGGACAGTGGGTGCTGCAGTGCCCTTCATGTAGATTCTGTGGAAGGCACTCCAGAGTTTGGACCTCAAGTAGGACACAAACAAATGATGACTGTGTCACAGTGGTATGTGGAATACTGAGTTCGGGTAGGCTGCAGTCACACTGCCTTGTCTATGTTACTGCAGTGAACTACGGAGAGGTACACACTGAAGGAGATGTGTGGGTTTTGATAATATTCCCCAGCGTTTGAGGAGAATAAGGGAAATAGTACTTACTGAGGATTCTAAAATTACATGGTTTTTGCTAAGTAGCAATGATGCATTGAAAAGAAAAATAATGAAATAGTACAGCAAGCCAATTACCAACTTACAACAAAGCATGACAATCATAATGGCTTTAAGACATCATTTGAAGAAACCCTTATCACCTTCAGGCAGAGAAGAGCCCAAATTACAAGCAGGCACAGGACTCGATGATAAAGTGTTGGAACTTCAGAAAAGAAATAATATTCAATCTGGGTTAAGCCTTACTTCAAAATTAACTCTCTGGTAAGGGGCTGGTGGAAGCCTGAGGCTGGGAAAAGACTATGTGGTAGATACCCACAACAGCCTTGCACCACAGCATCACCAGAACCTTCCAGACCTGTGCAGAGGACAAGTGACACTTCCACCTAGATGAGCACAGTGTGCAGGAGACTCCTCAGACACACCTTGTAGGAAAATGCAGCTCTCCTCTGAATCCATTCCAGACCCCATACTGGACACCAACCCAGGATCCAAGCTTAAGGATGACACAACAGGGAAAGACCTACACTGTTAAAGAGACAGAATACAGACTGAGTGACCTTTAAAGCCTGATGGATTTATATCAATATGATCTAGAAATAAATGCAGCAGAATAAATCTTGGGAGCATTAAGTGGAAGATCAAATGGAGTTTGAACATAAAGCAGAATGAAAGAAAGTTTGTTCTTATGGGAACAAAATCTGTGACTCAGAACAAAACTTCCAAGAACGGATCCAGAAACCCAAAATCTACTTTAATGGCTCCTGCATGAAAGTTTGTGAAAATGGTGGCCTATATTAAGCGACATGAAAATGCCAGTACTGATCTGACCGAACGGAAGCAAAGGACTCAGAGAAGTGAGCACTCAAGCCTGTACATAACATACAAATCTGAAAGACAAAGTTGGACCCAAAGACAAAGAAGGGCCTAGTGGACACGTAATGTACTGAAGCAATAGGGAATGCGCTGATCGAGGATGTGTTTGATACCAATGATACCAATGAGAAGGCTGTATCTTTATCTACTGGAGGCTGGGACTTGATGGAGGTGCTTTCTTAGAACTGATTTTTTTGTTTGTTTTTTAGTGTACAACAGATATGCGACTCTAAGGGGAGATGCCTTAATCCTAAGGGGAAAAGCAGATGTAGTTACCCTAGAAGACAGTACTGTAGCCATAGAATGCAGATTTCAGGGATTTCCCTGTGCCTAACAGAAAGTGGTATATGGCATGGCAACAGAAACGCAGCTAAGCAGGATACGCATGGTAGTGGGAGATCAAGAATGTTGATGCCGACCATCTCATTTGGAAGTTATGATCATTTGCTCATTTGTGATTTGTGTACCTGAGTCAGCATCCACATGTGGAATCCAAAAATTCAATTAAGCCCCCTAAGGAAGGAAGATGAAATGCTGCAACCCTAGCAATAATGATTCCCCTTGTCCTTTTTCTGTGAAACCTACATTCTCCCACCTAAGTAAATATTTATTCAGAAATGAAAAATACATCTTACAGGGGGACCTGATCCTAACACTACAGCGTTATCCTGATCCCATCTGGGAATCCAGTAAAAAACACGGAGTATCCCATGCAAGGCTCCATAACTCGTCCAGTCAGCATTCCCCAGTTCTGGAAGAAGTCAATGGAATAGCCATATTGCGGATATGGTAAGATCCAAACATTGGCTCGTCGACCTGTGGAACAAAAGCAATTGTAACAGGCGAGGCTATTTGTATCTTACTATGGTGCTCATCACAGAGCAACCGGGGCAGCAGAGTTTGTATCTTACTATGGTGCTCATCACAGAGCAACCGGGGCAGCAGAGTTTGTATCTTACTATGGTGCTCATCACAGAGCAACCGGGCCAGCAGAGTTTGTATCTTACTATGGTGCTCATCACAGAGCAACCGGGCCAGCAGAGTTTGTATCTTACTATGGTGCCCATCACAGAGCAACCGGGGCAGCAGAGTTTGTATCTTACTATGGTGCCCATCACAGAGCAACCGGGGCAGCAGAGTTTGTATCTTACTATGGTGCTCATCACAGAGCAACCGGGGCAGCAGAGTTTGTATCTTACTATGGTGCTCATCACAGAGCAACCGGGGCAGCAGAGTTTGTATCTTACTATGGTGCTCATCACAGAGCAACCGGGGCAGCAGAGTTTGTATCTTACTATGGTGCTCATCACAGAGCAACCGGGGCAGCAGAGTTTGTATCTTACTATGGTGCTCATCACAGAGCAACCATGGCAGCAGAGACAGTGAGCAGAGGTGAACAGGAGGATTAATTAAAAAGGTATTTGCTTCCTGAATGACTCCAGCAGGTCACAAGCAAAGCTGCCATGATGCCAGGGATGAAAGCTCATCAGAGACTAGCTGCTGGCACTGAACATCTTCTGCCAGGATGTCAGCAAAGACAGTCCCTGACACATCCCTCAAGGAACTAAAAGCACTAACTGGCAATAAATCCACTACCTCAGAGGCCTTTCATCCTTGAAAGGAAAGCACATTCTCTTAAAAAAAAATAAATAAAAGGGGAAAGAGTGACATATCCTGATGCTTCGGCGTCAGAGGACTCCCAGAGCATCTGATTTAGAACCTTGAGTGATATTACCTTGGATCAAAAGACAGCCCGTACTAAATATACAACCAGAGAACACATTTGTCAAATTATTGATCTGATAGACTATTAGAAGGCAAAGCTGAATCACCATCGTAAATATCCACCCCCTGTGAAGACACTGATGAATACAATGACAACCACGATCCAGTGCTGGGCTAATGAAAGGGTCTCAGAACCAAGGAGCGCAATCATTTCCTTACTCACCACTGTTCCTAACACCATAGTTAAAAAATGTTGCTTTCCATCTCTTTATCTTGAAGCTCTGAAGGTCTAAAGTTTCTAGTACCCAGAAAGCAGATGTTCTAGCAAGGCATATAGTCAGAGGCCCTAGAAATGTAAATGTGGATTCCTACTGATTTTACTCACACCAGTAGATTAGTGGGTACAAAAAGTGAAAAGTCTTGTATCCCTCTGCCCAAGGCATAGAAAGGAAAGAAAGCCAAGAGGAAGAAGGTTGTCTCTGGCCCTGAGGTTATGAAGAGGTTATGAAGAGGGCAATGCATTAGTGAGCCCCATGTTTGAGGAAAGGCTTAGGAATTCTGCTACTTTCCAGGACATCTGTCTGGTCCAAGAGGGATATCACCCATTTTGCCAAAAGACCCCAGGTTGCAACAACAGGTGGCTGTTTTTCTCTCCAGGGTTTAAAGTACCCTCTGTGATTCCCCAGTCACCCAGGTCTTGGGTCCCTGCTAACTGCTGAAGCTGTGAGCAAGTACAGACTAGAAACGAAGTGGGAGTAGAGGTTGTTGGCCCAAGTGGCGGACAAAGATGCCAGCAAAGGGCATGTCCCCACTCTGATCAACTGTCCCCTAAGCAGGGCTCAGTACTGTCAACACTATCATGGAGAATGAGAAGGTTCAGTTGGTGGTGATCACCTGGGGTGTGGATACCCTCAAGCTGGCTTCCTTCCAACCTGCCCCAGGTTATAGATGGGGTCCCCTGCCTCATCACCAAAGGGAAAGCAAGGCTGGGGATCTGGGCCAAGGGAGTCCTAACTGCCGGGCCCTCTGCTCTGGCAATCTTGGAGGACCAAGGCACTCTGGCTAAGCTGGTGGAAACCATCAGCATCAGGTACAAGGAGAGAGATGGTGAACTCTGCTGCCGTGGCAGAGGTAGAGGGGCTCACATTGCCAAGCAAAAACGGCCAAGGCTAACACAGCCACCCAAGTGGGACAGCCACGCACTGCTGTGCTTTCGATATATGAAAATAACTTCTCAAATTTACAAAATGATTTCCACCTTGAAAAGGATAATTCATCCAGCAGGCATAAAGATTTAATATTGTAATCAGTTAATAAAGGCAGGGTTTGTTTCTCACTGTAATGGAACTACCACGCTCAGTTCTATCTCCAGCTTTTTAGTAATTGTCAGGCTTGCACTTGGTTCTTCGTTATAGTTTCTACTTCTCCACTAAGGTTTCTTATTGTGTTTAAGTATATTTTGAGTATATTGTCTTGACATCATTTTTTAATACTTTGGTTTTATTTTTATTCTGTGGGTATGAATGCAATTTTCCAGTGCTATAATCATTATAATAACTGCTCTAAACCTTTTGTGTGCTAATTTTACAACACAGTTCATCTCAAAATCAGTCACTATTAACTCTTTCACTGGAGAATGGGTCATAATTTCTTTTTTTTTTCATTTGCTATTTTGGGCATTACAAATATATATATATATGGTGTGGTGACTCTTGATTCTGACATAATCTCTATAAGATTAGCATGTTTATTTTCACTTGCTTTATGGTGTATGTAGCTGAATTGAACCCAAACCAGAAGCTGTCTACCAAACAGCAGCTCAGAGACTGGTACCATTTCAAGTTTTGGTCCTTAACCGAGTAGTTTCAGGTCCTCTACATACATGTGAACTTGGAAGTTACCTTGTGATTTTATTTCCAAAGTCCATGAACAAACAGGCATAGACTATGTACACTGAGTTTGAGACTTCAGTTGTCTGCATTTCCTCCTTAGCTTTTCTGCTCTTGTGTTTGCCATGAGTTCATCTTCTGGTCCTTTCAGGCAAAATCCCTTTAGACACACCATTGCCTTCACTAGCTACTGATTCCCTCCAAAAATCTCCATCTTTCAGGTTTCCTCCAGTGCCTCCACACAGTCTGTTTTGTTTTTGTTGTTCAGGTGCATACTTACTTTGTCTAGAAGAATCTTGTCATATGCAAAGTGAAGAATAGCAACTCCCATGGCCAGTTGTAGGCATGAATGAACTACTACACAGTCATGAGCACAGGGTAATCAGAGCAGACTTCAACTGCATGATTCACCCCAACAGGCTGTAGAGTAGAGGAGCCATTACCAGTTTCACAGCGAAGCCATGCTCAACCAAGTTTTAAAACTGCTGTGAACTTAATGGAAAAGTAATGCACAGAGGACTGTCAGAAACAATGATGGCCCTCAAGGGAGAACAGCACCAGATGCTTGCAAGACGGCATTTTTGATGTTTTACAGAGAACTGGGCTACAATAACAACTTGGCTATAAGTGCCAAGGACTGTAGGACCCAGCACCCTGCTCAAGCTGCCTCACAGCCAATGAGTGACTGGGACAGGCAGAAAAAGCCCGGATTCTCTGCCGCAGAATGGAAGCTCTGAGGTGTAGTTGATGTTCCTGAGCACCTGCAGAGTCAGGTGGAGACTCTATGGCTCCTGATCTTGAATTCTTGCCTGCCTTTGCCCCAGCTATAGCTGTCTTCCCTTACTTCACCGTATATGAAAGACAGACATCCTTTAGCAATGCACTCAAGTTGATGTGTCGACATGTGCTTCTGAGACCCTGACTTAACATGCCATACCCAGCTTGCTACTACCTCAAATAGTCATGAGCACAGAGAGCTCACAAAGTTGGCCTTTAATCACAGCAGGTACCTTGAGCCAGTATAATGCCCCCAAGGGACTGATGGAACTATCCCTATCCCGATAGACACAGCCATATGTCCAGAGCCTCAAGTAGAGGGGTCTGCAGAGCTGCAGCAGACCCTAGCCATGGTCAAAAGTATCACTCCAGTACTGATGGAGTCCGATCCAAATGAATGCACCAGAATGCAAGAAAGAAGTGATTTGCTCCAAAAGGAGCATAAGCACTATAAACAAAGAAAAGTACAGTTACGATTCAAGATGAAGCTTGAATCTTCATTGGCTAAAGGACTTTCCTGAAGTCACAAACTAATTAGTGCAAGTGACATAATCAAAATTCATTTCTGACCCAATTACATCCAATCCAGTTTAGCCTCAAATGTTACAAGCACAGCGCACTTAATAACTTAAGGGCAAGAAAGGCAATTAATTGATTCTCACATTTCTTTTGTAGGGTAGCGTGGTCCCCACAGTATAAGCCTACACTGCCCCAGCAGCCTGGGAGCAAATCTATCATGTGGATGGGATGGACACAGTCACGAAGGCGTCATTCTGTCCTGCAGAGTACCACCTCACTGAGTACACCTGGGAGTGGTGGATTATTCTGGCATACTTCCTGCACAGCCCAACTTCCTACAGAGGTGTTTGAAAACCCTGGGAACTATCCCATCCCAAAG